>NC_134407.1:155744820-156065653 GCF_038048845.1 Mixophyes fleayi | reverse complement strand
GTACCGTCGTCGGTTACTAGCACTAGCTCATGACATCCCCATAGCTGACGACTTAGGGGTTCGTAAAACCCGTGCCCAGTTGCTACGAAATTTCTTCTTGCCTGGAGTTAACCAGGAGGTCAAACACTATAGATCCTCATGCGATGTGTACTAACGCCTCAGGGGACCCCCACATATATGATCCCCCTACAGTCCATGTCCATCATAGGTGAGCCATTTAGGAGTGTAGCCATGGACATTGTGGGACCTTTTAAGAAAACGAACCGAACAGGAAAGAATTACATCCTGACTGTAGTTGACTACGCGACTAGATATCCCAATGCAGTTGCAGTAGCATCCATAGATGCTAAACATATTTCCCAGGCTCTCATGGATATCTTTAGCCATGTAGGATTCCCTCAAGAAGCAGTCACCGACCAGGGGATTCAATTTCAAGGGGACTTGCTGCAGACAGTATGGGACAAATTTGGGGTCCTTCCCTTCTGCACAACCTCCTACCATCCCCAGACTAACGGTCTTTGCAAAAGATTTAATGGGACCCTTAAGCAGTTGCTGCGGGCATATGCTGAGTCGGCGGGGGAAAACTGGAAGAATTAATTGCAGCAGCTATTATTCGCGTACTGCAAAGTGCCGCATGATTCTACCGGGTTCTCTCCTTTTAAATTATTATTTGCTCAATGGGTACGGGGACCTCTAGACCTAGTCCGGGAAATCTGGGAGGGTCAGTCCAGGAACCTGAGGCTCCCATCTTGGAATATGTGGTACAAATGAGGGATAGACTGCAGAGGTTTATGCAGCTCGCTTATGACCATACGTTGGGGGCGCAGGAACAGTGGTGTCATTATTATAACCAGGTGGCTAGAGAAAGGGAGCTAGAAGCTGGACAGAAAGTGATGGTGCTAGTACCTGTCAGAAAGCACAAGTTATAATCGACAAGGGCAAGCCCCTATACCGTAGTAGACAGACAGGGCCAGGTAGGTTACGTTATTGCACTTTATTGAACCGGGAAGCGGGTGAGTTCCTATCACATTAATAGGTTAACGGAGTACATCCCCAGGGAAATTAAGGCCGTGGAAATCTTCAGCCCACCTATGGATGACCTTAGACTGACCCCATTCCCGGGTGAAGGCGGTGCCCATAGGCCAGCAGCTAACAGGAGCCCAGACTCAACAGATGAAGGGAGTATTGGAGGTAGAGCGGTCGCAGTTCACCAGCAGGCATGGGCGCACTCATAGCCCATCATGTTGACTCCGGGGAGGCTCGGCCTATTTGACAACCCGCATATCGAGTGGGTCCTGAGGTGCTTGACATGATCAAAAAAGAGGTAAATGAAATGCTTGCACTGGGTGTCATTATACCATCCAATAGTCCCTGGGCAGCCAGTGTGGTGTTAGTGCGCAAGAAAGACAGGAGTACAAGCTTCTGTGTGGATTATAGGAAACTGAACGAAGTGATGGTGACAGACGCGTATCCCATGCCCCGGCTAGATTAGCTGTTAGACAGGCTGGGGGCGGCTCACCATGTGTCCATGCTGGACCTTAATAAGGGGTACTGGCAGATACCCCTTACCAGGGAGGCCGCATTCACCACTCTGTTTCGCCTATTTGAGCTTACTGCCATGCCCTTCGGAATGAAGAATGTCCTGGCCAATTTTCACTGTACAGTAGACAGTTTGCTGACAGGGTGTGAGGAGTACACCCAGGCATACCTGGACGATATAGCTATTTTTAGTGAGATTTGGGAGGATCACCTGCAACATGTGGCCCAAGTGTTAGTCTGGATTAGCAGGGTTAACGATCAAACCAGACAAATGTCAGATGGGGATAGCAAAGGTGTTGTACCTCGGGCACATGGTTGGTGGAGGAAGTATTCGACCAAATCCAGCAAAAATTGATGCCTTCTTGAATTGGTCTCACCATATCAACCAAAAACAGGTAAATGCCTTCCTTGGGACTGCAGGATACTATCGCAAGTTTGTGCCCCAGTACAACACCATTGCCAAGCCACTGACTGATTTGACAACCAAAATGTACTCCTGACAAATTGACTGGACCTCTGATTGTGAGCGGGCCTTTTCCCAGCATAAGGATATCTTGTCCCGGTCCCCAGTATTAGCAGCACCGGACTTCCAATGGCGGTCTGGTTCATTTTGCAAACAGATGCCTCATGCTGTGGTATAGGAGCTGTCTTGAGTCAAGTAGGGGAGGATGGTTGTGAACACCTAGTGGCCTATACGCCACAATTGAAAAGGAGTGTCTGGCCATAGTTTGGGCCCTCAAAAAGTTGTAGCCGTACTTATATGGGCGTGAGTTTTTGGTGGTCACAGATCATAATCCCCTTAGTTGGCTACAACACACCGCAGGAGACAATGAACGGTGACTGATATGGAGCTTGGCCCTACAACTGTATAACTTTTCCATCTTCCACAAAAAGGGTAAAGATAGCAGGAATGCAGATGGCCTTTCCCATCAGCAGGAACCAGACTACAAGCCTCGACGCACCCCTGGAGCTGTCTGGCCAACTTCTCTCACCACGTAGTACACAGACTAAAAAGTGTGGGGAGGAATGTAAAGAAACGGGCATGGTGTATGGATCCAGTGTTACATCCCCATATTCTAATCCATACCCGGACTGCACTTTTATCCCTGTTGTTATCAGGAAGTATTAGTAATGGAACTGTAAGTCCGATCCCCTTCTCCTTTTTTCCGCGCCTCTAAGTCTCTTCTGTGCTCTTCTGCGCTGTGCTCGCAGTGAATGCTGGGCGTGACATCACACCCAGCAATCACTGCGAGCACGGAAGAGGGTACCAGGGAGGGAGCCGGATCGCTGCTGACGTGACCGCAAGGTAAGTATTTTCATTTTTATTTTTTTCAGGATTTTTTTTTACAGCGCTGCCTCGGACGTGCCCCCTTGCCCGCAGAGCCCCCGGGCACCTGCCCATTGTGCCCAATGGAAGATACTGCCCTGACTTCAGGGGTTAAATTCCACCTCCACAGTGAACATTCAGGAGTTGAGTGAATTAAGTTACTATTGTTATTTCTGTTTGCTAGCCTGGGAAGTGGGAGCGAGTGACTGAATTTGGCCAATAGGTGATGCTCTGCCAGAGATTCACAGTGAAACATCTCTCACTGGATTTATTTGAACTGATTTCCTCACTTGTTGGACCTGTTATTATTAAGGGGGTCATGCTGTATTTAATCCTGTTCTGCAGAATAAATCATCCTTCTATTTTTCCGCTAATACTGTGTCTGAGTGATTTGGGAACCATATATCTTCACATTATGTAATATAACAAGGCTAGCACAATAAAAATTATCGTGGATTGTGTCTTTTCTTTTTCTAATTAAGTTCTAATTTAACAGTGGTTTATTAGTACACTGACTTCTGGTAATGAAACACGTCATCACCTCTCTCAACACTTTTACTAACACTTTGAATACCGTCAATATCACCAGAGCTCAATCTGTAAAAGCTAGGATTTGTGTATAATTTAAAACTAGGGTTTGGGAGAATGGGTTTCTATAAACTGGGAAAGAAACACGCCTACCTTTCTGGCACCTGTTGTTGCTTATAAATTGATTGATTATGTTCCACTTTGTGTGTCCGTATACTGGGTGCACAAAGTATTAGGAAACTCATCCTCACATTTCCAAAGGTCGATGGTTAGACATTAATTTGGACGACATTCAGAAAGTACACAACATTACATAGACAATTCAAATGTTGCCAGTGTTATTAGGTCTACACTCAAATGTAGACAGTATTATATGGATAGGGATAGGGTTAGGGATAAGGTTATGGATATTATTGTCAACCTAAAAATACTGTCTACAGTACATTTGAATTGTCGACCTAATAATACTGTCTACATTTGAGTTGTCGACCTAAGAATACCATCTACATTAAAAATGGCAATCTATTAATCCGGTCTACATTTCACTTGTAGACCTAATAATACTGTTAATGTCATTATTGCTGACTTTCCAACCCTGTCTATATTATGGTGTTGACCATATAAATGTCAATCATGTAACTGTTGAACATATATACCACACCCAGCAAGTAATACTGCGGTGGAATTCTAGACTTTATATACTTTACATTTTTCTCAAACCATTTCAGTTGGCAGTTGTGAAGAGATCATTAGAAAATAGACTGCAAATGACTATAAATGAATGGTAATGCTATAAATACTATTGTAGAAACAAAAGCTGCTCAAAATTATATGACTTTACCCATTTTTAACATTTTTAATTGAATCCAGATCCAAAAACAAAGCACATGAAGATTTTTTGCCAAAAACAAAACACAACAATGGTTTTAGAATCAAAACCAAAACATGGGGGTCTGAGCACATCTCTAATTTGAATGTGATCCAAGCTATGTGTAAGTCAGAGCCAGTGTTGTTTCTGTCAAATACGGTATATTAAAGATAGCGGAAAGGGGCTTTCGTTCAGTAAAATGACTCTTAAGATGTATTCTAAGGGTCTTAACATGTTTTATGTCAGTGTTTACAGGATACTAACTACATTTCAAAGCATACAACACAAAACAAATTTCTAGGATAGTAACTGAATGTTATGATTGTGGAAAAATGCAGAATGCCATTTCTTCTTCTGTAGTGAAGTCATGCTTCTATTTCAGCACATTTGCACCTCTTTGCAAGAGTACATTTATGGCTTACTACATCAAGATGGTGGCAACATTTTAGCTCCTTCTGATGGGAAGAGCCAGGCAAATCAGGGACTTCCTTGAACAAATTCTGGTTAACTGCAGTAATGTATCTGATTGGCAGCCAAATCAAAAATGAAATGTATTTAAATGAGGTAAGATATTATAATGAGCTTCAAGGGGCAGATACTTCACAGTGCAGCAGGTGTTTGCAGAGACTTTTTGGAAGCACAAAACAAATAGATTTTTACACGTTCTGAAATTGCAGTGATTGGGAGCCATCCAATAATTTTCCTCCATCCAGGTGCCACTTGATACAGGAAAGCATACTTGAGAGCTATTTAAAACTGAAATTAGGCTCCAACTTGCATTATCTTGGGAGAAAAAAATGCAAATCTTGTAATTAAAGCAGAACTTCAGAGTGACACTTTTACATTTGCCAACACTGTTATGAGGAATCCCAATTCTGCAAATAGTGGCACAAAGCCCTGTAAAACATGGGTTAGAGGAAAGCACAGTGTCCCTGTCTATATAATTGTCAGACAAATAGGTTCATTTTTGCAAAAACTTTGCCGCGTCTGTATTTTTGCAAATAGTCCTCAGTGTCTCTTTAATGTTTTGTTTATGAACAATTGTACTTACAGTTTAGGCGTCCTCTAACTCCCATTGATATACAGCACTTAAATGGTTTCTGAAATGTACCAATGCATTAGCTACTGACTTGTACAAGTGTAACATAGAACAATAAATGTATAAGTAAAACACATATTTGACAAATGAAATTTGTTAATTATGTACAATGCCCAAATGTATTTTCGCTATAGATAATATGTAGTGTTTCTCCATCTGTCTCTATAATAAGAAATTATACAGATGGATCTTATTATCAGTAACAATACAGTTTTGCCTGACCAAGCTTTTGATTTTTCTACAGCATTATTTATCTTTATTACTGTGGCCTGTTAGTCACCGGCGCAGTCTTTGATGCCTGCAGCAATCTTCGTTCATTCTGATGGCTCTGTGATTTGTGATGTGCCGGCAACAGCTCACTTATCTGAAGCCTGATGGGCTGGTGGGCGGTGGATTATTCCTCTCCACTGTATGGTGTCAGTGGCTGCAGCTGGGCTGCACCTGAAGTAGAGTGAATGTGAGCTGCATCCAGACAGGCAACTGACAGTGGGATATTGTTCTGCAGTATCAGCATCATATACAAAAGAAGCCAACTTCTAAAATGGTCATTGAGATAAAATAAGCCACTGTTAAAAAAAAATGGTTAAAAAAAATGATAGCAACGGGCCACCTGCTTTATATTTTGGGCTCTAGCAACTGTAAGGCATAAGCACAGTTTCCTACAGTGTATAGAAGACAGAAATAATGATTTACAAAGAGATATATGGACGCAAGTAAGTTTTAGTGTTCACTATATAGAAAACATTATTGCATATAAGCTTGCACTAAATAGCTGCAGTAGACAGAAGGTGGTGAGAATAGGTCTGTTTTATAGATGTACTTATTATAAGGTTTACATAGAAAATGGTAACTGTACACAGTGTCGGACTGAGGCATGAAGGGCCCACCAAAGGAGGTGTGGCCCTCCATCATAGAGGCGAGACCGGACACTAAAGGGGGAGTGGTCAGCCCACGAAGGACAGCTAGCACCATAGTGTAGTATATAAAGAATGCAGTGTGAATATAAAGAGTACACAGTCTTGACCTGCCCCTTAGATTGGGGAGAAAACTCACCAAAAATCGGGATTGTCCCACTAGAATCAGAACATTTGACACACTGTCCTACTTGTTCTTGTCATTTTCACCACCTGTGGCTGCTGGTTTCTTTATTTGCGGCTTGTCTGGATCCTGGAATGTTGGTGGTCGTATTTGGAAAAAAAAATGGGTACATTTAGTAAATCCCAACAAGCCAAGGCGTAAAATCAATAGGACCCACAATTAATACTTAGGCCTTCCTCCAGCCCTAACATTAAAGTAGTAGTATTCCCATTTATTAAATAAACATATTTCCCTCCCTTAAAACAGCCCCATCAATAGATTAATAGCATTTACGTATAATAAATGTACCTATTTCCTGCAACCTTCACTGCCATTAGATAATTCATATTCACATTTATTAGACCTCATGCTCCTCAAACTCAGCCCCACATTCAATTAGTAGCCCCCAAAACCACCCCATCTTAAATTAATAGTCCCCACTATAAAATTAAATTGCCCCACCATCACCCCACAAACAAAATAGCATCCATTAGTTAGCCACCACCTACCACACACACACATTACATTGCCACAAGCCCGCTGTGCCATCCACACATTACTGTGCCCATTCATCACAACCACGCTAAGCCCCCTTATGATCACACTGCGCACTCCATGCCGCTTTTCCCCCTTCACCTGACCCCCCTTTATCACCCTGTGCCATGCTGCTTTTGCTGCCCCCTTCTCCTGGCCTCCCTTCATCACCCTGTGTCATGCTGATTTGCCCCCCCCCTTCACACTCTGCCATGCTGCTTTGGCCTCCCTTCACACTCTGCCATGCTGCTTTTGCTCCCCCTTCACTCGCTGCCATGCTGCCTTTGCTCCCCCTTCACTCGCTGCCATGCTGTCTTTGCTCCCCTCTTCACATTCTGCCATGCTATCTTTGCCCCTCCCTTCACACTGTGCTATGCTGCCTATGCTGTGTTTGCTCCCCCCTTGCTTCCGTTCATTTTCTTTTGGCTTCTTTCTTCTCTTTATTCTCTTCTTCTGTCTTCTTTCTTCTTGCGACTCCTCTCTGTGCCGCTCTTCACTGAAAGTCGGGCAATGTTCTGTGCGGACAGAGCAGAGAGGAGGGAGGAGGGGCGCCGGTGCCGCGATCACGTGAGTATGGGTTTTTTTTTTCTTTTAAAGTGTGCATTCTTTCCCCCACTAAAAAAGAGGGGAGTGATCAGGGTCGGGGCCTACCGAGGGATAGCCCAGCTCCCTGGCGGGCCAGTCCGACCTTGACTGTCCATGGTGGTTGTTCAAATGAGCAAAATGTTTGTCACGGGGAAAAAAAGTATCAATCAAGCTTTAGTTTCAGTCTCCTTGTGTAGAATGCAAAACTTATGTCTCATTGGTTTTTCAGTCTTACAATTATGGCACTCATTTTACACATACCTCCCAACATTGTCATAGAGATAAGTGGGACAATGTGAGCAGCGTGCACACAAAACTAGAGGACCACATTGTATGGCCATGTCTTCTCGGTGCAAAGTGCTCGGCTGACCCCAATCTCTCTCCCTGACCCAAAAAGCTTTGAATTGCCATGGTAAGCCCCAATTTCAATGAAGTCATGCCAATTGGTGGGAAGCGACAGTGTCCTCAAATGTAGACTGTCCTGCCTAAATGTGGACAGTTCGGGGTATGATTTTATTTTTTTATCTCCTTTATTTAATGTTATCTATTATATCCCAGAAAAGAAGAATTGTGACAAATTGCATTTAATATGCAGACTGTTATGTTGCATTTGGTCATTACAGTAAACAAAGTCCGCTGGGCTGCTCCTCTTCATTGGTGGGGGGAGCAGGGGAGCAAAAAAATAGATAAATAGAGATTTACTCACCTGATCGCGGCCGCGCCGGCGTCCCTCCTTCCTCTCTGCACTGTTAACACCGAATGACAGGCGTGACGTCATCAAGTCACGCCTGTCATTCAGTGAGGAGCAGCGCGGAGAGGAAGCAAGAAGACAGAAGACTGAAGAGAGGAGAAGAAAAGAAAAGCTAATAGAAAGGTAAGTGAAAAAAGGGAATTAAGCAGAAAGGCAAACTATGAGGAAAAAGGAGATGAGAAAGGCACAGTAAGGAATAAGGGGAGAGAGGCACAGTAAGGAATAAGGGGGGAGAGGCACAGTAAGGAATAAGGGGGGAGAGGCACAGTAAGGAATAAGGGGGGAGACGTACAGTAAGGAATAAGGAGAGAGGCACAGTAAGGAAAAAGGGGAGAGAGGCACAGTAAGGAATAAGGAGAGAGGCACAGTAAGGAAAAAGGGGAGAGAGGCACAGTAAGGAATAAGGAGAGAGGCACAGTAAGGAATAAAGGGAGAGAGGCACAGTAAGGAATAAGGGGAGAGAGGCACAGTAAAGAATAAGGCAAGAGAGGCACAGTAAGGAAAAAGTGGCGAGAGGCACAGTAAGGAAAAAGTGACGAGAGGCACAGTAAGGAAAAAGGGGAGAGAGGCACAGTAAGGAATAAGGAGAGAGGCACAGTAAGGAATAAGGAAAGAGGCACAGTGAGGAATAAGGGGAGAGAGGCACAGTAAGGAAAAAGGGGAGAGAGGCACAGTAAGGAATAAGGAGAGAGGCACAGTAAGGAATAAAGGGAGAGAGGCACAGTAAGGAATAAGGGGAGAGAGGCACAGTAAGGAATAAGGGGAGAGAGGCACAGTAAGGAAAAAGGGGAGAGAGGCACAGTAAGGAAAAAGGGGAGAGAGGCACAGTAATGAATAAGGGGAGAGAGGCACAGTAAGGAATAAGGGGAGAGAGGCACAGTAAGGAATAAGGGGAGAGAGGCACAGTAAGGACTAAGGGGAGAGAGGCACAGTAAGGAATAAGGAGAGAGGCACAGTAAGGAAAAAGGGGAGAGAGGCACAGTAAGGAATAAAGGGAGAGAGGCACAGTAAGGAATAAGGGGAGAGAGGCACAGTAAGGAATAAGGGGAGAGAGGCACAGTAGGGAAAAAGTGGAGAGAGGCACAGTAAGGAAAAAGGGGAGAGAGGCACAGTAAGGAAAAAGGAGAGAGAGGCACAGTAAGGAAAAAGGAGAGAGAGGCACAGTAAGGAAAAAGGAGAGAGGCACAGCAATGAATAAGGAGAGAGGCACAGTGAGGAATAAGGGGAGAGAGGCACAGTAAGGAAAAAGGGGAGAGAGGCACAGTAAGGAATAAGGGGAGAGAGGCACAATAAGGAATAAGGGGAGAGAGGCACAGTAAGGAATAAGGGGAGAGGCACAGTAAGGAATAAGGGGAGAGGCACAGTAAGGAATAAGGGGAGAGAGGCACCGTAAGGAATAAGGGGAGAGAGGCACAGTAAGGAATAAGGGGGAGAGAGGCACAGCATAAGAAAAAAGGGAGGAGAGGCACAGATTGAGGAAAAATGGGGAGACAGGCACAGTATGAGGGAAAAGTGCGGGAGAGAGGCACAGTATAAGGAAAAGGTGCGGGAGAGAGGCACAATAGTGGGGACTATTAATTTAAGATGGAGTGGTTTGGGGAGAATGAGGTCTCTATTAAATGTGCTTATGAATTATTTAATGGCAGTGACAGGTTCGGGAAATAGGTATATTTCGGAAATGCAAATATTATTAATTTATTACTGGACCTAATTGTAGGGAGGGAAATAGGTTTATTTATTAAAAATGAATACTAATATTTTAATGTTGGGGCTGGAGGAAGGCCTAATTATTAATCGTGGGTGGTATTGATTTAACGCCGGGGCTGGCTGTAATTTTCTAAATGTACCCTTTTTTTCCCCAAATAGGTCCTCCAACATTCCAGGATCCAGACAAGCCGCAACTAAAGAAACCTGCAGCACAGGTGGTGAAAGTGAGAAGAACAGGTAGGAGAGAGCAGCAGAGTCTGTGAAATGTTGTGATTCTAGCGGGACAATCCTAATTTTTGGTGACCGTTCAATGGTGTACAAAACAGTGCAGGTTTTTTTGTCTGTAGGTGGGTGCATCAACAGGCCCATTAGCAATTTTGAATAAATATTGAATAAAATTGTAGTATATATATATATATATATATATATATATATATATATATATATATATATATAATGTCAAATTTATGTTAATTTTAGTGTGCTGTATCATTGCTAGTTTTAGTGTGCAGTATAGTTGTATTTTTAATGTGTGGTGTCAATGCCCATTTTAATGTGGGGGTTTTGATGATTGTTTTAATGTGAAGTATTTTAGTTTGTGGAAGTAATGACTTTTCTTGTGCAGACAAGCTAGACGAGCCCTCTGGGAGAGCTGTAAATGTCGTACTGCGGGCTATAGGTGTCGTAATGCAGGATGTGTCAATGCTTACAGCCTTATACCCAATGAAGACACTATGCTCTTAATTTTAGATTTTAGGGCCCCCCCTGTCTTAAGTGCCCCGGGCCCCCCAAAGCCTTAATCCAGCTGTGTGTGTGTGTGTGTGTGTGTGTGTGTGTGTGTGTGTGTGTGTGTTAGGAAATTTAGATTATAAGCTCCAATGGGGCTGGGACTTAAGTGAATGACAAATATTCTCAGTGCAGCGCTGCAGAATTGGTGGCGCTATATAAATAAATGGTGATGATGAAGTATATTCCTGTTTGCCAAATGCAAACTAAAAACAATTAAGGTGCTTTACACTAGAGATGCTCATTGACCCCCGTGTTTTGGTTTTGGTTTTGGATCTGGATTACCATTGTGTTTTGGTTTTGGTTTTGTTTGGTTTAAAAATCAATGTTTTTGGGCATAAAATAACCGAATTTAGTGCTCCACCTGTTTCTTGAATAAGTAATGTACTTGTAAAGCTATATGATTATGAAAAAAACAGTTTAATTCCTGGTAGGCCGTCATTAATTCTACAAACAAACCAGATTTTCTTCCTCTCCATCTATGCATATTGGCAATGCAGCCATCGTCTTTGGGTGTATAGTACACCCTACACTTATAGCTAAATATCTAAAGAAATGGACAAAGGCAGTTTGGTTTCTGTCTCTATAGGCCTCACTCCACTTGTAGAAAATACTAAAAAATTCAGCCGTTATAGACTGTACAATATAAATTGAAATGGACAAAGCCAGTTTGGGGTCAGTCTGCTTATGACACCCTACCCTTATTGAGAAATTGCCAAAACAGCAGCCTTTCAAGATGGTACGTGATATAGAAATGCCCCAAGTCCCTTTCCTATTTGGGGGTAGATTGCACCCTACATTTATACTTATAAGTATACTTATTTTTTTTTGGGTGTGTTTTTTTCCCTGATTTCAAAAGACTATATAATTTTACATAGGCTTTACCAGATGAGGTACTGGGAACACTACCATCAGGACTGGTGCCAGCACCTGCTTGCTGAATCTGCTCATATGTGGACTGCTTTGAATCCATTTTAATGAGCCCAAACCACTTGTAGTGCAAAATATTGAATGAGTTAGATACTGCTGACAAATATGACTTTTGACAGCCAGAAAAATTTGTGTTTCACACTGGGTAATATGGGACACCCCAAAGCACTTGTAGTGCAAAATATTGTATTAGATAGATACTGCTGACAAATATGACTTGACAGCCAGAAAAATTAGTGTTTCACACTGGGGAATATGGAACACCCCAAAGCACTTGTAGTGCAAAAAATTGAAAATAAAAAAAAGCCTCCTCTATCCTCCTCTCTTCCTGCTCTAACAATTGCTAATATCATTGGAATTAATAATATAATTGAATAGATTAGAAATGAAATAATGATACAAAGAATAAGGTGTACAATTATTGCTCTGTCCCTGCTCTAATACAGCCTGTGACCTAACCCTGCTCTCTCCCTCTGTCAAATGGCGATGGATTGCTGTGGAGGCGGATATTTATGCTTTTCAAATCTTGCGAGAACCGAGCTCTGAAATACGAATACGTCACGATGACGTTTTGCCTCGATTCCGATACTGAACGGACGGGAGAGTACCGAGCCTGCTCAGCTCGGTACTCGGATATTCGAAGTTCGGGTGGGTCCGGATCTCGGGGAACCGAGCCCACCCATCTCTACTTTACACATTCCTTTCAATATCCTTTTTGTATGAAACAGTACTCCGTCTCCCACCAGCAGGGCCGGATTAACCATAGGGCTAACTGGGCTACAGCCCAGGGGCCTATGGCATCCAGGGGGCCCTTGAAAGTGCTCAGCAGCAGTATTGATTGGTCGGGGGCGGGGACGCCCCCGGGCCGATCAGTACTGCTGAGCACTTTCACTGCAGTACTTCCCCGGCGCGCTGTATTCTCCTTACTGAGGAGATCTCGCGAGTCTCACTCTCACGAGATCTCCTCAGTAAAGAGTGTACAGCGCGCCGGGGAAGGAGGAGAAGGAGGCAAGTGCTGGGGGAGGGGCGGCTCGGATCACCGGGGAGGGGAGGGGCGGCTCGGATCACCGGGGGAGGGGGCGGGGGGCCCTCACAGGGGAATGGAGGCCCCCTTAGCCCAGGGCCTCCATTCCCTTAATCCGGCCCTGCCCCAGTGCTAATAATTACATTTACTTCAAGACGTTTACAGATAAACACAATGGGCCTGAGTCATTAAGGAGAGTAAATCACAAAAAAGGAGCAACTTTGCACCTGGGCAAAACCATGTTGCATTGGAGGGGGAGGTAAATGTATAATGTGGAGACAGATTTATTGTTGGGATAGGGAATGTTCTTGATCAACTATAAATTGCAGTGTAAATATAAATCTATCTAGTATTTCTGTGCTAGATAAAAAGCCAGTATTTAACTTATTTGCAAATTAATAAACTCATTTGCACCCCTTGCATTGTAACATGGTTTGTCCAGGAGAACATTTACTCCTTTATTTGCCTTACTTTCTTTAATGACTCAGGCACAAAGAGTTGCCCATAAGGCATATGAACCCAGAAAAGCTCCTAACCCCTGTGTGAATAGTTTTCAGTGTATTTATTCATGCAGGGGAAACATATGCAGTTGGTGTAACTCACTATTCTTACAGTTGTGCACAATCTGGTCTGTCACGTTCTAATGGCAGTTCCTCTAATTTGCATTTGCAATCACGTTAATTGTGCCTCATGTGCTCAGACTTTAAAGTTTGTCACAGCTTTAAGTTGTTAAAAGACATATCTACCATTTTTTTCTTTTCTTTTTTAAATAACAACACTATCTCATCTGGCTAGCAAAATTCCATGGTCCAGATTCTGATTAAGAAATAATGGGGCACTAGGCAAGATAATGGTTTAAGCTCCCTTTCCCCTCAGTTGTTAAAAAAAAATGTACATAAAAGTAGGCCCTAGTAGGAGCTTAGGCTTCCTAATGAATGATTAATTACTAACAGGGCCCTTACTCTCCTATACTGTTTTGAAGATGCAAACCCTTCAATGGGACCTTTTCACCAGAGTACAAAAAGCACTTCATCCAAATTTCCCACTGTGGGGCATATTTATCAAAGGACGAACAGCGCTAAAGCCAATGAAAATACCCAGTTTAGGGCTTTTTATCACTTTGCCTATGAATCAAGGGTTAAAAAACCTTAAGATAACATTGAAAAAATGCTGCATTATTTGAAGAAGGCATTTCTTTAATGTTGAAAGGTTTTTACATATTTTTTATTAATTGATGTATATGCCTTGATTGTTTTAAACTACACTTCCAAGAATGCTTGAAGAGTGAGGACCAAGAAATTTTTATCACAGCAGCAGAGTAGCTTGGTACCAAAGAAAATTATTAAAAAGCACCCATCATTAAATAACTAGCTCAGTCCCACAGTCCGCTATTAAATTAATAGGCTACCTCCCACCCATATTATATTAGAAACTCAACAACCCCGGCAATAAATAAATAGGTATATTTATTACACGTAAATGCTATATCTCGCAACCACCACTGTCATTAAATAATTCATATTCACATTTAATAAGTGTTAGGAACTCCAGCAGACAATACCACAAAACCCGGAGTCTGCTCCGAAAGTCTGGTGTTCACTGTTGCCCCTAGTGGTGGGGACAGACTTGGCTGCAGTCTAACGGAGGGTCGTGAGAGGGCTACCGGCTGCGGAGAACCCAGGAATGAAGAGTAATGGCAGACAGCGAATCCAGTAAACTAGCCGAGGTCAGAGGTCACTTGCAAGCAGGAATAGTCGGTAAACACGCCAAAGGTCGGGGTCACAGGCACGGTAGCAAGTTCCAAGGTACAGGCTGAAAGGTCAAGGGTCACTGGCAAACAGGCAGAGTCAAAAGTCCAGGCAGGGATCATACACAAGAAATCAATCCACAGGTTGTCACCAACACGATACAGGAGCAGGTTAGCTGACAGGCAAACTGGATGCTATAACCGACAGGGAGGCTAAGCCCTCCCTGCTTATATACAGACTTTGGCCAATCAGGTTTAGGCTAATTGATTACTTTACCGACATTAATTAGCCCGCAGGCTATCCTAGCGCATGCGCCCGGCTGCATCACTTGCCGGAGCGCACCGCTTGCTACACTCGGCGTCCGGCCGTTGCCTTGGCAATGGTCGGGCCTGAGTAACCGAAAGTGACGCCCCGGTCGTCATGGTGAAGGCCGGGACGTTCACCCAAGCAGGAAGTGAGTCGCGGCGGTGCCCGAGACCGCCGCTGCTCCTGACAATAAGTAGACCTAATTTTCCCCAAACAGCTCACATTAAGTTAATAGCTCCCAAACCACCCTAACATTAAATTAAATGTCCAATCACCCCATCATAAATTGATAGGCCCCACTATTAAATTAAATTGTCCCACCATAACCCAACAAATAAAATAGCTCCCATTAAATAATTAGCCTCCCCCTTCACTCCACCATTAAATAGCCAGCTCCAACACTATATTAAGACCTCCCCTTCTCTCACAAGTTATATTATATTACCATATTCTCCCCCTCACACACACATTATATTAACATAACCTTCCCACACACACACACAAACACTTCCTTTGTTCCATCCGTGTGTGCTGTGTGGCCTTGCTGCTCTTCAGACATAGGGCGGCACCTCTCACGTGGCGTGCGTCCCACGTGACACCCGGTCTCTCGTAGATAGACTACACATATAGGAAGGAGGGGGGGGCAGATCGGAAGGATCTACCGTCAATGATGGAAGGTGGCTGGTCCTGGAGGAGGGGAGAGCCACCAGGTCATAGACATCGGCCAGTCCCTGCACCGGCCCAAAATAGTCTTTTTTTTGCTTCCCCAGCCCAGCCCACCCCTGGCTGAAAACAAGCGTATTACGACAAAAACAGTACTTGAATCAGCAGCATCTGCATCAGAATGCCTTTAGTTTCAAGTCCTAGGGAATTGTAAATACCATTTGCCTTCAGACATGAATTGCATGCAGTTGTGTTCATTGGCATAATGTCCATTTCTGGGCATCTGCAGAGCTATTTTGCGAAAGATTCGCTGCGCAAATGGACGTACATGCAAAAATGAATAAGACCCAATTTGTGTGTTTTTGTGAAATTATTTTCAAATGGATGTACCTTAAATTATAGAGCTTTGTATGCCCAGGTCCAACACCGGATCATCTTATCAAAATATGGGGCTTCCATAGCTCACAAAACTATAAAAATAATAGCTAAGGAAGAGGTGGTGTGTGTATGTGGGGGTGCAGCTAAATGAATTCAAGAAATACCTTTTTACATTTTGTGGTTTATTTTTGTATATGCCACTTCTAGGATTATAATTATAGTTAAAAATAACGGAGAAGTGTAAAATACAACATTCACTGACTCAGTGACTCATCAGGAAGTGGTAAAGTGTAGGTCTAATATCAATAGACCAACAGAAGGAAATTAAACAACTAAAAAACTGAAGAACATTTGATTATATCCGATATTTAGACAGTTAACACTAAACTTTGGAGGAAACTATCTGAGGCAGGAATCTGGAAGGTAACCATCCAGGAGAATGCATACCCCCTGGAGTTCATAATGCCAGAAATCTGGATTCATAACTCCAGTTATGATTGGCACTGGCTAACGTAGGGGCGATGAAAAAGATGTGAGGGTAACAATAGCTCAGTTTTTCTCTCTCTATACCCTTAATTTTAGACCATAGGGGCACCTTGTCTTAGGTCCTCCAAAGCCTTCATCCAGCCCTGTTGTATGGAACAGTGGGTGAAATGATTATACATTGGTTACATGCTTGGTGTGGTCAATTTAGATCATGTTTCTCTTTTGCGAGTCCGTTGGATTGTCCTGAGCAATGTGGTGGGGGTGGACTCAGAGATCCAGTTGTGATGGGTGAAGTCAATGGTGTCAAGAGAACTGAAAGTGCAAAACTAAAACCATAGAGTAAAGGCAGGTGTGTATGTAAGGAGAGAATGGGGGTACATGTGAGAGAAATGGAGTTGGCTAGAGTAAAGACTTTGCTAGTGAAGTACAAAGTTGGCACTCTAATACACCTCATTCTGTACAGCAGTGCATAAACAGTGTTACATTTTGTTGAGCGAGATTAGTTTAATGCGATAAAGGGGGGTGGGAGAGTTTTTGGAGTGTTTCCTACTGTGCAAAGGGACACATGACCATTTTCACCCTTGCACCAGAGCTGGTGGTCTTCAGATCTTGTCCTGTACTTTTAATGGGACCGGTTTTGCATCTCCATGTTGTACTTTGGCAGAGATGAGCATAGTCCTGATGTTCCTTCACTCTCCTTATTAATGCAAGCCACATATGAGCCTAAACCAAAAAGTATTTTAGATGAAATATGGAAAAGTTTATTTTACTGAAAGGGGTCCTACTAAAGTGATAGGAGGCTGGACTTTGATATAACATTTCAAGTTTTGCACAGTGCATGTCTTCAGAATTTTTCATTATTTGAATTCACAATTATTTGAACACTCCTAGAGGTGGTGTTTCCCAAGTGGAGGGTAGGCTACCACCTTAAAAAACACTGGATGGACCATAGAGACAGAGATGTGTAAAAGCAAGGTATTTTGTAGTGATTATCAATGTGATAGGAGTATCACCTCAGTCTATTTACATATACAAAGCAAGCACTATATATTGCTGTGTATGATACATACCTCCCAACTTTCCCACTCGTGGGACAAAGCTGCTCCAATCCGAATGGCGGGACGTAGCCTTCTAAATCGAGACGGTTGGGAAATATGTAAAAGTAATACAGCCAACTCTATGTACAATAAAGTGTAAATAAGATTCATGTTACCGTCCACTGGTGTTTAAGTATAGATACAGCTATATGAAGAAGCCAGTTGAGAACAGATATACAAGGGTATAGGTTTGTATGCGTTATACTTGATCAACATTTAAGGAGACTTTGGGATATATTTACTAAACTGTAGGTTTGAAAAGGTGGAGATGTTTCCTATAGCAACCAATCAGATTCTAGTTATCATTTACTTAGCACATTCTACAAAATGACAGCTAGAATCTGATTGGTTGCTATAGGCAACGTCTCCACTTTTTCAAACCTGCAGTTTAGTAAATATACCCCTTCATGTCATTTTTTTCATGTCTAGTCTCCTGTTCTCTCCTAACTATACAAATGTGTGATTGTTTCAGAATGTTATCCATTATGTTTTAAGAAACCCCTCACTCCAAGAAAATGAGACACAATATTCACTTCATTCGGAATCCCAATTTCCAAACTATAAACAGAATACATTTGTCTGCACGTAATGAGAAACCAAGGCTTGCTGAAAACCAATTATGTGCTTATATATACACCACTGCAGTGTATTAAATATATCTCGCACAGTATGCAACACGAAAAAGTTTTCTGCATATAAAGGAGATAACCATGCAAGTGAAATACAAATCAGCTCTGTGATATACTGATTGTTAATCTATCCTGCATAGGATTCTAAGACATTCTCATGGAGACAGAATTTATTATGCTGTTGTTACAAGTGCATTGTTAAGTATTTGGGGGGAGGGGGGCATCTCTGTCGAGAGTCCTCAAAGCGTTGCATACAACCTAAGTAGCTCCCTCCACACAACCCATAACCTAGCACCTTATTAATGCAGCCTGCAAAATACTGAAGCCAGCGTGGGCAGTGGGAATGTCACAACATCAATCTTCTACCTTCTACATGAACTTGCAGGTCCTTGGCTGCACAAGGTGACAAGAACAAGGGTGACAGCTTACTTGAGGGAAGAACAAGACCTGCATTGAAAGTAAAGTCACTTTGTGTTATTATGATCTGGCAGTTACCACTTCTCTGCCAGAGTAACACAGACCAAAATAAGCTGGGAGACAATAGCAGAGATATACTGCTGCACCTGCAATGGCTAATGAGTAAAACAACACGTAGTTCCTTGCAACACTGAAGTAGTTTAAAATCTATTGCTAATGATAAGAGATGCTCAGGCCCGGTTTTCTGAAAGCCAAGCCCACCCGAACTTAGGGAATCTGAGTAGGCTTGTGAGCCGGCTCATTACTTTTGCTTGTCCTCGGATCTGAATCGAGCCAAAACGTCATTGTTGCGATGTCGGATCTCGCGGGTTTTGGATTCCATAAGTACTTCCCTCCCCAGGAGATCCAGCGCCATTGCTCACACAGACACAGGGTAGCAGTGTTCTTGTCACTCTCCAGTCTCCAGTGACATTGCTCAGTGCCATTACTCACACAGAAACAGGGTAGCAGTGTTCTTATCACTCTCCAGTCTCCAGTGACATTGCTCAGTGCCATTACTCACACAGAAACAGGGTAGCAGTGTTCTTATCACTCTCCAGTCTCCAGTGACATTGCTCAGTGCCATTACTCACACAGAAACAGGAGGAGTAGCAGTGTTCTTGTCACTTGACAAAAATTGACTGGAAATAATTGGAAATTAATGTTATTAAGGTTAATAATAATGCAAGGATTAAAAAAAGAACCGAATTATGTGATTTTAGCAAAAAAAAAATAGGGATTTTAGAAGAAAATCAGGTCCAAAACCAAAACACACAAGGCCGGTTTTGCCACAACCAAAACCAAAACACAACGTAAATCAAATTCCAAAACCAAAACCAAGACACAGGGGTCAGTGAACATTTCTACTAATGATCCTCGATGCTGCTGCATTAGTGGCACCAAATATCTGCAGTGTCTGGCTGAACTGGCTTTACTGTATATAGTTATGGATGCTACCACTGAATGCAAAATATGTTTCTTATGTCTCTGCCTCACTAACACAGATTGACATTTTACTGGTCAGGTTGGTAAAATGTCAGCCAGGTGGTAATCCTATGTACAGTAGCTGCAGCTGATAAAGTGACATGAAATACTGACTTATGAGAGGGGTGGTGGAATATATTAAGGTCAAATAGGGTTAATGTTTTTGTCCTTGTCTTTACACACGAGGTGAATATCATCTGTAAAACCTCATCAGTGTGCCAAGGTGAGTGTGAGTAATCTAGCATAGAACATGCTAAATTATTTTGGGGTTCATGATTTGATTGCTGACAAGGGCCCAGAGTAGCCTAAATCCACCACTGAAAGAGAAAACTGTTTCTTTCACTGATGTCGAAGCTCTCCTATCAATCTCAGAGCATCAAACATTTCCTTCAGGCATCTTCTGGTAATTGAAGTTTGTTCCATCCACAACCATTAGTGACAATCTTCACGTTAACACTGTAGTCTTACACTCTTAAAAAATCGCTAGACAGAAACAAGGTGCTTGGCTCCCAAGACAAAAATGCCATACTGTACCCATTCTAATAGGCCTCAGTTGCTTCAACGTTGTTGTAGGCGGTGACATTTCCAGGGCCCCTGCTGTCAGTTTGCGTAAGCGTAGTGAAGCCCTTCTGGACCTTAACTACACATGCACCGCTCCTCCACACCAGAGCACCTATTCTGATCCCTGCTTTGTTCAGAGCGGGGACTCAGAGATTAAGGGAGAATGTGACAGTGCTGAAAAAAATATATTCTTGGACGAGGTGGTAGGGCGCCCTGGTACGTGCAGCGCCCTCCTATCGGGCATACAGCGTTCCACCAGCACCGGCTATAGGGCTTTCATTTTCTCCTTCACTGTGTACCGATGACTTTAAATCATCATCACCATCATCATCACCATTTATTTATATAGCGCCACTGATTCCGCAGCGCTGTACAGAGAACTCATTCACATCAGTCCCTGCCCCATTGGAGCTTACAGTCTAAATTCCCTAACATACACACACACAAACAGACAGACAGAGACAAACTAGGGTCAATTTTGATAGCAGCCAATTAACCTACTAGTATGTTTTTGGAGTGTGGGAGGAAACCGGAGCACCCGGAAGAAACCCACGCAAACACGGGAAGAACATGCAAACTCCACATAGATAAGGCCATGGTCAGGAATTGAACTCATGACCCCCAGCGCTGTGAAGCAGAAGTGCTAACCACTTAGCCACCGTGCTTTAAATTAATATAAAAAGGTATGGAAAACCAGATAATCATCCTTGGCGTCAGGTTCGGACTACACATTGCAGAAACAGTTCTCCTGTTGATATTTCAAAATAGGAAATACATGAATTGTATTAACTGGAAGAACAACACTTGTTGTGACAAAGGAAGCTGTCTCTCCCATGTACCCCTTCCCTGGCCCTGATTGAATCTGCTTGATATTTAATACAATTTAGAATATAATATGGAGTTTATTTGCAAATACTTTTTTATAAATGATGTAGTTGTGCAACATTTACTTTATATTATGCAAGAAAGTTCAAAATTCCAATGGTTTAAAGCAGTTTTGAAAAGTGGAATTTGTCAGAATACATAAGCTGATGTCTGGAATTGATATACAGCTATAGAAAACGTCTGGTTGAAGTCATTGCTGTTAAATGAGGTGTCACCAGTTTCTAAGTCTAAAGGTTCACATATTTTTTCCCCAACAAAGACAGTGAGTGTTCAATCATTGTGTTTAGTAAAGACATGAATAAGTGTGTGTGTGATATGATTCTCTTTATCAACAATATCTATATAATGCACATATTTCAAATTACTGTCTTGGTGCCTCGGTGATACACAAAGACGGGCTGCAAAATAAGGAATCTAAAAAAAATTATGGCATTTGTCCTACTGATATCAGCAAGAACTGCTCTCTTGGACGTCTGTTGGAAAAATAGCAGGACAATTACTTGTAAGGAGTCATAAACATTTGTTTCTCCTTAAGATGAAATGCACCAATGCTCGTGTAACCAGATTTGGGGATAAACGTATTAAAGTGCGGATTTTGCAAATCTACGATATTCGGCAACTTTGTAGGGGAAATTTAAAACGGCAATGGCTTTAAAGGCAAGTTTAAAGCCTTTAAAGCCATTGTCATTTTTAAATTTCTCCTGCAAAGTCGAGTTGCAAAATCCACACTTTAATACAAATTGGGGCTCTGGGCAGAAATCATGTGAATACTGGACAAGCAGGTATGTGAAATTTGACATGCCTCATTGACAGCTAAAATATATTGTTGAACCCTATTACCAGCTATATTATATAGTGCCAAATGCAGATACGAAGCATAATAGTAAATATGTGTTTACAATCTGGAGAAACTGTAAACATGTATTTTATATTCAGTAGACTTTCAGATCCTCCTAATAAATGTATTTTGTGAAAATAAAAAATATATATATATTTTTTAACTATTTTGTCATTATAACTGTCGTTTGTCATTTTGTCATTTAATTATTTGTCATTCCGTCTCCCGGAATGTCAGGGAGACTTCAGAATTTTGGGAGTTCTCCCAGGCTCCCAAGAGAACAGGGCAACCTTCCGCATCCTGACTTCTTCGTTAGTGAAGTAGGTGGAGGCGTGGCTAAACACCTCATCCTAAAGACGCTATTTGCGTTGCCACAGCCCCATGACGGAGGCCCCTTCCGGAGATCTTGCTGCCAAAGTTGGCAAGTATGATTAACAGGTGACATTAATTCAATAGATTTTTTTTTCTGTGCTTTTGCGAAAGTATATTCCACATAGGCAGTGTACATATCCTGCATTGTCTTGTAGTAGACCACAGCAGACCTAAACCCAACTTCATCAGCGCACATATCTTCAGATCTGTGTCTTGTTCGGGAGTATGCAGAGCCAATTTACATGCATACACGTTTTTAAACAAATGCACGTTGCGCTTCCTATGCGTGCGTTGATGAATCAGACCCAGTGATCGCAGTCAAGGAGCCCAGCTGTCATTTCGACACCTTAAGTCTTTAGGGAGAAGTCTTCTGGACACCATCAATGCAATCTGGTCCCAATGTGAGGCTGGCAATTTCTTTGGTTAACTCATTCTTATATAGAAGTTATCTGAACAATGACTTCCTATACTGTGAATATATAAGGTAATAATGCAAATGTACAGATCTGATTCCGCTAGCACAGCATGGTTACATAATTCGAGTAGAAATAGTAGCTTATAGTATACATGGCACTGAAGGTATATAGCCACATAAAAAGCACATTTCTGTTTATGCCCTTACAATCCACTCTTGATTTTTTTTTTGAGTATTTACCATTATAATAATATAAGGTGCAATCAGCATATGATTCCACTATTTTAAATAGAGATGGGCGGGCTCGGTTCCCCGAGATCCGAATTCATCTGAATTTAGCCTATCCGAGTACTGAGCCGAGCATGCTCGGTACTCTCCCGTCCATTCGGAATCGAAATCGAGGCAAAACGTCATCGTGACGTATTCGTATTTCTGAGCTCGGTTCTCGCGAGATTTGAAAAGCATAAATACCAGCCTCCACAGCAATCCATCGCCATTTGACAGAGGGAGAGAGCAGGGTTAGGTCACAGCCTATATCAGTGCAGGAACAGAGCAGTAATTGGACACATTATTGTTTCTATTCAATACAATTCTAATCTTAATAAAAAATTGTTACAGCAGTAAGAGGAGGATAGAGGAGGGTTTTTTTCAATTTCTGGCACTCCAAGTGCTTTTGGGGTGTCCCTTATTCCTCATTCTTTTGCAGTAATTTTTCTGGCTGTCAAAAGCCATATTTGTCAGCAGTATTTAAAACAACTTTTAGCACTACAAGCAGCGTCGGACTGGCCTGCTGGTGAGCCGGACTATCCACTGGTAGGCCCCGCTGCTGGTAAGCCACGCCCCCACCTGGTCCGCTGTTCCGAGTGCCAGGTTCCAGGTCAGCTGATTGAAATTGCAGAGAGCCAAGATGCGACTGCGGCTCTCTGCACATGCGCGTGATGTCATCGGTAGACGACTCATGTGGGAGGAAGAACCAACCATGTAGGAGGTGCTGGAGATGTCCTGCCGCCCAGAGTAGCAACATGAACAATACAGGAGCCATTGCTGAGGTTAGTACATCGCACAGCGCCGCAGCAGCCTGTCATTCTGCATTGTATAATTTTTTTTGAGGAGGGTTTTTTAATTGCTCTTTTTTTTATAACTGGGTGATGTTTTTATCACCCAGTATATGAATACAATGTATTTCTGTGTACGTGGGTGTTAGATCTTCCAATTTATAAACAAATAAAATTGTTTCATGTTTGGACAATTTAAAATACAGCAAGAACCAGCACCATTAGTAATTTAATAAACGGGGTGCCTGAGAGGAGCGCGCTACCCAAGGGGGTATATAAAGAGAGAGCATTCCTTTTAAACTCTTGGAAAGGCTTTTGCAATATCCATAGAGTAATACACATAAATACATGAATATCTAATCATTCATAAGGTCTAATTATAATATAATATATTAAGTTTGGTGCAGCATCATAAGTGCCCTTAAACGTAACATTTTCATATATCAGCAATCCTAAATTCACAGCAATCCATCCGTATTGAGTTATAATGCCAGAACGCCTCATAGAGAAGTCTGTGTGGCTACCAAATTCACCAAAACTATATCCCTGTATGTATTATTGTGAGTTTGTGTTTGTTGTTTGTGGCTGTGTATGTTTAGAGTGTGTGTTTTATGTTAGTTGGTAGCTGAAAGGTGTTAGTGAGTGACTTTGGGGTATATTTACTAATCTGCAGTTGGAGATGTTACCTATAGCAACCAATCAGATTCTAGCTGTCATTTTGTAGAATGTACTTAATAAATGACAGCTAGAATCTGATTGGTTGCTATAGGCGACATCTCCACATTTTCAAACCCACAATTTTTGCTACTACTATTTGTACTTTTTTTTTTATGTATTCATTTTACAACCTGTTGAGCCACAGTTTTTCACATATTCTAATGTCTCAGCATTCTTCATTGCAGAAAATTACTGTTAAGTGAGCCTGTTTTAGAAAGTCTCACATTTTGTTACCAGTGGAAAAAGTCAAATATTATGCCAATAAGCCTCATTTTATAAGGGAATACAAGTGCAGTGATATGGATAAATAAGGACATTGGATAGGGGAAAGAAAGAAATGTGGCATGAGAGATAAGGAAATAAGGGCATGTGAGATGAGGCACAGTGTGAAGGGGGAGCAAAAGCAGCATGTCAGAGTGTGATGAAGGGGGGCCAATGTAGCATGTCAGAGTGTGATGAAGGGGGGCCAAAGCAGCATGGCACAGGGTGATGAAGGGGGGCCAGGAGAAGGGGGGAGCAAAAGCAGCATGGAGGGCGCAGTGTGATCATAAGGATTCACAGCATGGTGATGAAGGGTCACAACGGGCTTGTGGTAATGTAATGTGTGTGTGGTAGGTTGTGGCTAACTAATGGGTGCTATTTTGTTTGTGGGGTGATGGTGGGGCAATTTAATTTTATAGTGGGGACTATTAATTTAAGATGGGGTGGTTTGGGGGCTAATAATTGAATACGGGGCTGAGTTTGAGGAGCATGAGTTCTATTAAATGTAAATATGAATTATTTAATGGCAGTGAAAATAGGTATATTTTGCGGGAAATAAGTATATTTATTATACGTAAATGGTATTAATTTATTGCTGGGGCTGTCTGGTGGGAGGGAAACAGGCTTATTTATTAAATGGGAATACTATTACTTTAATGTTGGGGCTGAAGGAAGGCCTAAGTATTAATTGAGGGTCATATTGATTTAACGCGGGGGCTGGTTAGAATTTTCTAAATGTACACATTTTTTTTCCAAATAGGGCCCCCAACATTCCAGGATCCAGATAAGCCGCAACTAAAGAAACCAGCAGCCACATGTGGTGACAAGAACAGGTAGGACAGTCTGTCAAATGTTCTGAGTCTAGTGGGACAATCCTGATTTTTGGTAACTGTTCTGCCCAATCTAAGGGGCAGGTCAAGACTGTGTACTCTTTATATACACAGTGCATTCTTTATATACTACACTATGGTGCTAGCTGTCCTTCGTGGGCTGACCACTCCCCCTCAAGTGTCTGATCTCACCTCTATGATGGCTGGCCACACCCCCTCTGGTGGGCCCCTAGTGTTGCAGTCCCCCGGTGGGCCTTTCATGCCCCAGTCCGACACTGACTACAAGTGCTTTTGGGGTGTCCCATATTCCCCAGTGTTTTACTGTAATTTTTCTGGCTGTCAAAAGTCATATTTGTCAGCAGTATCTAAAACAATATTTAGCACTACAAGTGCTTTGGCCTCATTAAAATGGATTCAAAGCAGTCTACATATGAGCAGAATCAGCAACCAGGTTCTGTCACCAGTCCTGATGGTAGTGTTCCCAGTACGTCATCTGGGAAAGGCGATGTCAGGCTACATAGTCTTTTGAAATCAGGCTGAATTTGTGTTGAAGCGAAAAAGGAGTGTAACTGAGGAAAAGTTAAGTGTCGATAAAAAAAAATTACCAATATGCCATTCTACACACGCAGTGGCAAAGAGAGAATGAGGCCTTCACCTTTCTCTATTAGTGGCAGATCCAAAAATGTTACCGAGCCTTCTTCTTGTACAGTCACTCGTGACCAAGCAAGACCAAGTAATTTGGAGTCTACAAGTGGTGCACAACTACTGTTACGCATCAAAGCAGAGCTGAAAAATAACAGTAAGACATTAGAGGATAATGTATGCTCTGAATCAGAAATTACACCAATCCCTGTAGAGAGTCCATCCAACAGTGGGATGTCTAATCGTGAGCATTCTGTTACTGTACCCATAAAGATGGGGCCTTTCAGCAGTGCTGCTGATGTGTGCCTGAACAGCCCGAGTGTAGCCGGTGATGCACAAATTGAGGATTCCACTTTAGAATTAGAGGAGGATGAGGGGGAGATTTGTGTAGGCGTCAAGGGCACTATTGAGGATGTTGATGAGGTTGTTTGTGTAAGTCCTGCATCAGTGGCAGCAGTTCTGGCACGTGACAAGAAAAAGGCCATTGTCATGCCTGGCCATAAAACAAAAAAATCCACTTCTTATGTATGGAATTATTTCTACCCCAATCCAGACAACAATTGTATAGCCATTTGTAGTGTATGTCAAGCCACAGTCAGTCGAGGGAGGGACCTTAACCATCTTGGAACCTCGTCTATGTTACACCATTTGACGAGAGTTCATGGCAAAGTGTTGGGAAAAGCTGAAAGTTCTTCCAAAAAAATTACAAGCACTCCATCATCAGCTAGAACCCTCCGCTAACAGACATCCCGGCGGCTACAAAATACACCCACCACACCATCCTCATCAATATCCTAAGTAGCGCTCGGAGTTAGCCCTGCATCCCACTTATTAAGGCTGGACAACTCCTGCACTATTATTGATTCCTCTGAAGAAAGCGTTAGTCCCACTGCTGCTGCTGTTGCTACTGCTGAGAGTGAATCGTCAGCCCAGAGGAAGGCCTAGAAAAAGAGCGGTCCTACATTTCAACAATTAACTGTGAAACAATTGTTTGCTAGGGGAAGCAAATATGACAGCAGTCACCCAGTTGCCAAGAGAATCACAGACGCCATGGCTGCCATGTTAGTGTTAGATCTGCGTCCAATATCCACAATAAACGCAGCTGGTATTTCACAGTTAATTGAGGTTTTGTGTCCGCATTACAGAATTCCATCGCGACACCATTTTTCCCCGTAAAGCTATTCCACAACTATACCAAAAAGTGTGTACAAATGTAGAGATTGCGCTGAAAAATGCCATTCTGCCCACTGTCCACTTAACCACAGATATGTGGACAAGTGGAAGTGGTCAAACCAAAGACTATATGACTGTGACAGCCCACTGGGTTGGTCATTCACCTTCACCAGCAGGAACAGCAGCAGCATGTACACCACTACGTAACATTTGTCACAGGCAGGCCACTCTTTGTATCACCGGCTTCACTAACAGGCATACAGCTGACAATTTGTTACGCAAACTAAGAGATGTGATTGATACATGGCTTATACCACTTGGACTCTCCCCAGGATATGTCATTTCTGATAACGCTAACAATATAGTGCGAGCATTACAGCTGAGTGATTTCCAATAAATTCCCTGTTTTGCTCACACTATCAACTTGGTGGTGCAGAGCTTCCTTCGAAATAACCATGAGCTGCAGGAGAAGCTTTTGGTTGCCCGTAAAATTTCAGGCTATTTCAGGCATTTTGCCACAGCATGTAAGAGATTGCAGCAGCTCCAAGAGCAGTTTAACTTGCCCTGCCACCAACTTAAGCAAGAGGTGGTAACTAGGTGGAATTCCACCCTGTACATGCTTCAGAGGATGGAGGAACAGCACAAAGCCATCCAAGCATATTGCACAAGCCATGACATTGGGAAAGGAGGGGGCATGTATTTCACTCTTGCACAGTTTTGAATCCTTTCAGTGCTGTGCAAGGTGCTGAAACTATTTAAAGTTGTGACGTGTGAACTGAGTGCAGATTCTGCTAGTTTGAGCCAAGTCATTCCTTTAATTAGACTATTGGAAAAGCAGCTTGAGAAACTGAAGTGGGAGATGAAAGCAAGCAATTCAGCAAAGTATGTTGGCCTTGTAGATCAAGTATTTAATTCGCTTCACAATGATCCTCGAGTTATTAAGATCTTGAACTCGGATCAGTACGTTTTGGCCACTGTGCTTGATCCAAGGTTTAAGACCTACATTGAGTCTTTGCTTCAAAATGAACGAGATGTGAACTTTTGCAAGGAGCTATTGCTCAGCAAGTTGTCCGCTGAACTGGTCCTTGGCTTGATGACGTGTCCTCCTTCAGTTTCTCAAGCAGCTGCTGCTCGTAAAATATTGAATTTTCAAAAAAGAAGCAGGGAAGACGCAGAGGGCAGACCAGAACAGTTTAACATCTGGGTTGGTTTGAAGGATTTTTCTAAAAAATGTGTGACCTTGCCCATAACTCTATCCAATATGAGTATTAACATGCAAAGGATGGTGGAGGATTATTTTCAAGAGGTAATTGATATGGAAATGTCAGACAGTCCCTTTCCTTACTGGGAAGAAAAGCAGGCCATTTGGAAACCCATGTACAAACTTGCTTTGCAATACTTAAGCTGCCCACCCTCCAGTGTGTACTCCGAACGAGTGTTCAGCACAGCAGGGAACTTAGTCAGTGATCGCCGTAGAAGGTTACTTCCCAAAAATGTGGAGAAAATGATGTTTATAAAAATTAACTGCATCTTACACGAGGAAGGCGTTCACCATCCAAGACATCCAAGCACTGACTGTTCTCTAATGGCGGATTCAAGCAGCGATGAATTGATAGTCTGTGATGATGACGTACACACTGATGAGGGTGAGGATGAAGCTAAAGATGATGACGATAACATCTTTTTAAAACTTTATTTTTAAGTGTAGGGTGCAATCTACCCCCAAAGAGGAAAGGAACTTGGGGCATTTCCATATCACGTACCGTCTTGAAAGGCTACTGTTTGGATAATTTCTCCTTAAGGGTAGGGTGTCATACACAGAGTGACCACAAACTGGCTTTGTCCATTTAAATTAATATTGTACAGTCTATAACGGCTGAATTTTTTGGTATTTTATACAAGTGGAGGGGGGCCTAGAGAGACAGAAAACAAACTGGCTTTCTCCATTTCAATTAATATTGTACAGTCTATAACGGCTGAATTTTTGAGTATTTTCTACAATTGGAGGGGGGCCTAGAGAGACAGAAACCAAACTGCCTTTGTCCATTTCTTTACATATTTAACTATAAGTGTAGGGTGTAATATACATCCAAAGACGATGGTTACATTGCCAATATGCATAGATGGAGAGGAAGACAATCTGGTTTGTGTGTAGAATTAATGAAGGCCTACCAGGAATTAAACTGTTTTTTTGATAATTTATTAGCTTTACAACTACATTACTTTTCCAAGAAACAGGTGGAGCACTAAATTTGGTTCTTTTAACAAAATAGCAAAACAAAACCAAACAAAACCAAAACCAAAACACGGGGGTCAGTGAGTATCTCTAATTTTAAATGACAACACCTCTGTGATACAAGATTTATCAAGAATACAAAATATCAATTTTCCAGATTGCAAAAATGCTGTAATATATCAAATACTGTGTAAGGGTCCCCCTAACCATCCTTTCCATCCAATGAACCAACTGGAAGGACTTAACCAGCTGACCAACTACCATCTAGATCTTGTTCAGGCTGATTAAATTTCTTGTTAAATTCTTATTTTAATTGTTTAACTTTGAGTACATGTCCTACAATTAAATTAATACAATTATCAGAGATATAGCTAAAGCAGACAGAGCCTATTATTTGACAAAAAACCCTTGTGCTGCTGTTAGGTTATTCAACACCAATCTTTACTAGTTTAACACTTTAGCATGAAATTGCAAAGTGTCACCTAAAACCTGTGTGATGTCCAATATGTCAATAGTTATATTATTAAATAACCTAGCAAAAGCTAATTGGTGCATATTTTACCCAATACCCCCAAATATGGACGAAGAGTGTCCCAGCTTGCTATACCAAGGCTGATAAATGAAATCTTGACTGTGTTGTATGTTAATAGCTATTTTCTGCATCATATGGTGTGGCATAGCTTTTATATCAATGTAGTCTCGTATCCAAGTAGCAGTGGACAGTCGAGCTAGTACAAGTACCTGTACTTCCTTTAGGTAAAACTTTGTATGCTTGATGAACTTTGGGTTGCTTATGTTGTCCTCATTTACTATATCTTGCGCATACCATAGTGACCTCAAAACATTCCTGGTGGGACATCAGTCTACTACTGCACTTCCTTGTGATACTGTTGTATTAGCGCCACACCATGTGCCATTATCATTTAAAGCTGTTTAATTAAACAACTGTTGCCAATATGATTGTGTGGCTTTATACCGCAAAGATGATTTAGTTGTTTTATTTTGATAAATGGTACAATTGACAATTTCTACAACAATAAATAACTCCTTATCAATTCTATGGACTTGTTTACAAGTAGTGTTGGAAGACGCTGAACTGCATTTCTGCACTGGGTAATTATTCATCTTCCCTCTCCTCACTTTCCACCAAGTTACAGGTGTAGCTATATAAGGTAAAGTTCCTGCAGATATTTATGAATGTGTGCAGATCCATCAATCGGTTAAGTTAATATCTTCCATCAGCTGACGATGTATGCGGACAAATGGATTATCCCTCTTTAGGGGGTAAATGTATTAAGCTGTGAGTTTCCAGCGGGTTTGAAAAGTGGAGATGCTATCTATAGCAGCCAATCAGATTCAAGCTATAATTTTGTAGAATGTACTAAATAAGTAAATTTGCCTTTCATGCAATGTCATATTCTCTCTGATGAACACTGGTAAACTGTGTTTATCTGCCCTACTTAGTAATGTGATTGCATGTGTTGGTCTAGGTGCAGAGAGCTGTAGCAACCGCTGAAAGGGAGTCCAATGACCAATCACACGTTCATTGATATTTTACACAGCATCCTTACAGACTCTATCGTATCCCTTCAATGTGTGCGTGGGCATTCTCTTCCTAAATTGTTCCTTTAACAAGTCATTCATTCTTTCAATTAACCCTGCTGCTTAATGCTTGAGGAAGATAGGGAATTTGGTACACCCAGTATACCTGTTTGTCTTTGGTCCACTATCTGATTCTGGCACCAGTGAAATGAGATCTATTGTCTGTATTTCAGAAGGTGTGCCATAATGTGTGCAAATGTCCTCCAGCATCTTTAGAGTGACATCTTGGTTGGCAGGAGCAGTGGGTAACACCAGCAGTACTCCAGAGTGGGTATCTACTGCTGTACAGCAATACTGCACCTTGCCTGTCTCTGTAGGTAATGGCCCTATAAAGTTGGTCTGTCCTACTTGTCCAGCTTGTTTTCCATTGGCAATAAACCCCATATTTCCAGTCAAAGCTTTTTGGTGATTCGGTTGTTGGCACAATATCTCTAGCCATGGTTTGTGTGAGAGGGATTTCCTTTGCTTTAGCCCAGTAATAGGTTCCTTCAGCCCCTCAATGCCCCAATTGTGCATGGGCCCACTCTCCAAGATTGTATAACTGTGTCTCATCTTTTGGGGAAAGTTTTAAAACTTTCACTTGTCTACAATATGATTTTGCTCACAGCCTGTGTGAGCATTTACATCTCCAATGCTGACTGATCGTGTGTTACTTTGGTTCCATAGCTTAGTCCATATATCAAGCCCTCCTAATTTTGCTTCCAGGTAGGCTGCCGAACTGACAGTGTGGATAACAACAGAACTAGTTGTTTCTTCAAGGCACATGTTGTCTGCTATTCTGCGTACTGGCTGGATCCACCTTTCTCTACTCTCATGTAGTATAATTTGATGTATAGGTTGATATGCTGCAGCTGTCCAACTTTGATCATTTTGTGTCAAGATCGCTGAACCATCAGTACACCATACCAAATGCCTCTGTTCTTCAATCAAAGAAGAGTAAGGCTTGGCTACTGCTGCAAGTCCACCTCCAATATGTAAAGTGGGTAACTCCTGCCCTGCATGTAATCATGCCAGCCAGTTGTGTGCTAATTGTAGAGGGTTCTTCTGAGGATAATCCACCTCTTTCTGACAGGTACCATTTTCAATTCTGTAGAGTGGGCTTATGTGCAACTGCTGTTCTGGATTTAAGTTCTTCTTATCTGAACCATCCAGAAATTGGCAAATCAGTTCTTATGGTCACTGGCTGATGCTTTATGGTTTACTCCACATGCTATAGGGCTGTGTCTTCAACCAATAGCTGCTTCTCTAGAGGAGAGTATCTTTTTTTGGTTAGAGAGAACTGTTTAGCCCAAAATCAAATTAGAGTTTTTCTATCTCCTTGAGTTGTGAATTTCTGTCAGAGACCCCTTTTCCTTGTTAAGCCACAGTAATGTCTAGAAAGAAAGGCTGATCTGGGTGTAGTGGGCCTAAAGCATATAAATGAGCCTGAGAGTCCAAGATGTAGGACAATGCTTTCCAGTAGCTCATTGTTCCAAGAATATGATGTGTTTCTTTCATAGTAGTTGGAGGCTTCAACTGCTGAATAGTTTCCAATACTGGCTGAGGTATTGTATGCTGTGGTCCTGACCATATCATCCCTAGAAATTTTACAGTCTCTATTGGACCTTGTACTTTGCCAGGATTAATCTACCAGCTTCAACTTAACATAAAGTCAGTAAGAGTATTTAAATCCTGTGCCACCCGCTCCTTTGATTCACCTGACAACATAATGTCACTGATGTAATGATACACTTGGCAAGTAACCTGTGGTGTAACATTGGCAAGGTCATGTGCAACCAGTCCATGACAAATGGTAGGTCTGTGAAGGTAGCCCAGAGGATAAACAGTATGAGTATATTGTCTTCCATACCATATAAAGGCAAATTGATCCTGAGATTCAGGTGCCACGGGGATTGAGAAGAAAGCATTGGCAAGATCACGTACTGCATGATGCCTTATTGATAAGTCACAGGAAATCACTGATGTACTTTTGTATTGTGTACTCTTATCTAAGGATGTATGAAAAGAAATATGCTTTTATAACAACAACACAAGCTCCCTTTGTAGTGAATATCAGATTGTTGTTGGATGTTCAAAACAGTTTTGTTTGCTGTAAGTGAAACCTTTTTTATCTCACACTTCCTTTATCTCAATGGATTAAAAGTGTTCAGTATTGTGTTTCGTCTGTGTCACATTTGATGCAAGGACAAACATACGCTCTGTTGCAGGGACACGGTGAGGAAATGTGTAACAGAATATTTATACTGTCCGATTTATATAATAAGCAGTACTGCACCCTACGTAAGGGGTGTTAATTGATGATACATTAACACAAGTCCACCATTTGTTATTAAATAGTACCATTGTTATTTATTTTTGTGCAGTGTTATAGTTAAAGATTATCTACAAGTTATTATCAATTGGGATATGTTAATTTTTTTAAAAAATACTTTGTGTCAATTCACAAGCAACCTGTGACATTACAGGCAATTTCACAACCAATATTCCTATTAAATTAATAAGCTGAATTCCCCAAAAAAAGCTTTTGTGTGTATGCCGCAAGTGCTCATTAAAATATTCTCCTCCATTACATTTAACACAAATTTATTGTTAAATAAAATTGCATATTGTAAACTAAGACGCATGTGTTTTATTTCTTAAAATGCAAAGTAAAAGTGAAAAATCGTCGATATTTTATGTCTTAATCAGTAACAATTCAAAAGCCTAGACAGAATGGGAGACATTTACAATGCACACTTGGGGCCTGATTTATAGTTGGACACAAGTCCTTCTGTTCAGCGCAAAAAGCACTTTTGGCCAAAGATCCGTCTCAGTTTGCACTCCGACTGAGACGGCTCTCCCCGTTGCTCCTCTCTGCGATTAGAGAGGGGGAACGGGGGAGGTAGTGGGGGAGCCTAGCAATGTGTTTACGCTCTTTACATGCTATTTTGAGTTGAAAGCAACCACAGATAGGTCTCTAGGAGATGTATTTTTTGCGGAAGCTTTCAGTTGTTGCAAGAGACCTTGATGTATTAAAAACAAAGCAAAAAAGAATTAAATTTAAAAAAAAGGTGTCCCTTCCTAAACACATGACTAACCCTTGTGTTGTTTGGGGGAGGGGGAGAACAATTTTTGTTTATTTTTCAACATTTTAAAGAGGCGTGTTTGTGCAATTTGCACGGTAGTCTAAGTCGCACGGATCTAAAGATCCGCGCCATTCTAAATACTGCGTAAATTGCGGGGTGCAATTTGCACTTACGGTTTCAGTGTAAATTGCGTCTGACTCTAAATGAGGTCCTTGAAGTCGATATTGTGCTCTCAGGGAGATGCCATGGCAAACTTGTCCTGTAATTAGGTGTGTGCTCAGAAATAATCTGAGAGGCGCATTGTGCTCATTAAAGTCCAACCTCCTGCCACTTTAGAACCTCTCCCTTCATTAAATAAAAGTTGCGTTTTTCTCCTAAAATACTTTTAGTTTCAGCCTCATTTATGTCTTAAATCAATCAGGAGAGTGAGGGGATATTAGGTGTGTCTTTATTACATGTGGTACTTTAGTGTGCTTGAAGCCTTGTTTTATATTGGGCAATGTGAGCATAGAAATGGGCTTCTGCACTTAACAAGAAGCAGCAATATGTGTTCCATTAAAGGACTCAGCTCAAAGCTAGGGCAAAAACCTTTTAGGAGTGAAAATCACTGTGCACCGCTCCACACACAAAGGAATTTCCCATAAAAAGACAAACTCCCCAATTTTTTATTATAATAATCTTGCACCACAAAATTAAAACTCATTTTTGCAGTGCTCCACCAAAGTAGGCAGACTAGTGCACTTACTCCTTCTTTGCAATGGATGCTCCTATTCCACCCAACTCCTACCATCAGCTAGTGAAAACTTGTACTCCTCCCTAAACACCATCTTGCTACGTAAACCTATGCTATCTGGTCTAGGTACACTTGCTCAAATCAATGCACACTACTTCGCCAAAGAGGGCAAGAGAGGCATTTACGATTTATGGGCTGCATTCTCATGAATATTAGTTCAGGGTATTACATGGCTGCCTCTATTGTGTGTAGGTGATGGTTTGATTTTAAGGCTTGCTTTAGCTCATACATTATCAGACCTTTGAGTGAACAATTTTTGCAGAATATATTTTGTTGTACTGATTTCAACAGTTGCAATATATTCAGGACAGAAATGTCTTTTTTTAAGTGTTTTCCTATAATTTTAATTTACCTTCTACAGAATTATCTATTCTACTCCATCCAATTCTATAATTGTCCAGCCACTGTCACAGGTTTTTTTTAACAAGAGCTTGGTTAACAAGGACGTTTTCTGGTTCTCTGTTTAGGTAATGTCTACAGAGAATGTCACATCAATGGCAGTTGGGCAGGAAGAGGAGATTACACTCAATGTCAGGAAATCCTGAAACAAGAGGTAAGACAGACCCACTATGATTACGATGCATGGTCTTCGATCTGTTGCTATATATACGTAAAACATACCTCCTGAAATTCTAAATGAAAAAAATTGGCCCAGATTTGACTAGACCACCCCCACCTTCCCCTGTAGAACACAGTTTCGGAAAAAAATTATAATGCTCTCTCCTTTTCATCAATGGAAAATGGGGCAGTTGGTGATATTTCTACAAGAAACAACCCTGAACATTTATTAATACTTGACAAAGTGGTGTGATCTTCTGTGATCCCATCACCGAGTGACTGCTTAGGAGTGCCCACACCTTTTCCTGTGTGTACTGTTCATGCTATTGCATGTTGGCTTGGCACATGCTGAGGTCAGAAGGTGCTGGATTTAAAAGTATGCTCAGCTGCATTACCGTGTATGAGTAAAAGATCATTTTGATTTTCTGTGCTGCTGTAAATGTGCTTGTCTTATAACCTGCTACTGATTAGGCTTGTTCCTGTCCTCGTCCATGCTGTCTGTTTGCACTTGTTACTGATCATTTCTATGTGCTCTTAACACCAATCTTCATTTTGTATTCTCACTTGGAATACAAACTTGGCCTGACCCTTGGTCTGCCTATGACCACTTCTTTATCTCCTCCTATTATAATTTTGTTGCATGCACTGAAGCAGACCTACAGCCTAGTGTGGCTTGCCTGGGGGACATGTCCTATTGGTGACTCACAACAAAGCCCAATACCTCTTAGCAGGGGCTGTTGCTGAAGACCATCAGCCATTGAACTACACACCCCAATTGAGCCAGTGTCAACCACTAGTGGCACATTGGTCCCACACCAGCACTCTGTGACACATGGTTTGGGAAGATATGCAGTGGTTCTGGACTGATTGGGGAGGGGTCTGTTTCATCCCAAATTTCCAAATGGGGATGTGGGCAGGTATACCAATGTATGGTTATTAACACATCCTGGAAAAGTTAGATATGAAATGAGCCTCTCCCACTCTGACTTGAACTTTCTGATATAATGCCTTAAGCATGATTCAAATTGGCTATCGCGCTATGACTATTATCATGTGATCATTCAGAGCCAATGTGTGGAAAGCTGAAAACAGGTTACAGTTTGACAGTCACGTTTCTCAGAAGCACAATGTACATAGTACTGCAAGTACATGGTATATTCACTATCTCATTAATACTTACACCTGCCCATATAATGCTACCTTCAAACTAGCATGTAAAAAGGTAAGTAAAAAAGAAAAGTGAAATAATGTATGTTTAATTACATGATGTCTGTTCAGATACCAATATGATATTTAATTGTGTAGGTGACAGGTATGCTTTAACGGGCTATTTTCTTAATGCTGAAAGAGATATTACTCTGTCATTGAAATAAGAACCTGCAGCTTTAATGGATGCATTTATATTTTCTAGCTGGCGTCCTCTGCTAAAATGGGTATTTATGTCTGATTTATTGCACTGATGGTTTTTACCTCAGGAAAGAAGACCAGCTATGTGTGTTATAGATGTCTCCAAGCATTTATTTCATCCATAAATGCTCCTTCATCAAAGCATAAGAGCACCGAAAATCCTGAAATGCCATATACAGATTATATCACCTAATAAACCGAAATATGGGTCAGAAGACAGATTTTCACAATCTGCCCCAGCCAGTACAGACCAGACATTGGCATTCAGGAATTGTTCATTCTTCTTGTACATAAATTATACTGCTCTCATCTCTAAATAAAAATCTATTTTACAATGCATAACCTAATTAATTGGTTCTCCTATATTGTTCTCATTCAGGAAAGAACATTTTTATAGATCCACTGATTAGAGTATTGTTATTGATCTTGGGCCAAGTTCTGTACTGTATATCTGTTACCTACACTCAGCAGATTAGTCTCAGTACTGTAAATTGTGGAAAAAAATCAAGAAAACTTACATAACTATTTATTTATAATATGGCTCTTATATAAGCTCAAAGCATTCAAGCACTCAGTGCCGTTTTGATAATGGATGTGAATACATTGTATTGATGATCTTTCTCCTTTTTAGAAAAAGAGCAAGGTTCATTACCACATTGCCATTGTAATTAATTTCCTGGGACACTCCATCTCTTTGTGCGCTCTTCTGGTGGCTTTCACTCTCTTCTTAAGATTGAGGTACGTTTTCGAAGGGAGGGAGCAAGTGCTTTGGATTTCAGATAGCTTTGTATTTTGATATAGAATACTGTATGTTTTTCTAATTGTGCACCCTCCAATAAATCAATAAATACACTTGACTCAATATAAGTTGTTTTGTTGCATAATAAATATGTCTCTATATTTGTTAGCATGATATATATATATATATATATATATATATATATATATATATATATATATATATCCATGTGATCTGATGGATTAGTTTGTGTATGCCTCTGATATGGCATACATCAACCTTTCAAATTTCGCAAGACCTGATGACTGTCAAATACAGGGGCCAGGCATGCTACTAGAAGGGTGGAGAATTGCCTTAGCTTCTTTCCATGGTGCATTGCCTTACACTTCCCTCACTGTGGAAAGAAGAACACTGTTTGAGCGACTGTTGAAATATGGAACAATTGATCACTATGAAAAATGCAGTTAAATATTCACAGCAATTTCAATAAATGCCAAGTAAGTCATGAATGCAAGCTTCTGTCTGTGGAAATTGTTATATTGCAACAGTATCATCGTTATCATCATCATTTATTTATATATATATATATATATATATATATATATATATATATATATCGCCACTAATTCTGCAGCGCTGTACAGAGAACTCACTCACATCAGTCCCTGCCCCAATGGAGCTTTCAGTCTAAATTCCTTTAAACACACACACAGACTAGGGTCAATTTAATAGCAGCCAATTAACCTACCAGTATGTTTTTGGAGTGTGGGAGGAAACCCACGCAAACACAGGGCGAACATACAAACTCCACACAGATAAGGCCATGATCGGGAATCAAACTCATGACCCCAGTGCTGTAAGGCAGAAGTGCTAGCCACTAAGCCAACATGCTGCCCATACACTATTTGTCATCTTGATCAGATGATAACTACTTTAATAAGCACCGATGCTGCATTCCTCCTTATGAGTGGCTGTCAAAATGTTTGCGAGTACTGTCCTTATGGGCAGCTGTCAAAATATTTGTGAGTACTGTACCCTAAAGGATTGAATGGGTTAAATTGAGCATATCAAATTCAGATGACTTTCAGATGGATTGAAGGGCTAAACTAACTGGGTAAAAAATCTAATGGAATCTGTACACTCTGGGAAGATGTGCCACTTTTAAACTGCCCTTTCCTCAATTTGGGAACCCCACCATTATCTACACCCAGTTCCCTGTTCCCTGTAGTGGACAGACCCTGTCATAGCTATTCAAGCAACTGGGACAAGATGTGAACAGAATATTGACACCTGACTGTATTGGCCACAACCCCTGTCCAAAAAGGTGCCATGTAAGCTAACCCCTAAAATGTGTGAAATTTTTTCTTACTGATTAGTAATAGTCACAGTGATATTTTTCTGCCCATCCTGCTGTCAGCATGGTTAGATCAACAGCGAATCACAGATAAAAGTTGGAGACCTGTTAGGAACCCCACTGAATGGCTATATGGAAAGATAGCTTACCTAATTAGTCGTGTGTGCAAAACCTCTTCACTCTTGAGTTTATTACAGACTAATGTATATATCATTTTCTATTCATCACAAGATGTGTTAATTCTCATGTTCAGCTCACAAAATGATTGTCTCCACTACATGTTACAGGGGCACTATAATCACTGCATGAATAATATGGATAAAACTAAAAAACAACTAGAAAGTCACCAGAAAACAAAAGTCAACTGCTAAATAATATAATATACATGTAAAACAAATTTTATAGAACAGTTTATGAGGTAAGCGACTATAATTAATTCAGAAGTCAGAAATGAGCACAAACTAGGATGCAAGGGGCCAAACTTCCTTTCTCAACATCTCATCACCTCATAATCAAATCTCCTCCCAGTCAGTCCAAAACCACCGTGATTCTCATAAATCAAGTATCACCGGAAGTGAAAACTGTTACCTCCTGAAAGTGTAGGCAGCCAACAACGATGCATTGTAGACTATCAATATAATCATTAAACCTCCATAATTATGTTCACATGGTAGACAACGGGAGGTAGGAGTGTGAGTCTGTTTATGTTTTCTTTATGACCTTTTTAAATGGCAGACTAACCTCACAGTGACACTGTCACATCTCCTGAGTCAGAAAGTGGAGAAGAGGAGGGCTTCCTACCTGCCTATAAAATGTAGTAGCCTATCTTCTAGCAATTAGAAGTTAATTCACTCTCAGCCCATTAGCTCGCAGTAGACATGATTTAGAATATCCTCTAATCACAGAGAATCCTGTTCTAAATCAACAGCATACTGTAACAGGAGTATTCGGGGTAGAAGCTTGTGACGCACCTAGGAAAGCCCTATCAAACTCATTCAGCCTTAGTGGTCCAATCCTGACTTTGCCAAGTAGTAGATGAGCTTGGGCTGATAGTGTTTCATTGGGTGAGAATGATCAAGAGACAATTATTTTAATTTTTTAATCTGTCATCTGAGCATAAGAACTTACCATCTTTTCTATTCAGGAGTATCCGTTGCCTGCGCAACATAATTCACTGGAACCTCATAACAGCATTTATTCTTCGAAATGTCACCTGGTTTGTAATGCAACTGACGCTCAGCCATGAGGCCCATGACAGTAATGTGGTACGTAACCCTGTCCTTCATTATCTAACACCCGTCCAAATTTGATATTTTTAGGGGGAGATTAAATTCGATCCAAGGTGTCTCTAAAACGTCTACAGAGATGTGATAATTGATGAGAGGAGATTCCTACTGTGATGGCTGGCAATAGGCGCGAATGGAATCTCCCCCTTACTGTACTGTAGTGATAGGAATGCACTCCGTTCTCTTCTCACACAGAATTCTCAGTTTACTGTGTGGATGTTTTATATGCTAATGTAACAACTGCTAATAACCTAACCTTGCATGTTTTATTCACACTGGTGCAGTCTGGCAGAGCAATGTCATTGTAATTTCCAGTGATCCTTGCATCTGAGTCAGCAATTTTCAGTGTGTACTGTATATCAATTTTGTGCAAAGGTGGCAGGAGCAGGATCTCTTTGCCAGCATTTCAGTATGAACAACCTGCAGAGTCACAGAATGCCAGCAGCTGCAGTATGGTGCAGTGTTTGCTTATTGTCTGGCTGTGGGTAGCATTAACACATAATAGAAATATTTGTCACTAAGTGGAAGTTGACACAGGAACACAAGACTTGTCAGCTACTCAAACTTGAGTAGTTCTCTTGGCTCCCCGGAGAGCATGCCTTTCTCCCAGATCCCACCCACTTATTTGTGAAGCGGATGGGACTGGGGCCTCAATGACAAGATTCGTGTGAATTTGGCCTGCCCTCCGTGGCACAATGACACAATGATGATTTTGTTGTGGGGACGGAGGCAAAAATTACATGATTTTCATCCACTCTCCCCTGTGAACTTTTCCCTTGTTCTCCCCTCCAGAGGGGAGGTTTTTACAGTAGGCAAGTATGCAGCTACTAGAGGGCAACACAATAACACTGAGAAGCTGAACTGTATAAACTTTACAGGCAAACTAGGTCTATGCCAAGGATGACACTGTTCAGGGGGCAGCATGATAAGGATTTTAAAAGGATTTCTTCAAATCCTAGATAATACTAATGATTCCTAGTGAAATCGATTTTCAGCTACATGGGTCTCCTGGCTCATTCCGCTTTAACTCTGGCTCACCATTTTAGTAGTCCAACATGTGTTTTTTCACAGGGCACTAACCCTGGATTTGTCCCATTAAGCTATCCTCCTAAACCATTCACAAATCAACCCTGTGGGTCTCGCACCTGTGGTCCCTAATCCCCCTACTCCACTGCTCCCCCTCTTTCCTGCCTTGCTCTACCTCTTCCCTCCCTCTTTATTATCTCACTTGCAATTATATTTAGGCAATGCTCTTACTATTTCTTTCTGATCCAAGCAATAGATCGTATGCATTTAGAATTCCAATTACACTGCCTAATATTTTATGTTTTTATAAATTCTATATTTGCCCTCACGTTGTCAAATGATATCAATAAAAAAGGAATACAGGTGTTTTATGCTGTTTTCATATACTTTTAACCTTTTACTTTCTGCCTGTTTTTCCAAATAAAAATAATGGAGGGCAGGCTTTGATTGGAGGCCAATGAGAGGTACTCATTTACTGTGTTAAGGGTATATTCACTCACAATGCCTTCAGCAGAATCTGCTTTGAATACAGCCTTGGTGAGATGTTGGCGTAAACAACTAGTGAGATAGAGACAGACAGAAGTGGTCATTTTAATTCACCAAGGGCAACATATTGGTGACCTGCTATTTCATTTCTTCTTGTGATCATTTGTCTTTTCATTCCTCTTCCCTCAGGTTTGGTGCCGTTTGGTCACTATAGCTCATAATTATTTTTATGTCACCAATTTTTTCTGGATGTTCGGTGAGGGCTGCTATCTGCACACAGCTATTGTCCTAACATATTCCACAGACAAACTACGCAAGTGGATGTTCATCTGTATTGGCTGGTGTAAGTTACTACATTACCCATGGGATTGAAAGTGTTATCTACACACAGTGGAGCCAGCCATTCTGTGGGCTGACCAAATGTTCATGAGAATGCAATTCACTGCTAACTAGTGATATCACAGAGCACGAGGCACTTTGTGCCTTTTTGATATAACTAGATGTTAGTGAATTAATATGCTTGACCTTAGACAGGGACGTTATCTGTTCCTCTGTCCCATAAATTTTCAACATAATAATATTTATAATAATGACACAACTCTAAGCAGTGGACAGGATATGGCTAAAGTCTTCTGTTTACGTATTTCACCATACAGTTAAGCGGAGGGGCATTCCAGGTAAGTGCCCCCAAGGGCCACAAAACTATGCCCACTAACCAAACCAAGGGTCATGTATGACATGCCCATCTAACCACTTTTGGCAAAGAACAGGTGCAGATGCCCATGTACGTTGTGTTGCTTAAAGATGTCCCAATAGGTGATAGGCCATCTCCTGATCCTCTGGCCAAAAGGGTGGCTGCCTGAGACTATGTGCCTCCAATGCTGTCTGAGCTGGGGGGTGTCTGAAATTGCACAGGGGAATGGGGACACAACAAGCACATAGTTTGGCACTTTGCACTTCATTTTTTAGGCAGCACTATCCTTCCTTTGCCATAGCCCTTTTTCATTATATCAGATGAAAGGCTGTGGTGTTAACTGGCACTATTTATTTTATTCATTTTTAAACATGCACTTACACATCCCACTTTTTCACATTTTTTTAATGTGTGTGTCACATTTTGTTTGGAGTGGTTTGGGTGTGACCCTTATGTGCAGCCCACTCCCCCAGTTGTGGGGGTGCTGAAGTTTTAGTCCCCAGAGGGAAGCTTCAGCCGAACTCAATGAGCAAGAGGCCTACCAAAGCTTTGTGGGGGACATGGGTCTGATGGCTCCAGGGGAGGGGGAGGAATGGGGCCATTTGCCTTTTGAGAAAGGTTCAAAGACCTCGACCCCAGCATAGTCTGCACTGCACTGGGTGATTTGGAGCACATGTCTCAGGCTTCAATTTAAAAAAAGCCCATCCAACCTGACTTCTGTCCCGGTCACAAACATAAAATGTAGTAACCCATTCTGTGGGATGAGAACCCATTAGGACTGATGCTCAGCCAGTTCCTGGAGTTACCCCAAAAACATAACCATACAGTACCGCTTTCTCTGAGAGACAACCAATAAGCCCCCTCCCCTTCACCGCAACTCCGGCTGTGACAAATTCAACTTGACAACAACAGATAATAACATCTCCACTCATTTAGATTCATACATATATTTCCATTTCTTTTCCTTTTTTTTTTTTTAAATATTCATTTTGTTATCTTTCTTTTTCTTTTCTTTTAAATAAAATATAACAAAGTTCACATTACATCAACTAATTGAACAATTAGCACAATTTAAACATTCATTTCTTGTAATACTTTTAATCCTAAGTGGGTGGGTTGGATGGAGTTGCCTTCATGTGTTATGCCGGAAAGAGTGGAAAGTGAGTGTGTCTTCTGACTTTATATGACACTGGATCCTGGATATGACACTGCTCACCACCCGCTCTTCCCCTTAATTCCCCTATCCATAAATGCAGGACTTCTAATATCTGCCTTATCTCCTTCATGTTCCTCTTACTAACCAACAAGATTTGCCCCTACACACAGGGGCAACAGAGAACCATGACAGGCTCCCAGCTGGGGTCATAACCTGACTCCTATTGGATGCTTAATGTTGATTTAATATGAAAAGATGACTTACCTCCGCTGTTTGTTGGCAACAGTTACTCAATGAGTAGCATGGATAAATTCCATAGTGTATTATATTAGAAAGACAACATAAAGCACCATGATATTTTCTGATTGCATATCTGGCAAGGGACCCTTAAATTGATTTGTGTTATCTTTACAATATACACTAGGGGGCATGACTTGTAACAGTAGTCCTAATAAATCCTAAAAATAAATTCATACCAATGTTCTATCATAACTGATTACAACTCAACTACTAATTATAATAACATTTACTGAAAATGGTCAAGGTTTAAGCTTGCTCTGGTATTATACTTACATTGTGCCAGTATCACCGTAAATATCATACCATAAATGAGATATGTCTGCATGGGCGAGCTAGTGTTAATAGGACTATGCATTGTAAAGTGAGCCTGAACATGTGCTATTATCCTGTTTTTCCTATACTGTTTATTATAGACACGCCTGTCCTTTGTGAGTGATAGTTTTACCTTTGTCTTTGCAGGTATTCCATTCCCCATCATTGTGGCCTGGGTCTTTGGCAAGCTTTACTATGACAATGAGAAGTAAGAAACAGTGATTGGAAAGGGTGTAGTGGGAAGGGGTAGTGAAGTTTACACTACAGAGATAAAGAAAAGTGAGTGGGGCAGTATGTTACAGAGCCGTAACTTAGAACTCAAGCCCCTGGGGCGAGAAAGACAAATGCCGCCCCCCCAGCCCTCAATTTTAACCAAATGAACCTAAAATAATCCTAAAATGCGTCCCCCTTCAGTGTTGCGCCCTATAGGGGTGGTCACCTCTGTCGCACAGCCCTAGTTACGGCCCTGGTATGTTAGACAGTGGGGCACATGGAGGAAAACAGAGGCGCTAAAGCCAAACAAAGGGGATGGAATTGGGAACATAGCAAGATATTGATACAGTATATTTGTAACTGAATCAGTACTGAGGACATAGAATACATGTAATCGGGGGAGCGCAGGTCATTCATGTGTTCTTACTGTACAATTCCAGGTGCTGGTTTGGGAAGAAGGCAGGAGTGTACACGGATTTTATCTATCAAGGTCCTGTCATCCTTGTACTGCTGGTAGGTGCTATTATTTCTGAATTGAAATAGACAAACAGCTATTTGTTACTCGTATCTAGCATACAGTTTTAATGCAATTAAAGGAATAAATAGAAATTACAGAGCCCCATAGAAATATTTTTAAGGGATCGTCCGTTCAAGACAATTCCCTGTATACAGTTCCTTTGTTTAATTCACACTAAGCCACCACATTCTGCTTCATCCCTAGTGTACATCCAATACTGTGGTGCACTATTCACTCCAATCACATCCATATACACGTCTTTTATCCTTAAAAGCCGACGAGTCCTATTGCTTCCCGAATGAACTATGGTAATATGCACCATACTGATAGTGGCCTTTAGACAGATGTTCTTCTCAGCGGCCACACTTCATAAAAAGCTGTCACTGTAAAATATATGTAACAGCAATAATTCTCTGGCACTGTCCTCCTGATTCAGAGACAAATGATACATCACAGATATTCAGGGACTTACACTTGGGGGCATATTTAACAAATAATAAGTGCACTATCGTGAACTTACCGTGAAATTCAGGTCCCTCTGTGTGTCCCGCATATTTAAGAAGGGTGCATCGCAGCAGATATCGTGGATATCTGCTGCTTTGCATTCCTTATCTGAAGCTGGCGTACATTATCATAATTGAAAGCTTTCAGAGCTGTCAGCTCTGCTCCGAAGAGCAGAGCTGGACAGCCAGGCCCGGCGCTCCCATTAGGCAACCTTAGGCAGTTGCCTAGGGCGTCGGGACCTGCAGGGCGCCGCTGACAAGATTTTAAAATCTAGTCAGCGGCTTGGGAGAAAAGTGCAGCGGCGGCGGGGTGCTGTTTTTTTACTGTCCGCCATCCTCTTCATTCCTATGTGCCCGGGCTGACCGGCGCATCTCACACATGATCACTGATGTCAGTCAGTGATCTCTACCCGGCGGCGCCTGTGTGCAGTTTCACACTGTCTGTCAGTGACAGACAGTGTGAATAAAGTTCCTATCCAATGCCCCCCTCCCTTCCCAGCATGCACCTCTCTGCTCGGCTGCTCCACTCCTCTCCTTTGTTGTAATGAAGCTGAGGAGCGGTGGGCAGCCATTAAAGAAGAGCCTCCCTGCATCTGCTGACCAGCCTCAAAAACGGTGAGTATATATAATTTTTATTTTTTGGGTATTATTCTTTTTTTTTTTTAAAAAAAGGGGTACCCAATGGCCAATCTATAAAGTGTGGAGGCAAAAAAAATGTTGGGGGTGGGAATTGATTATTATTTTGCACATTATGCTCTATCTTAGATTTAAAAACTATGGTGGAAAAAATAATTATTTTATTGCACCTCATGCTCTATATTTGACTTGCTGCAAGTCAAAAATAGAGCATGACATGCCAAATAATAGTAATTTTTCTCCCACATAGCTTGAAAATCAAATATAGAGCATGAGGTGGCAAATAGTAATTTTTCTATGGTCTAAAAATGACTATTTGTCACGTCATACTCTATATTTGATTTGCAAACTATGCAAATTTTTGTGTGAGAACCTCGGGTGGGTGGGCTGAAAGCTTGCCTAGGGCGCCTACCGACCTTGCACCGGCCCTGTGGACAGCGCATGTGTGGAGGGATCACATGATCCCTCCCTGTCACTCACCGCTCGCTCTCTGCAACTATAGTTGCAGAGACAGAGCGGAGATGTCTGTTCAAAGAAAAATTAGGATGACCAGGAGGAGATCCGTAGACATCGTGTTCCGAAGAGGCGAGGTAAGTGTGATTTATTTATCACAGAAACAGCAGTTTATCGGAACTGCTGTTTCGGTGATGCGTTTTTCATAAATGTGAGAAATAGTTCAATCCTTATCAATGCAATAAGGATTGAAAACTATTTTTCACTTTATGATAAGATTGATAAATTTGCCCCTTGGCGAGGTAGAGTGGGGGAGTGAAGGGGTGTGCAAACACAGTCTGAGCACAGTAAAGACTTGTTTGCTTAATTGTGAACTGAGGAAGATGTACAGATATGTCTGTCAGTACCTGGATCATTTATGGGTGCCACATACTGATGATGATGGTAGTCTCTTAAAATTGGATTGTGGATTAGACTCTGCAGATTTCTTCATACCTATATTCTACGGGTTTATGGGTGTATTGTAAAATACTTTTTTTTTTCACTAGTTTCATTCATATATGAGAAAGAAGATTACACTGGCTGTATTATAGAGGTTATTTTTATTTAAATTTAACCTCATAGTGAATGTGTTTTCCCTATCAAAACAAATATTCCGAAAACTTTTCTTCTGCTCACGATGATGATGTAAATCTGGCACATATGCTACTGGTGCAGAGCTGGAATCATCTTGTGATCATCATAATCATCATCATCATTTATTTATTTATATAGCGCCACTAATTCCGGCTCAATAAATCAGCTTAAATACACTATTTTATGTTTGTGTTTTTAAAGGTTTTTTTTTAACAAATATCCATCAGCCTTTCAGTGTGTAACATCTGCAAATGTATTTTCTTTTATAGATAAACTTTATATTTTTATTTAACATTGTGAGAATTCTGATGACAAAGCTCCGTGCCTCCACTACTTCAGAGACCATCCAGTACAGGTAAATTAATCTTATTTTTTCCATCTTCTGTGTCATTCATCCTCCTCTTATTTATTCACACCTCCAGTGTCCTCCCCAAGCCAGTGTTTCCCTGATTTCTTCTCTCTCACTCCCCTCCAGGAAAGCAGTTAAGGCAACTCTCGTTCTTCTGCCTCTTCTGGGAATCACCTACATGCTTTTCTTTGTGACTCCAGGAGAGGATGAAATTTCAAGAATTGTGTTTATCTATTTTAATTCTTTCTTGCAATCTTTCCAGGTAAGGAAGAGAGTAGAATAGAAATGCATGCCCTAGTAATTATTTTATTTAGATTTTAAAATGTTAATAAGAGGAAGGTACCAGCCAGAGACATTCACTCATTACCACCTGGAATATATTCAGCTATAAGTGCAGCCACTACTGGAATACATTCAGCTATTATTGCAGTAATTTCTAGTACACATTCGGGTATTAGTGCAGTGATTTCTGGCTAGAGATGGGTGGGCTCGGTTCCCCGACAACCGAACCCACCCGAACTTCGCCTATCCGAGTACCGAGCCGAGCAGGCTTGGTACTCTCCCGCCCATTCGGAATCGAAATCGAGGCAAAAAGTCATCATGACGTAGCTCGGTTCTTTCGATATTTGAAAAGCATAAATACCAGCCTCCACAGCAATCCATCGCCATTTGACAGAGGGAGAGAGCAGGGTTAGGTCACAGGCTGTATTAGAGCAGGGACAGAGTAATAATTGTATACCTTATTCTTTGTATTATTATTTCAATTCTAATCTATTCAATTCTATTATTAATTCCAATTCTATTAGCAATTGTTAGATCAGAAAAAGAGGAGGATAGAGGAGGCTTTTGTTCAATATTTTGCACTACAAGTGCTTTGGGGTGTCCCATATTCCCCAGTGTGAGACAATAATTTTTCTGGCTGTCAAAAGTGATATTTATTAGCAGTATTTATACAATATTTTGCACTACAAGTGCTTTGGGGTGTCCCATATTCCCCAGTGTGAGACAAGAATTTTTCTGGCTGTCAAAAGTGATATTTATCAGCAGTATTTATACAATATTTTGCACTACAAGTGCTTTGGGGTGTCCCATATTCCCCAGTGTGAGACAATAATTTTTCTGGCTGCCAAAAGTCATATTTAGCAGCAGTATCATTCTATACAATATTTTGCACTACAAGTGGTTTGGGCTCATTAAAATGGACTCAAAGCAGTCCACATATGAGCAGGATCAGCAAGCAGGTGCTGGCACCAGTCCTGATGGTAGTGTTCCCAGAACGTCATGTGATAAAGCCTCTGAAAAAGTACACAGTCTTTATAAATCAGGGAAAAATAACACCCCCCAAAAAAATAAGTATACATATAAGTACAAGCATAAGTGTAGGGTGCAATCTACCCCCAAATAGTAAAGGGACTTGGGGCATTTCTATATCACGTACAGTCTTGAAAGGCTGCTGTTTTGGCAATTTCTCAATAAAGGTAGGGTGTCATAGACAAACTGACCCCAAACTAGCTTTGTCCATTTCAATTTATATTGTACAGTCTATAATGGCTGAATTTTTTACTATTTTTAACAAGTGGAGGGGGGCCTATAGAGACAGAAACCAAACTGCCTTTGTCCATTTCTTTAGATAGTTAACTATAAGTGTAGGGTGTAATATACACCCAAAGACGATGGCTGCATTGCCAATATGCATAGATGCAGAGGAAGACAATCTGGTTTGTGTGTAGAATTAATGACGGCCTACCAGGAATTAAACAGTTTTTTTGATAATTTATTAGCTTTACAATTACATTACTTATCCAAGAAACAGGTGGAGCACTAAATTTGGTTATTTTATGCCCAAAAACATTGATTTTTAAACAAAATTGCAAAACAGGGGGTCAGTGAGCATCTCTACTTCTGTTAGACATTCCGCTATTAGTGCAGTTACCTCTTTTAGACATTCAGCTATTCGTGCAGTCTCTCCTGTTACACATTCGGCTATTAGTGCAGTTCATTTTCGTAGACATTCAGCTATTAGTGCAGTCCCTTCTGGTAGATATTCAGGTATTCGTGCAGCCACATTTGGTAGACATTCAGCTATTAATGCAGTCTCTTCTGGTAGACATTCAACTATTAGTGCAGTCACTTCTGGTAGACATTCAGCTATTAGTGCAGTCCCTTCTGGTAGACATTCGGCTATTAGTGCATTCCCTTCTGGTAGACATTCAGCTATTAGTGCCATCACTTCTGGTAGACATTCTGCTATTAATGCAGTCACTCCTAGTAGACATTCAGCTATTAGTGCAGCTACTTCTGGTAGACATTCAGCTATTAGTGCAGTCACTTCTCGTAGACATTCAGGTATTAGTGCAGTCCCTTCTGGTAGACATTTAGCTATTAGTGCAGTCACTTCTGTTAAACATTCGGCTATTAGTGCAGTTCATTTTCGCAGATCATTCAGCTATTAGTGCAGTCCCTTCTGGTAGACATTCAGGTATTCGTGCAGCCACATTTGGTAGACATTCAGCTATTAATGCAGTCTCTTCTGGTAGACATTCAGCTATTAGTGCAGTCCCTTCTGGTAGACATTCAGCTATTAATGCAGTCACTCCTAGTAGACATTCAGCTATTAGTGCAGCTACTTCTGGTAGACATTCAGCTATTAGTGCAGTCACTTCTCGTAGACCTTCAGGTATTAGTGCAGTCACTTCTGTTAAGCATTCGGCTATTAGTGCAGTCCATTCTGATAGACATTCAGCTATTAGTGCAGTCCCTTCTGGTAGACATTCAGCTATTAGTGCAGTCCCTTCTGGTAGACATTCAGCTATTATTGCAGTCCCTTCTGGTAGACATTCAGCTATTAGTACAGTCCCTTCTGGTAGACATTCAGCTATTAGTGCAGTCCCTTCTGGTAGACATTCAGCTATTAGAGCAGTACCTACTGGTAAACATTCAGCTATTAGTGCAGTCCCTTCTGGTAGACATTCCGTTATTAATGCAGTCACTCTTAGTAGACATTCAGCTATTAGTGCAGCTACTTCTGGTAGTCATTCAGCTATTAGTGCAGTCACTTCTGGTAGATAGTCAGCTATTAGTGCAGTCACTTCTGGTAGAAATTCAGGTATTAGTGCAGCTACCTCTGCTAGCCATCCAGCTATTAGTGCAGTCACTTCTGGTAGACAATCCGCTATTAGTGCAGTCCCTTCTGGTAGACATTCAGCTATTAGTTCAGTCCCTTCTGGTAGACATTCAGCTATTAGTTCAGTCCCTTCTAGTAGACATTCAGCTTTTAGTGCTGTCACTTCTGGTAGACATTCAGCTATTGGTGCAGCCCCTTCTGGTAGATATTCAGCTATTAGTGCAGCCACTCCTGGAAGACATTTAGCTATTAATTCTGTCACTTCTATTAGACATTCAGCTATTAGTGCAGTCCCTTCTGGTAGTCATTCAGCTATTAGTGCAGTCACTTCTGGTAGATAGTCAGCTATTAGTGCAGTCACTTCTGGTAGAAATTCAGGTATTAGTGCAGCTACCTCTGCTAGCCATCCAGCTATTAGTGCAGTCACTTCTGGTAGACAATCCGCTATTAGTGCAGTCCCTTCTGGTAGACATTCAGCTATTAGTTCAGTCCCTTCTGGTAGACATTCAGCTATTAGTTCAGTCCCTTCTAGTAGACATTCAGCTTTTAGTGCTGTCACTTCTGGTAGACATTCAGCTATTGGTGCAGCCCCTTCTGGTAGATATTCAGCTATTAGTGCAGCCACTCCTGGAAGACATTTAGCTATTAATTCTGTCACTTCTATTAGACATTCAGCTATTAGTGCAGTCCCTTCTGGTAGACATTCAGCTATTGGTGCAGTCCATTCTCGTAGACATTCAGCTATTAGTGCAGTGAATTCTGGTAGACATTCAGCTATTAGTGCAGTTATCTCTGGTAGACATTCAGCTATTAGTGTGGAATGTAACAGAGACATTCAGTTAAACACCTTAGAGATTTTTAAACACATATCTGGGTGGTGTTGAGGGTGGTATTTTTGTTGTTTTCAATGTTGCATCTCTAATTCTGTTTTCGTTTGCTGTTTCTTCAGGGATTTTTTGTTTCAGTCTTCTACTGCTTCCTAAACAGCGAGGTGGGTATATCTCACATTGCAAGATGTGTTAGCCGATTTTTAACCACATTTTTTTAGAACAAATCTAAGATATCAATATGGCATTAAGTTTGCAGTCAGTAAATGTCACTGTTTTATAAAGAATAAAATCTGTTTTCTTTTGGTTTTCAAGCACAGTTATAAGTGTCTATTGCCATTAATAATTCCTGTAAATCCAGGTGTATCAAGTTTCTGGATTCTAGAAAAGTAAGCATTGTCTCAAAAATTTCCTGTGACAGCGAATGGAACTGTCCATGAAAGAAAACACTCTCAGAGCCCTCAGACAAATGTCTTTTGGGATGGTGATAGGGTTTAATTGCATGTTTAACAGCCTGGTGGTATATTTACTAAACTTCAGGTTTGAAAAAGTGGAGATGTTGCTCATAGCAACCAGATTCTAGTTATCATTTATTTGGTACATTCTATGAAATGACAGCTGGAATCTGATTGGTTGCTATCTCCACTTTTTCAAACTCACAGTTTAGTAAATATACCCCTGGTCTTTGCAAACCACACATTTTGTTGGATTGGTTGGCAGTGGTGAAATGGCTGCATGATAGTCTTACATGTCTCCCCTGGTTTTTCAAAAGGCAACACATCACTATTATTTTTCCCTATATTGGTGGACATCTTCTAAACACCCCAATATCTAACATCCCCATATCTCTCATTTCATACCAGATCAGCACCTCTACTGCCCAGATCTCCTCACTAACTATACTCATCCTCAATGTCGCTTCTTCTTTTCCTACTGACCCATTGGCTCCATTCTTCAAATTCCAGCTCATCACACGTCCACCCTTTATCTACTTCATCTCATACTTCCATTACTTTTTAGGTATATTTATCAAACTTTCGAAAAATGAAAAGTGGAGTTGTTGGCCATAGCAGCCAGTCAGATTCTAGCTATCATTTTCTACAATGTACAAGATAAATGACATCTAAAATCTGATATCTAAGATCTGGTTGTTTTGGGCAACACCATCACTTTCCCTATTTAGAATGATTGATCCATTATTTACCCCTAAATGAGAACTCACAGTACACAAGCTGAAAAATCAGACACTAGCTGCACTCAGAAAGTGGTGCTCAATATTAGTCAGCATGCTCTAACTTTATTTCAAAGATAGGTGCTGAACATGAACAAAATAAATTATCTGCCACACCTTCCGGATGGTGAGATTCCCCAGGTCACAGATAATATTGTTTTTTGCCAAAAACTCTAAGCATGGCTCTGAAGACCCTTCCCATGTATAATTGGACTAAGATCAGGCTACATGCTGTTGTTAATTTATATTCCTAGTTCAGTATGTTTTTAAGCATTGAATTCAGTGGGTGAAATTGGCTGGTATATGGTGGTATGCCATACCACCACTTCTATGTTCATTGTAAACCTATCAAATTCCATTAATTTACATTTTTCCATTCTGCCACTTCTAAATTTCCACTTCAACCACTGGTGAGATTATCAAATGTCATGTATGGTAGTTTGTCATCATTTACTACTAATTTTATGTTGGCTTTAAATAAAAATGTAAATAATAATTACTGCAAAATGAATGTGATAAGAGAATAGTCAGATAGCTGTATGTGACTCTAGATGTTGTCCAAGTTATACCTGGTAACTCTTTTTGCAGGTGCGTTCTGCTGTCAGAAAGCGGTGGCATCGCTGGCAGGACAAGCACTCAATCCGCGCCCGTGTAGCTCGAGCAATGTCCATCCCTACATCACCCACGCGGGTCAGTTTCCACAGCATCAAGCAATCTTCTGCCATCTAACCCACATCTTGGAGAATGGCGCAGTCTGCCCACCTACATCTTTCCAACCCTGGAACAAGAAGCTGCAGAGGGTTGAGCCTCCTGCATGGTCATAAACTGAACAGAACCCAAAAGGCCACTTTTCTTGTGTCCTACAAGTCGTACCTTGACAATCAAAAGGGGGTGGAAGGGAGTAAAGAGGACCCACACCCTTGGCGCGATATTGGTACTGCTAGGTATGAAAGAACTGGCAAAGAGCCAGCCAATAATCTACTTAAGCAGAGAAACCAATAGACCAAACATTGCACATAGCACAATCCATAAACTGCACTGATATATCACCAGCCACAACCAAATGATTGCTGTGAAATTTGTTCAGGCCGTACAGCCGATGCTCTGTGCCTCGCAGTGGAAAAAGACCAGTACCAGGCTTAACCATTGCACAAAAGAAAAGATGATTCTGATGTTTCTTGACATATACTGTACCAACTCTCTGCAATGTATAAGCACAAATTATAATCAATTAGTGTGCTGTGCAGAAGAGGACACGTATTCCCTTTCAGGCCATATACACCTCAGCAGAAGATATTGTGCCATGTAATTATGTATCATGAGGACCAAATACATCAATGGAGTCAAGGAACAGCCTTCCAGCAAAAATTGATGAGGGGGAATCAGGAGAATAATCCAACTTGTTTGGAATACACAAACCTGAGAAATGTTGAGGGTTTTTTCCTGACACGGGAAAACAGTGCAGAGGGTAAAACGAGAATGATTTATCCACTGATAATTGTCTTATATTTTATAATATAAAAGTAACTTGAAAAATATTGTTGCATATAGTTATCCACTTTCATTGAGTTTTTTTTTTCTAAGGGTTATAGGAGTTTAGGCCAAAGGTCTATTTTGCATCTATAACCCCTATCCCAGGTTTACCCATGTTCTATATATACTCAATAGTAGAGTGTAAATAGCATATACCTGTTTGGAATGTCTAGCCATCTTGGGAGGGCTGGATGTCGGGAGAACTCTGTCCATGTCAGGCCTATTCCATGGCATCATCTTGCCAATGTCATCAGATTTGACTATATAAGCACGAAAATCTGTTTAAGCTATTCAGTTCAAATCTGCTGTTGGGTGCATGACACGAAGGAGGGGTCAGTTATAGACAGAGGATACACAATGGCTGACTCCACACACACATATATATATATATATATATATATATATATATATATATATATATATATATATATTTATACACATACATATATACACACACATATATATATATATATATATATATATATATATATATATATATATATATAACATACTCTACTATATTGTAGAGAGTGTATATAGAATATGGTTGAAGATCCAACAGGAAAACTCCACTTACATATCCATAAAACATATTCGCAAATGTGGGGATAACATTTAAAGACATTGTGGAAAGATATAAAGTGGCAGAGTCTGTCGACCTGTTTGTACTCTGCTTTGTTGTCTAGTTACAATTCGCAGGGAGACTGTGGGATGGCTGGGTGTAACAGTGCATTATTTAAAAGTCACATACCAATTTCAAAATGTGTGTTGGTATAGATTTCAAATCAGAATGTTGAAAAAACAGAATTCTGTGTCATTTGCAACTTTGTACAAATAGATTCTACAAGTGAATGTTTTAATGTTGGACATAAAATGCCTGACTGGGTCAGAGGAAAAAGTGCCACTGTGGACTGGTTCTGCAATCTAAACTGCTACCCTCTATATGGATTTTTTTTTACTGCACATGTATAAAAGTGGTATAATGTTGCACTACAATCAAGAATGTCTTAAAATAAAGTCACAGTACTCAAATAAATCCTTAAAATTGTAATGATACTTGTCCACTTTGTGTGGCAAAGTTGCGGACACAGCTCCTTCTCAAATATGAAGTGTGTAAAGCAGAAGTAATGGTGTCAGGCTACTATAACGTATAAAAAAACTATTTTACTGACAGATGCTTGATGTGTTTCATTTTTCTATTACCAAGTATAAGTATTATGTTTATTTCCAACATATGCATACAGAAGTATAAGTCCCTACTCCACTTCTTCATCTCTGTCCATACAGGTGCTTTGTGTAACATTCTGCAGTCTGTTATTGGAATGTGCATGTCAGGAATAGTAAAATTATTACCTCAAAGCACTGTTTGCTATCACTTTTGGCTCAGGCTCTTAATTATTTTCCTGACATTTCCCTAAAAATAACTGCTTGTTGGAGCCTAATTTCTGTTTTAAATAAGTCAAGGGAGTATGAGGACATCAGGGGATAAATGTATCAAGCTGAGAGTTTTCCGGCGAGTTTGAAAAGTGGAGATGTTGCCTATAGCAACCAATCAGATTATAGCTATCATTTTGTATAATGTACTAAATAAATGATAGCTAGATTCTGATTGGTTTTTCAAACCCGCCAGTAAACTCTCAGCTTGATACATTTACCCCAGATCTGTATTTATTTCTAGTGTCATCATTGGATATGTTGATGTTTTATTTACAGTGGCATATATGCATGTCTCTATAAAAGTCACACCTAAATGGTGTGAAAGGTATTGCATTGGAATTAGTGGCTGAGCCCTGATGGCTGTTTAACTCCATGGTTGTTTAAAATCCAAGTAGTTTTGAGGGAGAATAAGTCACTGTGGACACGAGCTTTAATGAGAACATTCCCCCAAATGTGCATTCACCACTTGAGGAACATTAAAATATCATATTTTGGCATATATGTGCAGAATCATATACAATATTTCAGTTATCCCTCAATCTCTATGGAACACCCCAAGCCATCTATTTTTAGTAAACTTCACCCATCAAAATTTGCTACTGACCCAATAATGCCATCTTAATGCACTATATACTATGCTCATGCCAGTAAACAGAAATGCAAATGTGTACAAATCAGGATTCAACACCAGGAAATATCTGCACATTGTTCCTTGTTTGTACATAGCATACCTCCCAACATTGTCCTGCTGCAAATTAAGACTTTGCGACAGCGCGCTCACCCAAAAAGTGGTCTTGTCAAGGTGAGGGTGTTGTCATACCAAAAGGGGGCATGTCACATCCTCCACTTTCAAAGGGCTAGACTATTCCCAACCCACTCCAGACCCTCACGACGCACAATGAGTTAAGTTTCAGTGAGACCGGCTAGTTAATAACTGGGCAGCCAATCAGCAGCTGTCTTTTACAACTCTCAGCCAATCACAGTATAGCTGTATAGGGATTTTCTGGAACGTTGTAGAGTGATTGAGGGGATCATATATAATCACATATGCTACTTATTTTTATTGTGGCCGTTTTCATCATCTGTGGACTGTATAATATGAGTGAAAATGTATGAACTAAAATTATTTCTTTTTAGTTGAATCTTGATCTTTTGCAGGGGTGGATTCAATGTCCTTGGGCTAAATGAAGTGTAATAGCAGCAATATTGCTAAGGACAGAAGACTGAAATCTCGACTTGTAGTGCCACCAGATGGCACTAATTGTTATGTCACATGCAGCACCTTTACCCTATCGTCAAAAAATTACTCCTAAAAATTTGATTTTTGCTTAATCGGTTTGTTATTTTCCTTTTTTTTAGCTTTTACTTACAAAAGCACTTTTAAAAGAACTACCCGATATGCACTGAATTATCGGTTCATAACTGTAGTACTAAAACATAAAGAAGGCATTAAAAAGTTCTTAAATATAAAGCAGTGCAAATGAAATAGTTGAAAAAACGTAAACTCTGGTCTTGAACACAGTAGTTTTGGCCTTTGATGGCTCTTCTCTGTATAGCATATTTAGTGGCTACACAAGTCCTTTTGTACTTTGTCATGTTGTCACTTTTGTGTAGTCAGGACAGACCTGATATGACAAAAGTGTCACTTGCATGAATCATTCGTTCTGTAAGCAAGCAGCCCAGCTCTCACATTACTAAATGGGTAGAAAGCCTTATCCTTCACCCCTAATTCCATCATCATTGTATCTAAGCAACCAGTCCACAAGTGACCTTCAAAAGGAAAATGGTGGTTCACGCAGGGCCCAATTACTGCCCACCTGGGCTGCAAATATCATCTGAGCTGGGTAAAAAATGTGTATACTTCCTTTCAGAACTTACAATAATCGCCCCATCATCAGAGATGATGCAGAGTAGAGATACAGCTGTAAAATCAGCACAGGAAGGGAGGGTAATGACTCTAATGTGGAGTTAAAATCACAAGGTCAGCACAGAACACCCTGCAGGGGACTCAAGAGAGAAGTAACGTCATCCTGACCTTACAATCCCAACTCCAGATTCAGACAGCAGTATTAAATACTCATCTGAAAAAAATAATTTAAAGCAACTCACTAGTTCAAAATTTAAAATGTATGGTATTAATTAATAAAATGTTGGCAAAAAAATATCTTAGGACATGTTTGATGGAACAAGGCTCAAGACAAGACAAAAATTCCATGAATTCCTTGCAAAAAAAAGTATTACATACATTTCCTGTACATCAGTCCTGCTTCCATTATACACATCACAACCCCTAACAGAACACACCAACAATTGCTCCCACTTTTATTTCCAAAACACAAAACTTTGGCATCTTTTATATTGTTCATCTGCATATCTTACAGCTTTAGATATAGCTAAAGAATACTAAAGAATACATGGTCTAACGAGCTTGGATGCTTAGAATACCGACTGCCAGAGTATAATATATATACAGATATATAGATTTAGGAGGGGGTAAGAACATACATTGGAATCGCTACATTATTATAAATACAGTAGGCAACTCCACTGTCTGGTATTGGTAGTGCTGCACTCATATGTTATCGTTTCTGGAAACTCTGGTATGAGACTCCATTGGATGGAGGAGTGAATTTGTGGCTCAATTTTATCTGGCACCTGGCAGTGGGCAGAGGTCCGTATTATGGCTTTGTTGGGCCTCAGTCATCCCTGGGTCCATGCAACCAGTACTACTATGAGCACTTGGCACTCCAGGTTATCTCTGTGTACTTTAGTTTTGGGTGGTAGCAGATTTGATTATTAGACTTTGAAATCATTCTGTGATGTGTCCACTATTGGAGCCTGCCAGACCACAACCCCAGCACTAATATATTCTTTTACCAGAATTTTTTCTCCTTCCTCTAGCACTTTTGAAGTCACCAGACTCTCCCTCTCTCCCAGCAGTTATAAGCAGAGTTTGGTATGTTTACATAATAGAACACATCACTTGCACTATTAAAACATTTAAAACATCTGATAAAACGTGGCATCCATGGATAAATTATTACAACGCTGAAATAATTTATCATCATGTAAACTGTTGGCTGACCCTCCTCACTTTTTTTTTCATTTACATGTATATGAATTATAACAGTATGCAGCCATTTGCTACCTTACTTTCTGGTGATATTGTACAAAATGTATTTGATAATTGGCTATATCATTTATGTAATGTTTAGCCTGTGCTGTCAACTAATAAAAATCATTATAAAAAAAAAAAAAGATCAGCTGAGAGGAGTAAATTAGTAAGGAATCACATAATAATTGTGCACAAAGATGCATGAAAGATTCACATGAAAAGAAAGAGAAATAGACGGACATATTTTGGACATAGTGAATTATGTACAAATGATGCAGTAAAGATGTATGAATAAATGGTATATTTTGTATGTATTTATTTAATGTGTTTTTATGTGCCTTACATCAGTCTTTATGGTAGGTCAATGACGCTTACTCACACGCCTTCCTGTAGCTTTTACTAAATGCTTAGCTTCATAGCCCTGGACTCCTTCTGCACTGTTCAGCCATATCTTTATATCAATTAACTGAGCTGTTTATTTTCATTGACCCGCTTTCCGGTACATCTATGTCCACTGCAGAGAGCACAGCAGAATTGGGTCATATCCACACACCTTCACTGTAAATGACTGTAAGCTAGCCAGAAAGACAAAGCAGTGTATTTAGTAAAGGTAGTAGAAACACATGTATAAGGCAATGCATTAAAGTCATCTAAGGGTGGAAAACCCCCTTGTAATAAAAATAAGGACATAACAGGATAGGGGATATAGTGAATTAAATCTTTCAATATCATATGAATTACCTTGCTACAGATCAGGCCCCAGTAGGTAAAGGGTTAATTATGGGAAGTGAGGTGTTATAGGTGGGTGGCCAGTGTGGCTGATTAAACAGCAATTAGCTGGCTAAGTGTCCCCATTCATTTCCCATTTCTAGTAATGAGGATGTCACGGTTTTCATGATTTACAGCATAAACCTTGTTAGCCTGTAAAGGACAGCTCTGCTCAGTGTCAATTAGTCAGATTACATTACACATTTACATGGTGAGGTGCGGAGGCTTCAGCCATGCACCGGGCAGTTACTGAGCGCTGTCTAAGGGGGGGGTTTGTGGGTGAAAAACTTCCCAGTATTACACTGTTTTGTACATAGGCTTTTACTGATTTTATACATATTTAATACTGCATTTGTAAAGCTTAATATAAAGAAAGAAAAACTATATTCATATTGAGCCAAGCCAGTCTGATTATTATTTGGTCCTGATTTCTATGGGATTTTTAATTGTTGTGAATGTCTACAGTATATGACTCCTGCTGCGAGAAGAATTGCTACCCCAAACAATTTTAATATGCTCCTTAATTGAAATCTGTTTTGTATGTATATTTATATTGGAAGGGGTTACCAATATGTATCTTCAGGGAGTATAATCCACATTCGGTGCAGCTGTTACTCCAAATCAGGATCACACAGATCCAGCCCACCAGTGCAACATCGGTGTATCCACGAAATTCAATAATTTATGGAGAGTGCTGGAATAGATGGAGATGACCACCATTAGGTCAATTGCAAATTTAACACTGCATGAAGATCAGTATAGTATATGATCTTACACTTTTGTAGTACAAAAGGGCATTATAACAATCCCTGTTGTACCACAATGAAGAAAAGCTGGTCAGACCACTGTTATATGGAGACCGCTGGAATAAAGGAGGGAACCTTCAATATTATTATTATTTATTTATAAAGTGACACAAATGCTCTGCAGCACTGTACATCAGGGTGAACAGAATAGACAAATACAGTATTACACAATAAACAAATAGCTATGAGCAATGCATTCTCTAGCTATACTTTGAAGTGATGTTTGTATTTTGTCTGAAATGAGCATACCCAGCAGGTCTTGAAATCGTGGAAATGGTCGCACAAAGCATTTACATGGGAATGCTTTCAAAAATAGCAGAAACTAAGCAAGCTTTCTGCAAAATATTACAAATATAAAAACAATTCTGTTTGGGCGCTCCAATAAGGTATGCAGCTGTATATAATAGAGGAATATCCACCAATATTCAAATAATATACATATATATTGTTTCAGTATTAATAACTTTCTTCAAGAGCACTGTTCTGAATGACCACAGTTCTTTAAATATCCTAAAGGTCACCAATGCACAGTAATCAACCATATGAAGCAGCAACAGCTGAGCTCAGCAACCCACCTGCTGGCAACTAAGAAACTATGAACATTAGGCTGATAGAGAAAAATGCACAGTAACCAAGTAACACAGGCTGCTGAAGTTATGGTTCATTAAACAATGAAAACAATGAAAATAAAATCATAAGATATATAGTTACATAACGCTGAACATATATAACATACTGTCTACTAAATAATTGTGCGGACATGTGTAATAAAGCAATCCTCAATATCACAATTACATGTAACCCACTCACTGGGCTAGAAAGCACAATAAGCTGTCCATATAGTTAGCAAAGTTAGTAAACGGTCAGCACATCCATTGTATAAAATACCATCATCCAGCTGATAACCGTAGAAGACGAATCCCTGCTGTAAATGATGAGAGCAGGGTCAAACCGCAACATAGTATTGCTAATATATACACCGGTCAGCAACAACATTGAAACCACTGCTTAATATTGTAGGTCCCCCTCGTGCCATCAAAACAGTTCTGACCCATCAAGGCATGGACTCCACGAGACCTCTGAAAATGTCCTGTGGTATATGGCACATATGCTCGATTGGATTGAGATCAGGGGAATTTGGTGGCCAAGTCAACAACTTGAACTCTTTCTCATGTTCCGCAAACCATTCCTGAACAATTTTTGCAGTGTGGCAGGGTGCATTATTCTGCTGAAACAGGTCACTGCCATCAGGGAATATTGTTGCTATGATGGGGTGTACTTGGTTTGCAGCAAAGTTTAGGTAGGTAGTACGTGTCAGCTTCGGCAATCTGAGCGGTTTATCGCTACACGACCCCATACACAGTGAGCCACTGATGCACTGTGTGTTCTGACACCTTTCTATTATAGCCAACATTTACTCCAATAGACAAATAAGTCTTGATAAAGGGCTATGTGAAGCCCGAAATGTATTGGTTCAGTGCAAATGTGTGGATAAATGCATTCTTGGTAAATAACCATTTATAGTATGAGAAACTGTTGCATATGATTAGATCCCAATTTAACTCTCTAACTGCAGCTACATATTAGATGTTCCTCCATAGGGAATATATGAGAATGTCACCCCTACTTCTACTGCAGCCCCCCTCCTACTCTCTTATACCTAATGGTAAAACCTGAAATCTGTAACCCCTACGGTTTACGTGCTACAGAAATTTCATTTTCTGTCATCCTGTTATTTTGATGCTTTCATCCAAATTATACTCATCTCCTGCACTGAGGGGCATTGGCTGCATCTCTGTGACAAGAACATTGTGAAAGTACATCTGTTAAAGTCATCCAAAGTCAGGCGCCCTACAGTATACAAACAGCAGTCTGTCTTTATCATAATTCACTGTGTCTTATTATATATATTTCATGCTTCTTTAGGTGACAAGAAATAATATGATCAGAATGCGCTTGAAAATTCACATGATATGTCATTTAAAGTTTTTAGATATTTTTAAAACAATACTAAGGGGATAAGATGTAACACCCCATGGGGTGCCTCTCTGCCTGAGAGTTATTGATCAATTTTGTGGGTTGAAAAGTCCCATAGTAAACTAAATAATTAACATAGATGTTTCATTATTTTTTATCTGTACGTGTATTAAAGTATCACAGAGCAAAATATTGAGATGCTGGCTGAATGTATAAAATGTGATTGGATTGATGGTGCAGTCAGCCTAAGCAGCATAAGAGACTGTGCAAAGATGTTCTGACAGGCAGGAGCCGGCCTGTGTGTGTTAAGCAAGTTGTACGAGGGTAGTGAGACTCCAGCCAGACCAGTCAGTTAACGCCACTGTAAAAAAAACCTCCACCCCATACAGACAAGTGGCTGAAATCAGCTCTGAGCAGATTAGATCAAAACAGACGATTGCATGGGAAGTAGCTGCAGCCAGAGCCACAGACACAGGCAGCTAAGAGACAACCAATAAGGGGAGGAAAGACAGCAAAAAAATAGAGATAGAACTGAAGTGGCGCAGTACAGAAAAAGAGGGAGTTAAGGAGAAAAGGAAAAAACTGATAAAATGGAAGATTAAGGAGACATAGGAAAGAGGTTGGACAGAGGGAATTAGGGAAATAGAAATTAAGAAAATATTTGGCCAGTTAAGGGGAACGATAAGAAGGCACCACAATCAGAGAATTGGATTAGGAAAAGAAAAGAGACAACAGCTCTCTGCCAATGTGATCCCACCCTACATTATCCAATAGAGGATACCAAGTAAATAACGTTCTCATATAAAGATACGTTTCAATTAGCTCAGGGCCATCTTTTCCATTGGGCACTATGGGCAGCTGCCCGGGGGCCCCACGGGCAAAGGGGCCCTATAGGCACGGCTCTTTGTGAGAATAAATAATCCTGCAAAAGAAAAAACCTGTAAAAAAAACCTTCAAGGGTCACTGAGCAAGTACATCTATCTATCTCTATCTGTATATATCTATATCTGTATATATCTATATATCTATATCTATATCTAGGGGCCCCAGTGCACTGCTTTGCCCGGGGGCCCATAATGTTGTTAAGATGGCCCTGAATTAGCTGATATTAAGGCCCTGACAATTGAGCATTTTTTTCTCCTGTGCCTGTAATTTTTTTTATATCTTGTAATAGGGGAACCAGGTCTGGTAGTATTTGTGTTTTGGTGCATAAACTAAAGGTCTCCCAATGGCAAACTCAGACTTTCAATATAAATGAGCTTTTCATTTGCAGCAAAAGTACCCTCTCACAGAAAAGATAAGCCCCCCCTCAGCCAGTAAATTGACCGTCAAGCCATCTCCTCAGACTTAATGCAGCTTGTAGGACACACACAGAGGCCAGCTCCTCTCCTGAGCTCTATCCTCGGCTGCTTACCTCCTACAGGTCACACACCAGCGATAAGTGTGGTAACACCTATTTTTAATATTGTGGGGGAGGATCCTATGTTCCACAGTCTGAACAAGTAGCCAGCTTGTCTGTTATCATCATATTATTAAAAAATGACCCAAAAAAGCAGGTAATTTTTTTTTATGAGATATGCATTGTCAATACATATGGATTTATTTGTTTTGCCCAGTTTTAAAAACACAGCTTGCTGCATTTTTAACTAGGGATGTGCACCGGCGACTTTTGAGGTCTCGTGTTTTGTGTTTTGGATCCGGATTTTCGTTATTTTTGAGGTTCGGATTTGTCTCGCAAAACACTTGACGAAAGGTCTCGGTTCGGATTTAAGGTTTTGGATTCGGATTTTTTTTTAAAAAAACATAAAAAGTTTAAAAATCAAGTTTTTGGGCTTATTTTCACTCCTAGGCTATTATTAACCTCAATAACATTCAATAACAAGCATTTCCACTAATTTACAGTGTATTCTGAACACCTCACAATATAGTTATTAGTCCAAAACGTTGCAACAAGGTATCTTTCTGGACTGCGTAGAGGAGTGGGTCACCACAATATATATTAAAAACCCTGAACTTTTATGATTCGCACCAATAAATGTACCTGGACTGCGTAGAGGAGTGGGTCACCACAATATATATTAAAAACCCTGAACTTTTATGATTCGCACCAATAAATGTACCTGGACTGCGTAGAGGAGTGGGTCACCACAATATCTTAAAAACCCCGAACTTTTATGAATCGCACCAATAAATGTACCTGGACTGCGTAGAGGAGTGGGTCACCACAATATCTTAAAAACCCTGAACTTTTATGAATCGCACCAATAAATGTACCTGGACTGCGTAGAGGAGTGGGTCACCACAATATCTTAAAAACCCCGAACTTTTATGAATCGCACCAATAATTGTACCTGGACTGCGTAGAGGAGTGGGTCACCACAATATATTAAAAACCCTGAACTTTTATGATTCGCACCAATAAATGTACCTGGACTGCGTAGAGGAGTGGGTCACCACAATATATATTAAAAACCCTGAACTTTTATGATTCGCACCAATAAATGTACCTGGACTGCGTAGAGGAGTGGGTCACCACAATATATTAAAAACCCTGAACTTTTATGATTCGCACCAATAAATGTACCTGGACTGCGTAGAGGAGTGGGTCACCACAATATCTTAAAAACCCTGAACTTTTATGAATCGCACCAATAAATGTACCTGGACTGCGTAGAGGAGTGGGTCACCACAATATCTTAAAAACCCCGAACTTTTATGAATCGCACCAATAATTGTACCTGGACTGCGTAGAGGAGTGGGTCACCACAATATATTAAAAACCCTGAACTTTTATGATTCGCACCAATAAATGTACCTGGACTGCGTAGAGGAGTGGGTCACCACAATATATATTAAAAACCCTGAACTTTTATGATTCGCACCAATAAATGTACCTGGACTGCGTAGAGGAGTGGGTCACCACAATATATTAAAAACCCTGAACTTTTATGATTCGCACCAATAATTGTACCTGGACTGCGTAGAGGAGTGGGTCACCACAATATATTAAAAACCCTGAACTTTTATGATTCGCACCAATAAATGTACCTGGACTGCGTAGAGGAGTGGGTCACCACAATATCTTAAAAACCCTGAACTTTTATGATTCGCACCAATAAATGTACCTGGACTGCATAGAGGAGTGGGTCACCACAATATATATTAAAAACCCTGAACTTTTATGATTCGCACCAATAAATGTACCTGGACTGCGTAGAGGAGTGGGTCACCACAATATATTAAAAACCCTGAAATTTTATGATTCACACCAATAATTGTACCTGGACTGCGTAGAGGAGTGGGTCACCACAATATATTAAAAACCCTGAACTTTTAGGATTCGCACCAATAAATGTACCTGGACTGCGTAGAGGAGTGGGCACTGGGCACCACAATAAAATATATAAAAAACCTTCAACAGATCTGCATTACACTACACATACGGCTGCTCCTCCATCCTCTCCATCATATACATGTTGGAGTTTTAGCGTGTGACAACCTCTTGTTTTTGATAATGTCAGTGCATTTTGAATATTTTTCAATTTGCCCCACACCACTGAATGTACTTTATCTATGATACGCAATACGCATCTATCTATCTTGACTGCGTAGTGTGGTGGCCCCGGTACACAATTTGGTACCGAGGCCACAATATAATTAAAAAACCCTCCACGTGTCAGAATTCCACCAAACAAGTATCTGGACTGCATAGTGGGGTGGCCCCGGTACCCAATTTTATACCGGGGCCACAATACCTCCTCCAAACATGGTACAGACAATTCGTCATTGAGATCCCAGACAGACAGGGTCAAAGTGTTATTGTTTGACTTTGTAAACCCAAAAAACTGTCCCTGTTGCACATAGTCGTGCAATGAAGACTGACTTTTTCATTTAAAGGCACGATCTTTCAAGTGTAGTGTTTGTAAGTCTAAGTCATATTATACTTTTGGTAAAATTGGTTTATTTTGTTCCTCTTTATGGTAATTAGTAATAGAATTAAAGTATGAAATAGAATTAAAGTATGAAATAGAATTAAAGTATGAAATAGAATTAAAGTATGAAATAGAATTAAAGTATGAAATAGAGTGGTATAGAGTTGTAGTGTGGTATAGATAGAGTGGTCCACACAATATAATAATAAAACCCTCAACTGGTCTGAATTCCACCAAACAAGTATCTGGACTGCGTAGTGTGGTGGCCCCGGTACACAATTTGGTACCGAGGCCACAATATAATTAAAAAATTGGGCATCAACTGTCACTGTTGTTTAATATCTGATACACCTAAATATGGACTGCACAGTGGAGTGGCCCCGGTAGTAAATTTGGTGCCGGGGCCACAATACCTCCTCCAACTTCCAAGTGTAGTGTTTATAAAGACAGACAGCGTCGAAGTGTTATTAGTTGACTTTCTTAACCCTAAAATTGTCCCTGTTGCAAATATTCGTGCAATGGACAGTTACTTTTTTATTGAAAGACTCAAGCTGTCAAGTGTAGTGTTTATAAAATATAAACAACAATACAGTAGTTTTAGAGCACGTCAATACCTCTTGTTTTAAATTATGACACGGCATTTTACTTTTGGTTTAATTTCTTGTATTTTTTTAAATTTGGTTTTACTTTTTGAACATGGCAAACGACTGTTGATTGGTCATATAATGCAAAAAAAAAAGATCCAAGATGGAATTGTCCTTGGGCCCTCACACCCACCCTTATGTTGTTGAAATAGGACATGCACACTTTAACAAACCAATCATTTCAGCGACAGGGCCTACCAAACAACTTTGGCTGAAATGATTGGTTTGTTTGGGCCCCCACACCAAAAAAGCTATTCATCTCTCCCTGTACAGACTAAACAGGCTCTACTGAGGCAAGATGTCGTCCTCATCCTCAACCTCTGATTCCTCTCCCCCTACAGTGTGTACTTCCTCCTCATCACACATTATCAATTCGTCCCCGCTGGACTCCACAACCACAGGTCCCTCTGTAGTATCTGGAGGGCAGTGCTGTACTTCATTGAGGAATTGATTATTCATTTTTATAAACATCATTTTTTCAACGTTATGAGGAAGCAACCTCCTTCGCCGCTCACTGACCAGGTTCCCCGCTGCACTAAAAACTCTTTCCGAGTACACACTGGAGGGAGGACAACTCAGGTAAAATAGAGCCAGTTTGTACAGGGGCTTCCAAACTGCCTTTTTTTCCTGCCAGTAACAATATGGACTGTCTGACATGTCTACTTGGATGGTGTCAGCAAAGTAATCATCCACAATTTTTTCTATTGTGACAGCATCCAATGCAGCGAGAGTAGACATGTCTGCAATGGTTGGCAGGTCCTTCAGTCCGGACCAGATGTTATCAGCATCCCCGCCAGTGCCTCTTTTGGGAAAACTGAGCTTTTTCCTCGCAGCCATAGATGTGGAAGAAAATGAGGGTGGAGCTGTTGGCATGTCACGGTCCTCTTCAGAGGACAATCTCCTGACCAGCAGGTCTTTGCACCGCTGTAGACTTGTGTCCGCCGGAAACAGAGACACAACATACGCTTTAAACCGAGGATCGAGCACGGTGGCCAGAATGTATTCCTCTGACTTTAAAAGAGTGACCACCCTCGGATCCTGGCAAAGCGTACGAAGGGCTACATCCACAAGAGCTACATGCTTGGTGTAATCGCAATGGCTTACCAGCTCCTCCCTCACTTTCTCCAGCTGCTTCTGCAACAGCCTGATCAGGGGAATGACCTGACTCAAGCTGGCAGTGTCGGAACTGACTTCTCGTGTGGCAAGTTCAAATGGCTGCAGAACCTTGCACAACACGGAAATCAGTCTCCACTGCGCTTGACTGAGGCGCATCCCCACTCCTTTGCCTATGTCGTAGGTGGCTGTGTAGGCCTGAATGGCCTTTTGCTGCTCCTCCATCCTCTGCAGCATATAGAGGGTGGAGTTCCAGCGCGTCACAACCTCTTGTTTGAGGTGATGGCAGGGCAGGTTCATGCTTTTTTGATGTGCCTCTAGTCTGCGGTAGGCACTGGCTGAATGCCGAAAGTGTCCAGCAATTTTGCGCGCCACCGCAAGCATCTCCTGCACACCCCTGTCACTCTTGAGGTAATGCTGCACCACCAAATTAATGGTGTGGGCAAAACATGGGACGTGCTGGAAATTGCCCATATTTAATGCCCGCACAATGTTACTGGCATTGTCTGACACCACAAATCCCCATGAGAGTCTAAGTGGGGTAAGCCACTGGGAGATAATTTCCCTCATTTTCTCTAATATGTTGTCAGCGTTGTGCCTCTTATTAAAGCCTGTAATGCACAATGTTGCCTGCCTTTGCATGAGCAGCCATTTTGTAGATGCTGCTACTGATGCAGCTGTTGCTGTTGCTGCGGAAGGGGATGCATCTACCCAGTGGGCTGTCACAGTCATATAGTCCTTCGTTTGCCCAGAACCACTTGTCCACATGTCCGTGGTTAAGTGGACAGTGGGTACAACCGCATTTTTAAGAGCACTGAGGACACTTGATCGTACTTCTCTGTACATTTTTGGTATCGCCTGCCTAGTGAAGTGGAATCTCGAGGGGATTTGGTACCGGGGACACAATACCTCCATCAACCCTCTAAATCCCACTCCACTGATGGCGGACACCGGGCGCACGTCTAACACCAACATTGCAGTTACAGCCGCAGTTATACGCTTTGCAATAGGGTGACTACTATCGTATTTTGTGGTCATGGCAAACGACTGTTGGACGGTCAATTGTTTTGTGAAAGACTTAGCGGTCTTACGACTTCCCCTCTGGGAAGATGACCGACTAACAGCAGCAACAGCAGCAGTGGCAGTAGTAGGCGTACCGCTGCAGGATTCCTCGGATGAATCCCGTATTGAGGAGGACTCAGTCTGGCTGCTGACTTGGGCTGCAGGACTGAATCTGATGGAGATTGTGGAAGAAGTTGACGAGGAGGGTGTTGCTGGTGTGTATCCAACTGGACCACGGGATTTAGGTGTCCCTGTACCGATGAGGGTCCTAGCCCCAGTTCCTGAACTAACCACTGAACTATGAAGGTTATTCAGGTGACGTATAAGGGAGGATGTTCCTAGGTGGGCAAGATCCTTACCCCTGCTTATTTGAGCTTTACATAAGCTACATATGGCCATACATTGGTTGTCTGGATTTGGATAAAAATAGCTCCAGACCGAAGAGGTGCATTTTTTGGTCTTCTGACCAGGCATGACGATGGGCTTTTTCATCCCATGGACATCAGCTGTTTCCCCCCCTGGTGCCTCATTTACAATAACCACATCACCATCCTCATCATTAAGTTCCTCCACAGCGCCAGCTACATCATCAATAGCCTCCTCCCGAGCCACCTCTTCCCGTACAGTGATGGGAAGGTCAGGCTTGACAACCACCAACACCCTTGGACTCGCCTTGGGGATTTGTGATAATTTCTCTTTAGAAGGCAGAGTTGTTTGCTGTTTTGTTGCTGACAGCATAACTCTCTTCAATTTTTTGTAGGGGGGGGGAGGAGGAGGAGGGCTAAGATCCGTGGGTGAAGCTGAACCACTAGTCATGAACACGGGCCAGGGCCTAAGCCGTTCCTTGCCACTCCGTGTCGTAAATGGCATATTGGCAACTTTACGTTTCTCCTCAGATGATTTAAAGTTTCTCTTTTTGCTACTTTTTCTTAACTTGGGCTTTTTGGATTTTACATGCCCGGTACTACGAGATTGGGCATCGGGCTTGGAAGACGACGTTGATGGCATTTCATCGTCTATGTCATGACTAGTGGCAGCAGCTTCAGCATTAGGAGGAAGTGGGTCTTGATCTTTCCCTACTTTATCCTCCAAATTTTTGGTCTCCATTATATGTAGCACAAGATACTGCAGAATGTGTGAACTTGGTAATATTGCAGTACCAATGGACTTATACTGCTGGATTGGTTTTGCAAATTTGGTTATAATTATTATATTTTTATTTTTTTTAAAATTTTTTATTTTTTTTTACTTTTTTTTTATTTTTAAAAAACTTGGGAATAGTGGGGAAAAAACTATGCCCTTAGAAGCACAGAGCACAGGACACAGCACCACTGGACTGAACAGGACACGGCACAGGACCCAGCAGCACTACGGAACTCAGCAGGACAGAGCACAGGACACAGCACCACTGGACTGATACTGCAGAATGTGTGAACATGGTAATATTGCAGTACCAATGGACTTATGCTGCTGGATTGGTTTTGCAAATTTGGTTATAATTATTATATTTATTTATTTTTTTTTAAATTTTTTATTTTTTTTTACTTTTTTTTTATTTTTTAAAAACTTGGGAATAATGGGGAAATAACTATGCCCTTAGAAGCACAGAGCACAGGACACAGCACCACTGGACTGAACAGGACACGGCACAGGACCCAGCAGCACTACGGAACTCAGCAGGACAGAGCACAGGACACAGCACCACTGGACTGATACTGCAGAATGTGTGAACTTGGTAATATTGCAGTACCAATGGACTTATACTGCTGGATTGGTTTTGCAAATTTGGTTATAATTATTATATATATTTTTTTTTTTTTAAATTTTTTATTTTTTTTTACTTTTTTTTTATTTTTTAAAAACTTGGGAATAATGGGGAAATAACTATGCCCTTAGAAGCACAGAGCACAGGACACAGCACCACTGGACTGAACAGGACACAGCACAGGACCCAGCAGCACCACTGACCTCAGAAGGACAGAGCACAGCACACAGCACCACTGGACTGATACTGCAGAACACAGCACAGCACAGCACAGCACAGCACTGCACAGCACAGCACTAAACAGCACAGAACTAAACAGCACAGAACTAAACAGCACAGAACTAAACAGCACAGAGGACCACCTAACACACCCTCCCTCTACCCTGATCAATGCCCGAGTGAAGATGGCGGCGACTAGCGGGGAATTTATAGGATCCGAGTATCGCGAGATCCGACAACGGGATTATGAGTCAGAGCCTCAGTTTCACTTTTGAATTTGGCGCCAATACCCGGATCTGTCTCGGATCCGACTCGGATCCGCAACGTTCGGGTGGGCTCGGATTTCATAAATCCAAATGCGCTCATCCCTATTTTTAACATGTGGTAAACATGTGGTTTACATGCTAGAATACATTAAAACAGGGTTAAGGACCACTGCTGTTAATAGTGCTCTTACTAGTACTCGTGTTCACTGCAAATCAGTCAATAGAGTGTCCGCTATAAAACCCCAAATGCAAGGGCTGGTTACCACCATATGTGTGTTCTAGATAAACAGCCTTAAGAATACAAGTAAAGTGCATTAAGATGCAGATGCAATAAGATTCTACTTTTTAAAAATAAAATGTATAGTAAATAGATCTAAGAAAAAATAGATTCGACATGCTTCATGGTAAAAAAAAAATCAGTGTGCCCAAACCCAAATAGAAATTATTTACAGTGACTAATATCCCAGATCCCACAAATGTTTCCATCTAATACACGTCTGTGTATATATATATATATATATATATATATATATATATATATATATATATATATATATTGGCTTGTGTGCTGTATATTAGAAAGAGTGGTTGTGTGCATATTCATTGAGCTTTTTCAATATTTCTTGCGGAATTAGATTTTTGGAGAATAAAAACAGCTACAATGTCCCTAGTTGGCAGTAGAAAGTCCCAGTGGGGTATAGTGAATTGACTTCCACTTGAGTTTAAGGAAGGTTCTTTAAGCTCAGAGGTGGTATTTTTACACTCATAGACACTTTGCTGAATCATCTCATAAAGTCTATGTGAATTACAAATGACTGACATTTCCAAACTATAGGATTATTTCTGCTTGGCTAAAAATTGTGCACCTGGTAAATTATTTATGTAAGTCTATTCGAGCTGAGACAGAATTTGATCTAATGTAAACATGGCTGCTCTCAGGGATGCAATATGAAAGGTTCTGTTTGTCTTGTAATCAATACTCACTGTCTATAAGTTTACTACCACATAAGTGGCAGAACATTTATATTTGCCATTTTAAAATGACTCTCCCCCCTCCCATTACCGTCTCACAGTCCCAGTTTTCAGCCAAGACTGTTAGATAAACCTTATAAGCAGCACACTACATGCGGGAGAAACACAATGATCTGCAGGGAGTGCCAGGCTTAGTTGATCTAAGTTGTGGGCTTGATTGCAGGACCATTACTGAAGGTAAATCATACATGCCCACTTTTAAGATTTCTCCCCCGGGAGATCTGGGGGAGAAGTCATGTGGCATGGTAAAAAGCCCCCACCATTCACTTTCGTGAATTTCGCCAAATTTCGGGAGTTTTGCCTACTCTTCCGGTAGTCCGTGAGGACTCCCCGAATTTCGGGAGTCTTCCAAGAATTCCAGGAGAGTAGGCAGGTATGAGGTCAATTAAGATTAAGGCTTATTCATTTTACCTTAGCCTATGATCAAGCTAGATTCTGCCCTGCTATTGGTTTCCCTGGTTTTAAACCTTCTTTGACCTGGACTTCATTGTTTGCCGCCTGCTATAGATACATGATAGGTAATGCTAACCAGAATGAATAATACTAAAAGAGATTTAATTAAAAACACAGTATAACTAAATTCCTTTACTTTTGGACAGCTTCATTTATTAAGTCACTTATAGTTAGTTTTTTCCCTCTCACATGGGCATGGTATAAATTTCCTTTAAAGAGCATGTGAAAGTCATATAATTGGATGAAGTAAACGAAATTAATTAATATTGTTTTACCGTGCGATTGTGATTAGTACGTAACGTGTTTTGACGCAATCGCACGGATTAATAACACACACATTTACATTCGCACTTACACTTGTAAATAATATACATTTATTAAGGTTCCAATCCACGTTTATTTATTAGTAAAATGTATTAGAGATTATGTATACATAAATGATAATATATTAAAGGCATCTAAGGCTCAGGATATAGGAAATGTATCATGCTTAGTGTCATTTTGATCTGCACATTACCATCTGGAATCCGCTACTATCAGCGAAGCGATCACTTCCTGCGATCGCTAGTTATGGAAGATAAAGGATTAATGATGAAAATTATATTGTGTTTTAAATGCAAATAGGTGGGTAAAACTGAGGTACAACATGTGCTCAGCAGTAGGAGTGATCTGGCCACACCTTATCAAAGGAATCCTTTGTTCTGACCTATGACCAGCAGACAACTGGAACATCATTAACCCTGGACCAATGAAGACCTCTCTAAGTGTTATCTGATTACATAGTGACATCATCAGTGTTTTTTTTTAAATTGAAGCTACATATAAGCAAGCTACGCTTCCCCATTGCTCTCTCTTCCTGACAACAGACAACATGACTGTATCTGAACCCTGGGCCCAGGACACTGGTGGATACAGGTATGGGCGATCAGGGTAATCGCCCTCCCTAGCAGGGGCTTGCTGCATGCGGCTGCACACTTTGTGCAGGTCTGTTTGGCAGAGACAGGCAGGGAGAGAGTCCAAGCCGGCTGCTCTGATGTTTTAAACACAATCAAAGTGGCCGGGTAGCATACCCTCCCTGCCTGTCTCTGCCGAACAGACCTACACATAGTGTGCAGCCGCAGGCAGCCTTAGCTGTCAAAAAGGTGGCAAGGACTAAATCGCCCCACTTAAAATAATATTCTAGATCCGCCCCTGGCCCAGGGGAAGCAAATATGTAATGTATTCAGGTTTTTATACTTTCCTGCTTTACTGTAATATCTTTTATGTGTTATGATGGCATGCTGTAAATCCTGCTATATTTTGCAATTAAATATCTTTGTGCGTTGGAACCACAATAATTGCATTGGATAATGTTTATTGGTAAACGATAAAATGAACTTAATAAGTACCTGTCACTTACTCAAAGTAGAGGCAACTATTTTGGGCGCTGAATTAAAATCCACGAGAATGCAGCCTATTAATTTAGTTATGTCTATGTGGCATACCTCCCAACTGTCTCCATATAGCCAGGACAGTTCCACATATAGGCAGGACTGTTCCACATATAGGCAAGACTGCTTACTGCCCCAATTGTCAGGACTTTCGGAAGATGTGAACTGTTTACAGTGGTGAGTGGATGCAGCCAACCCTTTCACTGGCACTTACGGCAAAGTCTGTTTAGGGGAGGGAAGGGATGGAAGCAGTCTGGCACCCAAACACCCTTAGATGTGCACTGTTATGATTTGCTCCTATTGGATCAGCCCAGAAATGTCTTTATCCTCTGTGTGTAGGTCACAGGTACACTTTAAATGTAATGAATGTATTATATTCTATTCTGTAATGAATATATTCTATTCTATTCTATTCTAAGCACCGGCTATACATAATATTACCAATAAGAAATATTTTAAGCACACATCTAAAGTTGTGTATACCTTTATTAACCTTACGTTTATTATTTGTATTATATTAAATTGGAATGATAATTTTGCATATCCATATGGAATGCAGATGATTATTTGGATTCTGTGTGACTGAGTTGTGACGTTCAAAAAACCCATGCCCCTCAGTTGCCTCTTTAATTCCCTCATTGTACGACACATGACATGCTGAGTAAAAATAGCTGCCTTGTAACACGCAGTTTATTGTTTGTCCACTAAATATTTCATAGTCAATTCACGTATTAAACTAATTTCCATCTCCCTCAAGCTGGGATTGTGGCAGTATCTCCACACATTGTTTGATGAATAAAAATCAAACATTTGCTGGCAATTTTTTATACCATGTATTTTCAGCTAACATCATTTTTCTTTCACCACCACACCCCCCCCCCCCCCCACCCCCAAAATAGTCTGAAGATCTGAATTTAATAAATTGCCAAGAAAACCTATAAGACGAAGTGTCAGCATCTAATGATGAAATGGAGACACTATGTAGCATTTGTTGGAAAAATAATTACAAATAGTGTCAGTGTTTTCTTATAGAAAAGACAGATCTCTCTTCTCAGACTGCATGGGGAAGAATGTCTGCAGTTAGAATGGGAATCACAATGGAACTGTTATCTCCATTTTTATTAGATTTAACTTTTCCTGTGAGGGAAAAGTGACATGGAGGAATCATTTGTACATTAATGGAGATCATAAATTGGAAGAATGTATTGTAGAGAGAAACCAGGGACATATTTATTAACATGTCCCCAATCCTGAGTATTATTTTTTATTACCGGCATTTGTAAAAAAAAAACTAAATCATCAAGGCAATACTATCCTGGGGTGGTAAGAGTGAACTTACCGCTTAGCCGGACCTGTTTCTATGCACAGTAGTTGTGCACACGCGTCAGCCGATTTATGAGATTTGGCCTTCAGTTCCACTATTTAATAATAAATATATAACTTAAAAAAATAAAATTAGTTTCAAAATAGGTCTGATTTAAAAAAAATAAAAATTACAAAAATAGTGTTAAACAGTACTTGTTTAAAAAAAGGATTCTAGGAAAAATAATTCTAATGTTTTTCGTCTGTTATTATAATTCTGATTTGGAGACAGCAGAGCAGGAATTGCGACAGTATAAATATCAACGCAATATTTGTTAAATGGGCTTCCCCAGGCAAAAGAGACAAATCATACTACCAACAAGGTTATCACCAGTGGTAATTTTTTGCTGTGGGTGAAGCAATAAAAAGCATTATTGCCTTTTGCCAGCAATAGGGCTTTTCACAGAATATTATAAGAACAGGAGATAGTGAATGATTGGGAAGTCTGAGGTAATAATACAATCTTGAAGGGATCACACCCAAAGCTGCCTAAAGCTGCCTAATGGTGGTGCCGGCCACTGGGGGTAGCAGTGTGGCAGAGTAGGCAATAATGTCGAATGAGACATTATTGTTTAAATGAATGCGAGCTGCGCAATCGCCCAGGACAGATATGACAAGATAAGAACAGGAAAGGAAAATATGTGAAAGATGTCCTCCCCTATCTCCTCTTGTCCCATATGCTCCCCACCATTCTCCCCATTGTTACGTGTGCTCCCCTACAAGTTTCTACTTGCTGTGATATACTATGGAAGTCGGCTCTGATCTCACAGCAGTGGTCCTACTTCACTGTCACTCTGCTTTTGGCAGTCACACAGATCCACAAGACCTGCAGAGACCCTGAGGAAAAAGACTTGCCTTCCTCACAGTCCTTCAGAAGTACTTTGATTTTCCAGTCAGTTTAGCATGAGTCATAACACCGCACTAGTCCTGACATCCAGCTTACAAACACCCAGCATTACAGATGTACAGATGTACAGATATGCCTAGTGTGTACCTCTGTGTAGTGACTCAGATTGGGCATTGGACCTTGCTTCTCTCTGCTACACCTGACCTTGGATCGTTTACTGGATGCTGTTTCTACACACTGACTGCCTCTAACCTGGATAGTTTTAGTTATATCAGGTATCTGTTCTGGTTTTCCTATTGCCTCCAACTGTGTTCTGTCCATCTTTAACCACCACAATACCCAGAGATAATAAACCACTGCTACTTTGAGCCAAGTCCTCGGGTCAACCGAGTATTCACGAGCATATTGTGCTCAACAAGAAAGGTGGCTGCTTCCACAGTTATTGTCCTAACAACACCCGTTACACAGGTGCTTAAAGATGATAAGAAAGCTCACTCACATGAAGGGGAGGAAAGGGAAGAAGCATAGCAGAAGGGAACAGAAGGGGAGCCAGCCAATCCATCACAGAGGAGCAGTTCAACCCTCTGTTCTTACTGGCTGTGCAACCAGCCAGCCCTGGCACCCTGCCCTAGGCCGACAAATGGAGAGCTGAGCAAATCAGGACAGGGAGCTGATCCCCCACTGATAGAAGCATATCATTTCATAATCTGGTGGTCGCTGATACCTGAAGAGTTGCCAGCCACCCTGAAGGACCCTAATGCCAGGACCGGCCCCATAATCACGGCCAAGGTCGGGCTATCCCCCAGTAGGCCCTGACCCTGATCACTCCCCTTTTCATTGGTGGGGGGACAGGGTTACTTTAAAAAAAAAATTGACGGCGGCGCTCCCCATCTCCTCTCTGCTCTGTTTGCACTCCGTTCGTCATCACGCCCAACGTTCAGTGAGAAGTGGCGCAGAGAAAAGTCAGCAAGAAGAGAGAAGACAGAAGACAGAAGAAGCGAAGAAAGAAGCTCATAGAAAAGGTAAGTGCAAGAACGGAAGCAAAGGGGAGTAAACACAGCATGGCAGCGAGTGAAGGGGCAAAGTCAGCATGGCAGAGAGTGAGAAGGGGCAAGGCAGCATGGCAGAGAGTGAGAAGGGGCAAAGGCAGCATGGCAGAGAGTGAAAAGGGGCCAAAGTAGCATGGCAGAGAGTGAAGGGGGGCCAAAGCAGCATGACAAAGTGTGAAGGAGGACCAAAGCAGCATGGCAGAGTGTGAAGGGGGGCCAAAGCAGCATGGCAGAGTGTAAAGAGGGGCTAAAGCCGCATGGCACAGGGTGATGAAGGGGTGCCCGGAAAAGGGGGGAGCAAAAGCAGCATGGCACAGTGTGATAAAGGGGGACCAGGAGAAGCGTGGAGCAAAAGCAGCATGGAGGGCGCAGTGTGATCATAAGGGGGCACAGCATGGTGAAGAAAGGGCACAGTAATATGTGTGCGATGGCACAGCATACTTGTGGCAATGTAATGTGTTTCTGGTAGGTGGTGGCTAACTAATGGGTGCTATTTTGTTTGTGGGGTGATGGTGGGGCAATTTAATTTATAATGGGGACTATTAATTTAAGATGTAGTGGTTTGGGTGCTATTAATTAAATGTGGGGCTGAGTTTTAGGAGCATGAGGTCTATTTATTAAAGATGAATATGAATTATTTAATGGCAGTGACGGTTGCGGGAAATAGGTATATTTATTATACATAAATGTTATTAATTTATTGCTGGGGCTGTCTGGAGGGAGGGAAATAGGTTTATTTATTAAATGGGAATACTATTACTTTAATGTTGGGGCTGGAGGAAGGCCCAAGTATTAATTGTGGGTCCTATTGATTTAACGCCGGGGCTGGTTGAAATTTTCTAAATGTACCTATTTCTTTTTCCAAATAGGGCCCCTAAAATTCCAGGATCCAGACAAGCGGCAACTAAAGAAACCAGCATACACAGATGGTGAAAGTGACAAGAACAGGTAGGACAGTCTGTCAAATGTTCTGAGTCTAGTGGGACAATCCTGATATTGGGTAATTGTTCTGCCCAATCTAAGGGGCAGGTCAAGACTGTGTATTCTTTATATACACACTGCATTCTTTATATACTACACTATGGTGCTAGCTGTCCTTCGTGGGCTGACCACTCCCCCCTCTAGTGTCTGGTCTCGCCTCTTTGATGGCTAGCCACACACCCACTGCTGGACCCTAGCTTTGCGGTCCCCCAGTGGGCCCTTCATGCCCTAGTCTGACATTGATCACAGCTGGCCAGACCAGGGTACCAGGTACCTCATCCCCCATGACTGTCAAAAAAAGAAAAAGAAAAACACAAAAGAAATAAAATTACATTTTCCTCATTCAGTGTGAACAACTCTGGCTGCAGAGTTGCCTCATATATTGGGGCAGAGAAAGGCCCCATTGCCTCATGGGTCTGCATGCACTGTACACCCTGCACCCATGGTGGATATGCCACTGTTTGATGGCTATAGATGCCCTGAATGAATATCTTCAGTCCATTGCTTTATACTGTATATGTATATATCAGTCCCACCTTCTGGAACAGACACCAAGCCGCTGATTTAGACCAGATGTAAAATTTGCAGCCGAGCAAACTATGATGCACAGCACAATATGGTGCCATTACGCTAAATCAGGTTGTGCATTTCAAATAACCCACAAACACACCCACAGCACAAAATAGTTTTTCCAATGCAAATTTTGCAGCCAGTAGCTGGATTTGCCCCTAACTAGAGATGCTCAGGCTCGGTTGTCTGAAAACTGAGCCCACCCGAACTTAGGGGATCCGAGTAGGCTCGTGAGCCGGCTCGTTACTTTTGCGCGCCCTCAGATCAGAATCGAGGCAAAACGTCATTGTTGTAACTTCCTCGTAGAAACTAATTAGATTAGTTTGACATGACCTATCCCTCACAAATCCATGTTGATTCCCACTAATAATTTTATTGCGTACCAAGTAATCCTGAATACTGTCCCTTAAAATACCTTCCAGTAGTTTCCCCACTATTGATGTCAGGCTTACAGGTCTATAATTCTCTGGTTGTGATCTCGTCCCCTTTTTAAACAACGGCACCACATCTGCTATTCGCCAATCCCTTGGTACTGAGCCTGATGAGATTGAATCTCTGAAAATTAAGAATAGCGGTCTAGCTATTTCCGAGTTTAACTCCATAAGGACCCTTGGGTGTATGCCATCTGGACCTGGAGCTTTATTTATCTTAATATTCTTCAGTCGCCTTTGGACTTCTTCCTCTGACAACCAAGTATTAATTAATGGCATGGTTTCATTTCCATTTTTATGTATTACTCCTGCCATTTGTTCCTCTCTGGTAAATACTGAAAAAAAGAACGTGTTTAATATCTCTGCTTTTTCCTTAGTATCATTTATCAATTCACCCATCTCACTTCTTAGGGGTCCTATATTATCTTTTTTAATCCTTTTGCCATTTATATACTTAAAAAACTTTTTGGGGTTTGTCTTACTTTCTTTTGCAACGTGCCTTTCATTTTCTAATTTAGCCAATCTAATTTCCTTTTTGCATGTTTTATTACATTCCTTGTACCTATGGAAGGACTCCTCTGACCCTTCAGACTTAAACAATTTGAATGCACACTTCTTCCTTTGCATTTCTTCCCTTACCTTTTTATTTAGCCACATTGGTTTAGACTTAATTCTTTTACATTTATTTCCCATAGGAATGAACTTATACGTGTATGTTTCCAACAACATTTTAAAGACAGCCCACATTTCTTCCGTATTTTTTCCTTCAAAGGCTTTGTCCCAGTCTATGCTCTTTATAGACTCCTTTAGCATATTAAAATTTGCCTTTTTAAAGTTTAAAGTCCTAGTTGATCCCTTATACTGTTGTTTCTGGAAACTAATTTCAAATGAGACCATATTATGATTAGGGATGTGCACCGGCGACTTTTGAGGTCTCGTGTTTTGTGTTTTGGATCCGGATTTTCGTTATTTTTGAGGTTCGGATTTGTCTCGCAAAACACTTGACGAAAGGTCTCGGTTCGGATTTAAGGTATTGGATTCGGATTTTTTTTGAAAAAAACATAAAAAGTTTAAAAATCAAGTTTTTGGGCTTATTTTCACTCCTAGGCTATTATTAACCTCAATAACATTCAATAACAAGCATTTCCACTAATTTACAGTGTATTCTGAACACCTCACAATATAGTTATTAGTCCAAAACGTTGCAACAAGGTATCTTTCTGGACTGCGTAGAGGAGTGGGTCACCACAATATATATTAAAAACCCTGAACTTTTATGATTCGCACCAATAAATGTACCTGGACTGCGTAGAGGAGTGGGTCACCACAATATATATTAAAAACCCTGAACTTTTATGAATCGCACCAATAAATGTACCTGGACTGCGTAGAGGAGTGGGTCACCACAATATATATTAAAAACCCTGAACTTTTATGATTCGCACCAATAATTGTACCTGGACTGCGTAGAGGAGTGGGTCACCACAATATCTTAAAAACCCTGAACTTTTATGATTCGCACCAATAATTGTACCTGGACTGCGTAGAGGAGTGGGTCACCACAATATATTAAAAACCCTGAACTTTTATGATTCGCACCAATAATTGTACCTGGACTGCGTAGAGGAGTGGGTCACCACAATATCTTAAAAACCCTGAACTTTTATGATTCGCACCAATAATTGTACCTGGACTGCGTAGAGGAGTGGGTCACCACAATATATTAAAAACCCTGAACTTTTATGATTCGCACCAATAATTGTACCTGGTCTGCGTAGAGGAGTGGGTCACCACAATATATATTAAAAACCCTGAACTTTTATGAATCGCACCAATAAATGTACCTGGACTGCGTAGAGGAGTGGGTCACCACAATATATTAAAAACCCTGAACTTTTATGATTCGCACCAATAATTGTACCTGGACTGCGTAGAGGAGTGGGTCACCACAATATATTAAAAACCCTGAACTTTTATGATTCGCACCAATAATTGTACCTGGACTGCGTAGAGGAGTGGGTCACCACAATATCTTAAAAACCCTGAACTTTTATGATTTGCACCAATAATTGTACCTGGACTGCGTAGAGGAGTGGGTCACCACAATATCTTAAAAACCCTGAACTTTTATGATTCGCACCAATAATTGTACCTGGACTGCGTAGAGGAGTGGGTCACCACAATATATTAAAAACCCTGAACTTTTATGATTCGCACCAATAATTGTACCTGGACTGCGTAGAGGAGTGGGTCACAACAATATCTTAAAAACCCTGAACTTTTATGATTCGCACCAATAATTGTACCTGGACTGCGTAGAGGAGTGGGTCACCACAATATATTAAAAACCCTGAACTTTTATGATTCGCACCAATAATTGTACCTGGACTGCGTAGAGGAGTGGGTCACCACAATATCTTAAAAACCCTGAACTTTTATGATTCGCACCAATAATTGTACCTGGACTGCGTAGAGGAGTGGGCACTGGGCACCACAATAAAATATATAAAAAACCTTCAACAGATCTGCATTACACTACACATACGGCTGCTCCTCCATCCTCTCCATCATATACATGTTGGAGTTTTAGCGTGTGACAACCTCTTGTTTTTGATAATGTCAGTGCATTTTGAATATTTTTCAATTTGCCCCACACCACTGAATGTACTTTATCTATGATACGCAATACGCATCTATCTATCTTGACTGCGTAGTGTGGTGGCCCCGGTACACAATTTGGTACCGAGGCCACAATATAATTAAAAAACCCTCCACGTGTCTGAATTCCACCAAACAAGTATCTGGACTGCATAGTGGGGTGGCCCCGGTACCCAATTTGATACCGGGGCCACAATACCTCCTCCAAACATGGTACAGACAATTCGTCATTGAGATCCCAGACAGACAGGGTCAAAGTGTTATTGTTTGACTTTGTAAACCCAAAAAACTGTCCCTGTTGCACATAGTCGTGCAATGAAGACTGACTTTTTCATTTAAAGGCACGATCTTTCAAGTGTAGTGTTTGTAAGTCTAAGTCATATTATACTTTTGGTAAAATTGGTTTATTTTGTTCCTCTTTATGGTAATTAATTAGTAATAGAATTAAAGTAGGAAATAGAATTAAAGTAGGAAATAGAATTAAAGTATGAAATAGAGTGGTATAGAGTTGTAGTGTGGTATAGATAGAGTGGTCCACACAATATAATAATAAAACCCTCAACTGGTCTGAATTCCACCAAACAAGTATCTGGACTGCGTAGTGTGGTGGCCCCGGTACACAATTTGGTACCGAGGCCACAATATAATTAAAAAATTGGGCATCAACTGTCACCGTTGTTTAATATCTGATACACCTAAATATGGACTGCACAGTGGAGTGGCCCCGGTAGTAAATTTGGTGCCGGGGCCACAATACCTCCTCCAACTTCCAAGTGTCGTGTTTATAAAGACAGACAGCGTCGAAGTGTTATTAGTTGACTTTCTTAACCCTAAAATTGTCCCTGTTGCAAATATTCGTGCAATGGACAGTTACTTTTCTATTGAAAGACTCAAGCTTTCAAGTGTAGTGTTTATAAAATATAAACAACAATACAGTAGTTTTAGAGCACGTCAATACCTCTTGTTTTAAATTATGACACGGCATTTTACTTTTGGTTTAATTTCTTGAATTTTTTTACATTTGGTTTTACTTTTTGAACATGGCAAACGACTGTTGCTTGGTCATATAATGCAAAAAAAAAAGTTCCAAGATGGAATTGTCCTTGGGCCCTCACACCCACCCTTATGTTGTTGAAATAGGACATGCACACTTTAACAAACCAATCATTTCAGCCACAGGGCCTACCAAACAACTTTGGCTGAAATGATTGGTTTGTTTGGGCCCCCACACCAAAAAAGCTATTCATCTCTCCCTGTACAGACTAAACAGGCTCTACTGAGGCAAGATGTCGTCCTCATCCTCAACCTCTGATTCCTCTCCCCCTACAGTGTGTTAGGAACCCCTCCAGCCGGCACAACACAACCCGGAGTCTACTCTGCCAGTCAGGTGTTCACTGGAGCCCCTGATGGTGGGGACAGACTGGGCTGCAGACTGACAGAGGGTCGTGAAGTGTGTACCGGCTGGGGAGAACCCAGGCAAGAAGAGTCAGGTCCACGCAGAGGTCAAAGGCCGGCAGCAGGTAACAGTAATGATGAACAAGCTGAGGTCAGAGGTCACAGGCAAAGTAGCAGAACGGGTAAACAAGCCAAGGATCAGGGTCACAGGAAACACAAGCCAAGTCCAATACGAAGCCAAGGGTCATACACGGGAAGTCAAACGTAGATACAGGATACAGGAACTGGAACAAGCAGGTCAGCAGACTGGAGCACAGAAGCTATAACCGGCAATGAGGCAGCAGACCTCATTGCCTTAAATACCCAGCTGAACCAATCACAGGTAAAACACACTCCTGCAGGTTAATAGAGCAGTCACTAATAGAGCCAATCAGGGCTTGCCCCTGGCCTGCACAGTTGCAGGCTAATGCCTGTAATTGCCTCCTATAATCTGCCCATATTAATTAGCCCACAGGCTGTAGAACGCTGCGCCCGGCTTCCTCCTATTGCCGGGACGCAGCTCTGAAGCGTCTGCTGGTTGCCCCGGCAACGGCCGGGTTATGGCCGGAAATGACGTCCTGGTCGCCATGGCGACGGACGCGGGTGAGTGAGTCGCGGCGGCTGGGCACCGCTGCGGCTCGTAACAGTACCCCCCCCTTGAGGAGGGGTCGAGGGACCCCGACATCCTGGTTTTCTAGGGAATTTTTTGAAGAACTCCTTCAGTTTCTTTGGGGCATGGAGTTGTCTCCGCGGAACCCAAGATCGCTCTTCTAATCCGCGATTCCTCCATTGTATAAGGAAATGCACCTGTCCTTGAACATTTTTAGAATCAAGGACCTTTTGAATCACAAATTTTTTTGGCCCACTGGAACCTCTCCCAGGCACACTTGAAGACTGGGTTTGACCAGGATAAAGCACTGGCTTCAATAGAGAACAATGAAAGGTGTTTGGAATTCTTAACGAGCCTGGAATTTTTAACCTAAATGCGACGGAGTTCACCTGCTTGATGATAAGAAACGGCCCGATGAACTTAGGGCCCAATTTCTTGCAAGGTTGTCTGAGCCTGATATTTTTTGTAGACAGCCAGACTTTCTGGCCAACCTTAAGGGAGCAGGGGGTACGGTGTCGGTCCGAAATTTTTTTTGCAACAAGTGAGGCTTGTTTTAAAGATGAATGTACTTTCTTCCAGACAACTCTGAGATCCCTGGCAGTGGAACGGATCTCCTGAATACCAACGGACTGGAGTGAATACAAAGAGTTAGATCTGGGGTGGAAACCATAATTGCAAAAGAACGGAGAGGTTTTCGTGGATGAGTGACAGGAGTTGTTACAGGCAAATTCTGCCCAGGGCAACAAGGAGGACCAGTTGTCATGGAACTCCGATATGTAGCATCGCAAGAACTTCTCCAAGGACTGGTTAACCCTTTCAGTCTGCCCATTTGACTGAGGGTGGTATGCAGATGATAAACTGACCTTGATTCCCAGGAGGGTACAGAATGATCTCCAGAACTGCACTATGAACTGGGAACCCCGATCGGAGACGATGTCTGTAGGGAGTCCATGGAGGCGGAAAATGTGTTGAATGAACAAGATTGCCAAATCTCGAGCAGTAGGAAGCCTAGTGAGTGGAATGAAATGCGCCATCTTGCTGAACCGGTCTACCACGACCCAAATGGTATTGTGTCCCGCAGAGGGTGGCAGATCGACTATAAAGTCCATGGACAGATGTGTCCAAGGTTTACCAGGGGCGGCCAACGGAACTAACTGACCTACCGGGCGAGTCCTGGGAACTTTGTTCCTGGCACAAACTTCACAGGACCGGACGTGACTCTTGACGTCAGCAGACAGAGACGGCCACCATACAGTACGGGAAAGGATTTCCAGTGTTTTGTAGACTCCAGGATGCCCAGCAGTCCGACTGTTGTGTGCCTCAGCAAGGACTGTCTTCCTTAGATGAACTGGGACAAACAAACATCCTGCCGGAGTGTTATCAGGAGCCAACCTCTGGAACCTTTGTAAGGTACAGCTCAAATCTTGAGTTAATCCGGCATGAATCATAGACACAGGAACAATAGGCTCTGGGCAGGTGACCGGAGCATGATGTGCCAGGAAACTTCTAGACAGGGCGTCCGCTTGAATATTTTTGGAACCAGGACGATAGGTGATAATAAAGTTGAACCGAGTGAAGAACAGCGACCACCGAGCCTGTCGGGGGTTCAGACGTTTGGCTGACTGTATATACTGTAAGTTTTTATGATCCGTTATAACGGAGATCTGGTGTGCAGCGCCTTCCAACCAGTGCCGCCATTCCTCAAAGGCCCATTTAATTGCCAGCAATTCTCGGTTTCCCACGTCATAGTTGGTTTCCGCTGATGAGAACTGACGGGAAAAAAAGGCACATGGATGTAAGCGGTGGGTCTGGGGGTCTTTTTGTGACAAGACGGCCCCAGCACCGACGTCAGACGCATCTACCTCAAGAACAAACGGTACCCTAGGATCCGGATGTCTGAGAACCTGAGCAGACACAAAAGCTTTTTTCAGGGTTTTGAATGCATTTATTGCCTGTTGTGACCAAACAGTTGGATCACCTCCTTTGCGGGTCAAGGTGACGATAGGAGCCACGATATCAGCAAAGCCGCCAATAAACCTCCTGTAGTAATTGGCGAATCCCAGGAATCTCTGGACCGCCTTGAGGTTATTCGGTTGTATCCAATCCAGAATTGCTTGGACCTTGGTTGGGTCCATGGAGAAACCTTCTGAGGAGATTAGATAACCGAGGAAGGATACCTTCTGGACCTCGAACTCGCATTTCTCGAGTTTAGCGTAGAGGTGATGTTCCCGCAATTTCTGTAGGATTTGTCTGACATGACCCTGGTGCACAGACAACGATTTTGAATATATGAGGATGTCATCTAAGTAAACAACAACAAAGTGTCCCAGGAACTCACGTAACACCTCATTAATCAAGTCCTGAAATACGGCAGGAGCATTACTAAGGCCAAACGGCATGACCAGGTATTCGTAATGGCCCGAGAGCGTGTTGAAAGCCGTCTTCCACTCATCACCTGCTCTAATACGTATGAGATTATAGGCCCCACGAAGATCAATTTTTGTGAAGATAGTGGCTCCTTTTAATTGATCAAAAAGAACGGAGATGAGGGGAAGGGGGTAGGTGTTCTTAACCGTAATAAGGTTCAGCCCTCGATAATCGATACAGGGTCTGAGTCCACCGTCCTTCTTGGGTACAAAGAAACACCCCGCTCCTACTGGGGACTTGGATGGCCTGATAAAGCCCTTCTCCAAGTTTTCGTCAATATACTCCTGCATGGATTTGGTCTCTGGACCAGAGAGAGGATACAAGCGTCCCTTGGGTAATTTAGAGCCCGGAATGAGCTCAATGGCACAGTCGAAATTGCGGTGCGGTGGTAGTGTGTCAGCAGCCTTTTTGGAGAAAACATCCCAATAGTCATGATACTGAGAAGGGAGCTGCTCCGGAATAGACTGAATAATACGTAGAGGTAGTGTCAAGCAAGACTGTGTACAATGGGGGCTCCACTGGACAATTTCTCCTTTTGCCCAATCCATGACGGGGTTATGGCAGAATAGCCAAAGGTGGCCCAGAATTAAAGGAACCGAAGGACATTCGATAAGACGTAAGACTATGGATTCCGAATGGAGAGCGCCAATGTTCAACTGTAATGGTGGGGTCTCCCAAGTAATCTTGCCGCCTGGCAACGGACTACCATCTAAGCCACATACCGTAATGGCAGATTGGAGTTTAATCCGCGGAATCCCAGCAGAGCGGGCAAACTCGATGTCAAGGAAGTTGCCAGCAGCTCCACTGTCAATGAAGGCTGATAGTTTCGTAGAACGAGCACTGAACGTGAGCTGTGCAGGGACCAATAGTGCATTTTTCTGGGAGACAATTTGTAGACCTAAGTGAACTCTCCCCTCGTTCCTTAGGCATGCTCGTTTCCCGACTTGTTTGGGCAAGAATGGGAGAAGTGGCCTCTTGCGCCACAATATAAACATAAGCCTTGTGACCGTCTCCTGTCTCTCTCCTCAGAGGAAAGACGGTATGCTCCCAATTGCATTGGTTCCTCACCATCCTGGGAGATAGGAACGAAGGCGGATGGAGGTGATGACGTTTCCTTTTCAGTTTTCCGCTCTTTATATCTCCTGTCAATTTTAATGGAGAGGTGCATCAGATCCTCCAGAGAGCTAGGAGACGGGTATTGCACCAGCGAATCTTTAATCTGTTCAGATAGGCCGACACGGAACTGACTACGTAAGGCAGGGTCGTTCCATCCACTGTCAGGTGACCATCTACGGAATTCCGCGCAGTATTCTTCTGCCGACCGTCTGCCTTGTTTCAAGGACCGTAGGTGAGCTTCCGCGGAGGCCACTCGATCCGGGTCATCATACAGTAAACCCAATGCCTCAAAGAAGGAGTCTACGGACTGCATGGCCGGACTGGTCTGTGGCAAAGAAAACGCCCAGGACTGGGGGTCACCCTGTAGAAGGGAAATAATAATCCCAACTCGTTGCTGCTCTGAACCGGAGGAGCGGGGTCTCATCCGAAAATAGAGCTTGCAGCTCTCCCTGAAGTTCCGAAACAAGGTTCTATTTCCGGAGAACCGATCCGGTAAATTCATTTTGGGCTCACAGATGGGATCTGGAGGAGATTGTGAAGCTTTTGTGGCTTCTTCTTGAACAGACATACGCTCAGCCAATCCCTGCATCATCTGATACAAAGACTCAACATGGCCTGCTAGGGTTTGTGCCGGAGACGGTGTGGATCCACTTGCATCCATCCTAATCTTGTCTCCGTGAGTGGGCCGGTTATAATGTTAGGAACCCCTCCAGCCGGCACAACACAACCCGGAGTCTACTCTGCCAGTCAGGTGTTCACTGGAGCCCCTGATGGTGGGGACAGACTGGGCTGCAGACTGACAGAGGGTCGTGAAGTGTGTACCGGCTGGGGAGAACCCAGGCAAGAAGAGTCAGGTCCACGCAGAGGTCAAAGGCCGGCAGCAGGTAACAGTAATGATGAACAAGCTGAGGTCAGAGGTCACAGGCAAAGTAGCAGAACGGGTAAACAAGCCAAGGATCAGGGTCACAGGAAACACAAGCCAAGTCCAATACGAAGCCAAGGGTCATACACGGGAAGTCAAACGTAGATACAGGATACAGGAACTGGAACAAGCAGGTCAGCAGACTGGAGCACAGAAGCTATAACCGGCAATGAGGCAGCAGACCTCATTGCCTTAAATACCCAGCTGAACCAATCACAGGTAAAACACACTCCTGCAGGTTAATAGAGCAGTCACTAATAGAGCCAATCAGGGCTTGCCCCTGGCCTGCACAGTTGCAGGCTAATGCCTGTAATTGCCTCCTATAATCTGCCCATATTAATTAGCCCACAGGCTGTAGAACGCTGCGCCCGGCTTCCTCCTATTGCCGGGACGCAGCTCTGAAGCGTCTGCTGGTTGCCCCGGCAACGGCCGGGTTATGGCCGGAAATGACGTCCTGGTCGCCATGGCGACGGCCGGGACGCGGGTGAGTGAGTCGCGGCGGCTGGGCACCGCTGCGGCTCGTAACACAGTGTGTACTTCCTCCTCATCACACATTATCAATTCGTCCCCGCTGGACTCCACAACCACAGGTCCCTCTGTAGTATCTGGAGGGCAGTGCTGTACTTCATTGAGGAATTGATTATTCATTTTTATAAACATCATTTTTTCAACGTTGTGAGGAAGCAACCTCCTTCGCCGCTCACTGACCAGGTTCCCCGCTGCACTAAAAACTCTTTCCGAGTACACACTGGAGGGGGGACAACTCAGGTAAAATAGAGCCAGTTTGTACAGGGGCTTCCAAACTGCCTTTTTTTCCTGCCAGTAACAATATGGACTGTCTGACATGTCTACTTGGATGGTGTCAGCAAAGTAATCATCCACAATTTTTTCTATTGTGACAGCATCCAATGCAGCGAGAGTAGACATGTCTGCAATGGTTGGCAGGTCCTTCAGTCCGGACCAGATGTTATCAGCATCCCCGCCAGTGCCTCTTTTGGGAAAACTGAGCTTTTTCCTCGCAGCCATAGATGTGGAAGAAAATGAGGGTGGAGCTGTTGGCATGTCACGGTCCTCTTCAGAGGACAATCTCCTGACCAGCAGGTCTTTGCACCGCTGTAGACTTGTGTCCGCCGGAAACAGAGACACAACATACGCTTTAAACCGAGGATCGAGCACGGTGGCCAGAATGTATTCCTCTGACTTTAAAAGAGTGACCACCCTCGGATCCTGGCAAAGCGTACGAAGGGCTACATCCACAAGAGCTACATGCTTGGTGTAATCGCAATGGCTTACCAGCTCCTCCCTCACTTTCTCCAGCTGCTTCTGCAACAGCCTGATCAGGGGAATGACCTGACTCAAGCTGGCAGTGTCGGAACTGACTTCTCGTGTGGCAAGTTCAAATGGCTGCAGAACCTTGCACAACACGGAAATCAGTCTCCACTGCGCTTGACTGAGGCGCATCCCCACTCCTTTGCCTATGTCGTAGGTGGCTGTGTAGGCCTGAATGGCCTTTTGCTGCTCCTCCATCCTCTGCAGCATATAGAGGGTGGAGTTCCAGCGCGTCACAACCTCTTGTTTGAGGTGATGGCAGGGCAGGTTCAAGCTTTTTTGATGTGCCTCTAGTCTGCGGTAGGCACTGGCTGAATGCCGAAAGTGTCCAGCAATTTTGCGGGCCACCGCAAGCATCTCCTGCACACCCCTGTCACTCTTGAGGTAATGCTGCACCACCAAATTAATGGTGTGGGCAAAACATGGGACGTGCTGGAAATTGCCCATATTTAATGCCCGCACAATGTTACTGGCATTGTCTGACACCACAAATCCCCATGAGAGTCTAAGTGGGGTAAGCCACTGGGAGATAATTTCCCTCATTTTCTCTAATATGTTGTCAGCGTTGTGCCTCTTATTAAAGCCTGTAATGCACAATGTTGCCTGCCTTTGCATGAGCAGCCATTTTGTAGATGCTGCTACTGATGCAGCTGTTGCTGTTGCTGCAGAAGGGGATGCATCTACCCAGTGGGCTGTCACAGTCATATAGTGCTTCGTTTGCCCAGAACCACTTGTCCACATGTCCGTGGTTAAGTGGACAGTGGGTACAACCGCATTTTTAAGAGCACTGAGGACACTTGATCGTACTTCTCTGTACATTTTTGGTATCGCCTGCCTAGTGAAGTGGAATCTCGAGGGGATTTGGTACCGGGGACACAATACCTCCATCAACCCTCTAAATCCCACTCCACTGATGGCGGACACCGGGCGCACGTCTAACACCAACATTGCAGTTACAGCCGCAGTTATACGCTTTGCAATAGGGTGACTACTATCGTATTTGGTGGTCATGGCAAACGACTGTTGGACGGTCAATTGTTTTGTGAAAGACTTAGCGGTCTTACGACTTCCCCTCTGGGAAGATGACCGACTAACAGCAGCAACAGCAGCAGTGGCAGTAGTAGGCGTACCGCTGCAGGATTCCTCGGATGAATCCCGTATTGAGGAAGACTCAGTCTGGCTGCTGACTTGGGCTGCAGGACTGAATCTGATGGAGATTGTGGAGGAAGTTGACGAGGAGGGTGTTGCTGGTGTGTATCCAACTGGACCACGGGATTTAGGTGTCCCTGTACCGATGAGGGTCCTAGCCCCAGTTCCTGAACTAACCACTGAACTATGAAGGTTATTCAGGTGACGTATAAGGGAGGATGTTCCTAGGTGGGCAAGATCCTTACCCCTGCTTATTTGAGCTTTACATAAGCTACATATGGCCATACATTGGTTGTCTGGATTTGGATAAAAATAACTCCAGACCGAAGAGGTGCATTTTTTGGTCTTCTGACCAGGCATGACGATGGGCTTTTTCATCCCATGGACATCAGCTGTTTCCCCCCCTGGTGCCTCATTTACAATAACCACATCACCATCCTCATCATCAAGTTCCTCCACAGCGCCAGCTACATCATCAATAGCCTCCTCCCGAGCCACCTCTTCCCGTACAGTGATGGGAAGGTCAGGCTTGACAACCACCAACACCCTTGGACTCGCCTTGGGGATTTGTGATAATTTCTCTTTAGAAGGCAGAGTTGTTTGCTGTTTTGTTGCTGACAGCATAACTCTCTTCAATTTTTTGTAGGGGGGGGGAGGAGGAGGAGGGCTAAGATCCGTGGGTGAAGCTGAACCACTAGTCATGAACACGGGCCAGGGCCTAAGCCGTTCCTTGCCACTCCGTGTCGTAAATGGCATATTGGCAACTTTACGTTTCTCCTCAGATGATTTTAAGTTTCTCTTTTTGCTACTTTTTCTTAACTTGGGCTTTTTGGATTTTACATGCCCGGTACTACGAGATTGGGCATCGGGCTTGGAAGACGACGTTGATGGCATTTCATCGTCTATGTCATGACTAGTGGCAGCAGCTTCAGCATTAGGAGGAAGTGGGTCTTGATCTTTCCCTACTTTATCCTCCAAATTTTTGGTCTCCATTATATGTAGCACAAGATACTGCAGAATGTGTGAACTTGGTAATATTGCAGTACCAATGGACTTATACTGCTGGATTGGTTTTGCAAATTTGGTTATAATTATTATATATTTTTTTTTTTTTTAATTTTTTATTTTTTTTTACTTTTTTTTTATTTTTAAAAAACTTGGGAATAGTGGGGAAATAACTATGCCCTTAGAAGCACAGAGCACAGGACACAGCACCACTGGACTGAACAGGACACGGCACAGGACCCAGCAGCACTACGGAACTCAGCAGGACAGAGCACAGGACACAGCACCACTGGACTGATACTGCAGAATGTGTGAACTTGGTAATATTGCAGTACCAATGGACTTATACTGCTGGATTGGTTTTGCAAATTTGGTTATAATTATTATATATTTTTTTTTTTTTAATTTTTTATTTTTTTTTACTTTTTTTTTATTTTTAAAAAACTTGGGAATAGTGGGGAAATAACTATGCCCTTAGAAGCACAGAGCACAGGACACAGCACCACTAGACTGAACAGGACACGGCACAGGACCCAGCAGCACTACGGAACTCAGCAGGACAGAGCACAGGACACAGCACCACTGGACTGATACTGCAGAATGTGTGAACTTGGTAATATTGCAGTACCAATGGACTTATAATGCTGGATTGGTTTTGCAAATTTGGTTATAATTATTATATATTTTTTTTTTTTTTAAATTTTTATTTTTTTTTACTTTTTTTTTATTTTTTAAAAACTTGGGAATAATGGGGAAATAACTATGCCCTTAGAAGCACAGAGCACAGGACACAGCACCACTGGACTGAACAGGACACGGCACAGGACCCAGCAGCACTACGGAACTCAGCAGGACAGAGCACAGGACACAGCACCACTGGACTGATACTGCAGAATGTGTAAACTTTGTAATATTGCAGTACCACTGGACTTTTACTGCTGAATGTGTGAACTTGGTAATATTGCAGTACCAATGGGCTTATACTGCAGGATTGGTTGTGCAAATTTTGTGGTAATTAAAAAAAATTAAAGTAGTTTTTGGTATTTTTTAAAAAAACTTTTTTTTATTTTTTTAAACACAGGGGAATATTGGGGAAATAACTATGCCCTTAGAAGCACAGAGCACAGGACACAGCACCACTGGACTGAACAGGACACAGCACAGGACCCAGCAGCACCACTGACCTCAGAAGGACAGAGCACAGCACACAGCACCACTGGACTGATACTGCAGAACACAGCACAGCACAGCACAGCACAGCACAGCACAGCACTAAACAGCACAGAACTAAACAGCACAGAACTAAACAGCACAGAACTAAACAGCACAGAACTAAACAGCACAGAGGACCACCTAACACACCCTCCCTCTACCCTGATCAATGCCCGAGTGAAGATGGCGGCGACTAGCGGGGAATTTATAGGATCCGAGTATCGCGAGATCCGACAACGGGATTATGAGTCAGAGCCTCAGTTTCACTTTTGAATTTGGCGCCAATACCCGGATCTGTCTCGGATCCGACTCGGATCCGCAACGTTCGGGTGGGCTCGGATTTCATAAATCCGAGTGCGCTCATCCCTAATTATGATCACTGTTTCCCAAGTGTTCCTTTACTTGAATATTTGATATTACGTCTACATTGTTTGTTATTACTAGGTCCAGTATAGTCCGGTTCCTAGTTGGTTCCTCAATTAATTGGGACATGTAATGGTCTTTTAGCGTGCTCAGAAACCTATTTCCCCTAGCTGTACCGCAGGTCTCAGTACTCCAATCAATGTCCGGATAATTAAAATCCCCCATAATTAAAATTTGACCTAGTTGTGTAGCCTTTTCAATTTGCTGTAGCAGTTGGGCTTCCTCAATCGTACTAATATCTGGCGGTTTATAGCATATCCCTATCAGAAACTTCTCTGAACTTTTTCCTCCGCTGGATATTTCCACCCACAATGCCTCTATATTATCACCAATATTCTCGTATATAACTTCCTGAATACTTGGTTTTAATTCTGGCTTAATATAAAGACATACTCCTCCTCCCCTTTTATTTGCCCTATCCCTCCTGAAGAGAGAATAGCCTTCCAAGTTGACTGCCCAGTCATGTGTATCATCCCACCAGGTCTCAGTAATACCTATAATATCATACTGCTCATTCATTGCTACTAGTTCTAACTCCCCCATTTTACCTGTCAGGCTTCTTGCATTTGCAAGCATACACTTAAGTCTATTGCCTCCCTTAGGTATTTCTTTTTGCTTTAAAAAGGGCCGCTCCTTATTGGCTATGCTTCCCTTTCCCCCCTCTCCACCCCCTTTACTCTTGTTAAATTCCTCCTTACTACTCTCAAGGTCTATCCCATAAATACTTGCTTGCCCCTCCCCCCCGGAGCCTAGTTTAAAATCTCCTCCAACCTTCTAACCATCCTCTCCCCAAGCACTGCAGCCCCCTCCTCATTCAGGTGCAATCCATCACGACAATAAAGATGGCAACTGACCGAGAAATCAGCCCAGTGCTCTAAGAATCCAAAACCGTCCTTCCTACACCAATCTTTTAGCCACGCATTAACCTCCCTAATCTCCCGTTGCCTCCCTGGACTAGCGCGTGGCACAGGTAGTATTTCCGAAAATACTACCTTGGATGTCCTTGCCTTAAGTTTGCGACCTATGTCCCTGAAATCATTCTTTAGGACACCCCTTCTTCCTCTAACTCGGTCATTGGTGCCAACATGCACCAAAACCGCTGGGTCATTCCCAGCCCCTCCCAACAATCTGTCCACCCGATCCGCAATATGCCGAGCCCGAGCACCCGGGAGACAACACACTGTTCAGCATGCACGGTCCCGGTAACAGATTGCCCTATCTACCTTCCTAATAATTGAATCCCCTACCACCACAATCTGCCTGGGTCCCTGAGTAACTTTGGTCCCCTCTGTGCTGGAGAGACCATTCCCCTGGTTGCTAGAGGAAGCAGTGTCATCCAACTCTACCAATTCTGAACTGCCTTCCACAGTATCTTCATCCAATCTGGCAAATCTGCTGGGATTGCCTAGCTCAGAACTGGCCTGCCTCTTCCTCAATCTGTGCTAATGTAGGCTGAATACAGTAAGGTTCTGTATGCACAAATGCATGTGAGCCAGACCAGCACGGAGACACATATACCCCTTTTGTGAACCGTATATTTTGCACCAGCTACAGGGCAGGTACAAATAGACACTGATGATGATGATGATGATGATGATGATGATGGTTGCCAACACTAGGTAGCCTCTTCTGACTGAGTGATTGCAAATTGACCTCTGAAGCCGATTTGTGCTTCCTTCATTGATCCTGCATATATTATAGGATTTTGTGAACGTATTTTAAAAATATTTTTATGCTAACATATGTCACCATAAAAGAATCAAAAAAAACATTTACAATCAAAGTGGGATTCAAACATTTATAGTTTGTCTGCAAATATTATAGCAGAAGATAATTCCAAATAAATGGAGTAATATAAGCAAAGACTCTTTAGCCACATTGAGTTTTTATAAAAGTAATGTTTACAGTGATGCTGTGACCTATGCCTTGTAAAACAGCTTCAACACATTACAAGTTTTAAAGAACCCGAGAGGTAACATTTGTAAATTTGGGAACATAATAAAAAAGTAGTAAATCTAATAACCAATGGATTTCTTTCCGAACCTTACAAATATGACTTGATTTGGGGTAATTTAAATTAGATTTATCAATCAGCTGAAGTAGAGCTGATATCTTAGAAAGCACCGTTGCACACATAGGGTAAATTTATCTAGCTGCGAGTTTCCAGCGCATTTGAAGAGTGGAGATGCTGCCTATAGCAACCAATCAGATTCTAGCTATTATTTTGTAGAATGCACTAAATAAATGATAACTAGAATCTGATCTGGTTACTATAGGCAACATCTCCACTTTTCAAACCGTCCAGAAACTCGACGGAAATTTACCCCTTAGTGTCAGTTATGGTAACAGCATAATTTATAGTAGGAACTAAATTATATTTAGAAAATGCTAACTTAGACTCCAAAATAGGAAATGATTAAATTCTATATTAAGGAGCCATTCTACCTGAAAAGAGGTTCATAACTTAAAATTGGATCTAATAATATCCCAAGATACTGAAATGTGTCTACTAGGTCAAATGATGATCCATCTAAATGTATGAAGCTGCGGTTTTACAAAGTCAAGGATGTTAATTTTGCCAGTGGGATTTAAAAGAGCAATTTTATTAAAGGCAAAACCCGGCTTGTTGGGTTTGAAAAATGTATATAATATATATTGCCTTTAATAAAAGTGCTGCTTTAAATCTTGCCAGAAAAATTGCAGAAAATTGTCGATTTTACAAAAACACAGCTTGATAAATCTACCCCCTAGAGCTTTAACCACCAGACGATTACTCACAGGTCTTACAGATCTAATATAGCCGACGTTCCAAAACCCATCATTTTTGTTTTTAATTTATTTCAGCTTATTTTAAAAGCCAACACAAAAAGCAAAAGATTTCCTAATGACGCACTCTATGTCTCTATAATTATCACAGTTTAAACTAATTCCTAGAATTCAAAGAAAAAACACAGTGCTGAGGATGGGCAAACGTTTAAATATTAATATACCAACACAGTGAAAATAGAATAAATATACACTTTATTATCAATACTATATATATATAGTAACAACCACTTTTTGCCTGTTTGCAATATCATTAGAATTCCATGAACTTTTACCATTTGAAAGGGCGGGGCATGGAGTTTTAAATAACTACCATTAGATGCCTCTCCAAGTGCACCAACAGCCCCTAGCCTCAGTCGTTTACAAGGTGGCTAGCACCCAATTATTTCAGTCTAGATACTAGCAACTGGCGATCTACTAGGTTGAATGTTTTTGTCAAATTCACAGACTTGGTACTGGTCAAACAACCTTTATCCACACAGTCCATTATCATGTTTGTGAACCAACACAGTGTCAGTACTTTTTTTAGAATCATGCAGAAAATCCAGAACCCATTACTGGACTTTAGCCTTCTGATGTGAACATACTTAAAAATGGAAGTCAGCAATGAATGTTTCAAAACATGTTCAATAGAATACCTCTCAGAAGGATAACAGAGGGATGGAATTAGCCCAAACTAACATAAACGCTGAGGGTGCATGTAAGAGAAAAGTATTGGGTATAGCAAGAGTTAATTTAGCTGTGTGGAATGGGACAAGAGTCAGCCAATCAGTGGTGAGCAAAGGGGGAAGGATTATATCCGGGAAGGATTATAAGGTATAGGAAGAGCAGTTAACTTCCTCTTGCCGTCTGGAGAGTTTCTGGTAAGTATATCCCGCTCTGCTGATCTGGTGAGAATGAGAATAGATTGTGCAAGTGTTTTTTCTATTGTTTGTACTTTAATTTGCTGTTATTCTTTTTCCTCTGTGGTTCTTTCCTGTTTGCTACTTCTCTTTCATATTTCCCTCCGATATTGTCTTTCTTTTCACCCCTTTTTTATTTCTTTCCCCATCCCTCTTACACCCCTTTTTCCCTCTTCCATCTCTAGCAAACCCCAACCCACCCCCTCTTCACAATGCTTCGGGCAAAGAGGGTGTGGGTCCCCCCCCCCCCTACACCTCTTAGAAGCCTCTCATCAAACCCCAGCCACTTCTAAGCAGCAAGTCCAGGTTCAGGACTCGCCGCTGGAAGGGTCCTCCGCCCCCCTTGCTTGTTGGGTATCGGTCAAGCGAGGGGAATCTGCAGCAGCCTCGGCGGCTAAAAAGGTCTCTGCGCATGCACAGCTGGATGCTGGTATAGCGGCGGCCATTTTAGGTGCAATTTTCCCAGCTGCCACCAATGATTCGGGGACTCCTATTACCTCCCCTCAACCCCAAATGCCAGTCAGTAAACGTGGGTGGGGTGCGAGAAGCATTAAATAAAAGGGGTACTGTTTCCACCTCAGTATCCTCCCTGCCCCTTCTTAACCCCCTTTGGCTTCTCATGGGTCACAGCCTGTGCCTGTTGAGTTAAGGGCACAAGACATTATGTCAGGTAATCTCCCCAGTGTTATTTCCCAGGTGTCCTGTAGTCCTGTAATCTCCCACCCTTGCTCCAATATTCCCAGGTCTTCCCAGGCCATCTATAACACTTCCCCCTACAGCAACAGTTTTCTTCTCCCCTTCCCTGCACTTCTGGTCCATCTTTTGTGTCCCCCCCTCTTTTTCCTCCTTTCCCTCCACCCCTACCCTGTTTTTCAATCTCCCTTTCCTCCTCTTTATTGCCTCCTCCATCGCCTCAACGGCTAATGCCCCCCCCCCCGGGCAACTTGGCCCCTTGCTCTGTAGGTCCCAACCCTCTACACCACATGGTGTCCACATTCCCCTCCCCCTCTGGTCTTCCACCGGCGATAGGCAGTGACTCTGCCATACGGTACGCCGCCAAATTTGCTCCAGGTCACCCAGTCATGTCTTGCCCCTGACGTGATTCAGTCTCTTCTTCCTCTGAAAGTGAGGTTCGGAAGTGGGGCGCAAGTTTGTTATTACTGCTGGAGAGGAAGTTAGGCAGTACCCACCTTTGGGCCGGGGTTGCAAATGACAGCTCTCTGGGCAGAGTGCCGGATGATGATTTGGTGCGCTGTTCTAATACAGCCGTCCTGAGGGACAATAGAGGTAAGTTTTCTTCAATGGTGTATTGTTGCTGGGTCGGGGCATCAGGGTGTGGCTCACTACCTGGATGATTTCTTGTCATTGGGCCAAGTGGTTCCATGGTATCCCAGGATTTGTTGTTTTCCTCTCAGTCATTGTTTAGAGTCATGGGAGTTCCAGTGGCGGCGGACAAGTCGGAATGGTCTGACGGAGAAATTGTCATGCCTGGGTATTGAAATTGACACTAGAGTAGAGTGTTGTAGGCTTCCTATGGAGAAAGTTAAAAAGTGTGATTGACTCGTTTCAGGGTGAGTCTAAGGTGCAGTTAAAGCAAGCTCAATCACTGCTTGGTCTGCTTAATTTTGGTTTGGTTTGGGGACTTCGCCTGCCGCCAATAATGTTGAGCTTCAACTGTTTACGGATGCGGCTGCCTCTTCTGGGTTGGTGCTTACCTGGACAGGGAGTTGTGTGCGGCATCGTGGCCCCTTTCTTGGTGGCAGGCGGGTCTCACAAGGGATCTCTTGTTGTTGGAATTGTTCCCAATTATTATAGCAATGGAATTGTGGTGTAATCGCCTTAGGAACAGAAGCATCACTTTCTAGTGTAATAATATGGGAGTTGTGCATGCTATCAATAATCAAAAGGCTACCCTCAGGTTTTGAGGTTATTGAGACATTTGGTTGATAAATGCTTAACGTTTAACATTATTTTTAGGACAAGGCATGTGCCTGGATCTGCTAATGGGATTGCAGATGCTTTGTCTAGATTTCATTGGTAGAAGTTTTGTTCGCTAGCCCCTCATGCTAAGGATGTTGGTGTTTCATGCCATGATTTTGTCTGGTAAATTATAAGGATGGTATAGAGGAGCTTGCAAAACATTCTGTGGTGCCGGGCACCTTGAAGAAATATCAGGAGGCTTGGTCATTCTGGGAAGGATTTTGTTCATCAAGGGAGGCTGGAGGTAAGACTGATCAGCAGCGCATCCTCTATTTTGTGTGGTATTGTTTTCAGGCAGGTAAATCGAAGCCATATATGGTACCGGCTCTGTCAGGCATTTCCTTTTTTCTGCAGCTTAACGGTAGTTGGGATGTTACTAAGCATGTTTTGCTGCATGAAGCCTTAACGGGATGGGCTATGCTTTCCCCTGTGATGGAAGATAGACGTAGGCATATTGATAAGGGATTGTTAGCTGGTCTCTAAATATAATTTAGTTAGTTGCTAACGATGCGCTTGTGCAATGTCCATTTTCGGAGCATTCAGAATAAGTGAGTCGTGGTTTATTTGAAATTTGCAATTGGGTCTGGGTTACTTCATGAGAATGTCATGGTTAAGAACGATAGTATAGCTTGTAAGATTTGTAGATCAAAGACTGACCCATTTGGTAGAGGGAGGTGGAATAGCTTGCATTGCAATCAGGATATTGCAGTTTGCGCAGTTGAGCTAACAAGGTTGTATAGAGATATGGTCCCTGCCCCTGGTGGAATTGGCTTAGGCACCGTGATGGGTACCCATTGACGAAGTTCAAGTTTACTGCTGTGCTTAAGAATTGTGTTGCTAGGCTCGGCCTGAATAAGGCAGATTATGGGACTCTTTCTTTTAGAATAGAAGCGGCTACAGTAGCAACTGAGGAGGGTGTTTCGGAGCTGATTATTATGGCTTTGGGTAGGTAGAGGTCAAAGTGTTTTAAAAAGGTATGTTCGGCCATCTATAGCGCTCTAGGCTTAATTGATGCAAATTGGTAAGGGTTAAAAGGAGGCGCGGAGGGATTTTCCATTTCTTTTCCTCGGGGGCCTGATTGGCTTGTGACACCCCGGGGTTTATGGTTTTACCTCTGCATGGGTGACCCTGTGTTGCGCTCGACTGTAGTGGTGTTCTTTCTTATCTATTATGTGTTCTGTCATAGTTTTTGTTTTATGTGCATTTCACACAGTGTTGCAGGTTCACAGCAGGATGGCAACAATATTTGGTCAGTTGGCCATTCATTTGTTTTTGGGCCAGTAAAAGTGGCCCTGCTCATAACTTGGAACTCATTGATAGTATCAAATCGGATGTTGGAGCAATTAAATTACATTGGCCAGCAGTTCACCTCATTTGGTCAGACATCATCCCTAGAATTAATTGGAGGGGGGCGGATAGACCGGCTCGTATTGAAAAGGCCCACGGGAAGGTTAACAGGGCAGTGTGGAAAATATTCTTGGACGTAAGGGGTTAGTTTATCAGCTATCCGGCAATCAAAACCCATTTTACGCAGTTCTATAAATCAGATGGGGTACACTTTTCAGAGACTGGGATGTCCTATTTTGTGGAGCAGATTTTTAGTTCTCTTGTTTGGCTATGAGAGGTCAGTTGGTGGCTGGCTTAGGTTCCTAGTTTCGGGAACCTAGCTGTGGCGGTACGCAGCCCAATCAGCGGTCAATTTGGTCACATTTGCGGCGTGGTAGGCACTCTCCCCTAAAGGGATTGGGCAATTAGTGTGAATAACCCTTCGGGGTTATGGGGCTCCGCTTAGGCGGGCGGGCCTCAGCTAATGAGCCAAATGGGGTAGATTGGCATTTAACGCCTCGATGTGTCCATAATTGGAACAGAGATTACAATTTATGGGTGTGGCCTGGGGGCTGATTGGTCTGCTTATATTTACCACCTCTTCTCAATATATTTATCCTTCAATACATTTCTGACCTTTCATTTTGCCAAAACAAGTCTATGTGCAGTTTAAATTAAAATCATCCAAATAATATAAACTGTCCAAAGCGCCCTGTTATTTAAATTATCTACATGTTCCAGAAAAACGATTTTACTATTATCAGGTAGACATACACATATTGTAGTTTCTGGGAGATATGCACCGATTGTTAGTGGTAAAATGTTCACAATAATCCAAAATATCATTGAAACAGATGACTATTTCTTTATATAAATCAAACCTTTTCTTATCTACCAATAGTAGGAACTTTTCATACTTTATAAGAAGAGATACATATTTCTAGAGTCTAAAGCAGTAGAGTTTAACCAAGTCTCAATCAGTGCTAAAATATCTGGAGCATGTAATCTAATCCAAAACGCAACATTATAAAAATCAGGTAATAGACTTTGAACATTAAGGTGCATGTTTTTAAGACTTTGAGAAAACTGCATGAAATAGTCACTGCCATATAATTTACAAGCATTTAGTTCAACATTACCAGGCTTAATTAGTAAACTAATGGGTGATACCAAATATTTATACAAGTATACAAGACACGCATTGTTATATTTGTTTTTTTTATAAAAGCTAATCCACAAGTTATAATTTATGTATGTACCTATCGCTCCAAACTTTGTGTAAAATAAATAAAAGATAAAATCAAGCTACAGTTTCTCCAACACAAATTTCTATCAGTTCTAAGCTCATCAACTAGAACATTGTACAATAGGCCATCAGTGCATAGAATACAATAGGATAAATGGCAAAGTTTGGAGACTATGTGGCCTGGTCAGTGCCTGGATTGGCTCAGGTCATTTTCCTCACTCCAGTTAACGTCTGACAATGAATAAGTGCAGGCTTATAATAATTGTATTCACCGCTCCTCCACGTTATAAGTTGCAGCAAGTTCTTAGCTTCAGAAGGTGTTATCTGCTAGAGAACTTCGCAAAACAATCAAACATTCACACACAGAGCTTCATTTATGGATTATATTAATTATGAGATTGTGGAGACATGGGCATTGTCTTTAGTACACGTGGCAATTTCTTTAGGTAAAAAGCATTACAATTATATTGCTTGTAGTGCACTTGTAAAGCATTTCCCTCTTGAAGGGCTACAAGGAGGCGCTAAACGGGTCCTATTTGAAGTATGGGATGGGAGACCTCGGCCAGCTCTTTATAACATCTTAGTAACTTCGATCCACAAAATAAAATGTTGTTTCTGTACTGCTCTGAGAAATGAGGAGCACCACTGTACTTTGCTAAGAACTTCTTCACTCTCAACTCCACCCCTCTGTCTGTGCAAATTGCTGCTCTTCCCCAATTGCTCCATAAACTTGGGTGCCCTGGCTGAAATATGTACACTTGTGCAATTCACAGCACACATCGGGTACAAAGTTGCTTTTAAGCTGTTTTCGCTTCAGAAATAATTTCTACTGCGTGCCCCAACATGAAACTCACCCAACAACTCTGGTGCAAGAAATTTGCTGTCCATGGTGCTGAAACCTAAGTGAAACTTTCAAACTCCAAACAAGGGTGACAATTTAAAATAGATCTAAATCTACAAAATGAAAACCTTTGTTTTTAAAATTAATTTTGTATGTATACTAGTAAATATGGTAAATAGATATTTTATATATATACAGTCTCTTACTACATATTAGTTTCATATTACTATCTCACTTCATGTTTCAAACTACTGCACTGCTTTATATACTAAGGACAAATCGAATCCCATGATAATGGAAATATTCAAGTCAATTCCCAGCATTCAATTACATTTAGTACGGTAATTTTAACACAGACTTTTGCTCACAGAGCTGCCAGCAAAAGTCAGCATTGGAATTACCGTACTAACGGTAATAATGCGCATCTATTACCATAGTAACGGTAAAAGTGCATGGCCCGAGTTGTTCTAAAGAGTGGAATTCACCCCTAATTGTCAGATTAAGCAATTCAGACTCTCTTACGTGACCTTTTCCACCCAGTAATAAATGCTTTGCACTTAATTTAATATTGCAATTACCAGGGTTGAATGATTTAACTCATAACAATTAATTAATTTGGCATAGGTATCTGATGTAGCTAAAAGTTCAGGAGTATCATCATCACATCACCTTTTATTTTATATAGTGCCACTAATTCCGCAGCGCTGTACAGAGAACTCACTCACATCAGTCCCTGCCCCATTGGGGCTTACAGTCTAAATTCCCTAACACACACACACAGACACACAGACACAGACTAGGGTCAAATTGTTAGCAGCCAATTAACCTACCAGTATGTTTTTGGAGTGTGGGAGGAAACCGGAGCACCTGGAGGAAACCCATGCAAACACGGGGAGAACATACAAACTAATCACAGATAAGGACATGGTTGGGAATTGAACAAATGACCCCAGTGCTGTAGGGCAGAAGTGCTAACCACTATGCCACCGTGCTGCCCAGGAGTAGAGTATTACTGTTATGTACTGGGTTGAAGAGTCATTTTGGAGGATCTGGAATTTTCAGATATAAATAGGTAATGCACCTAATATCTCTCAGGGATAGCCTCCACCTCCCCAATTGTACATGCCAAGGGATGGATTGCCAGCAATATTGCTGTCTCTAGAATTCATATTATGAGCATACACTTTGAATTTAATTCTAAAATCTTCTGTTTGGGGCACTTGCTATGTTAATCTCTGTCGATGTAGAGTATGATGAGTGCAAAGAAGATTATGACAATGACAATGCTTTGCCATTATTTTTAAACATTTTGCCATTTTCAAAAAAATGTCCCTATTACTTCACATACAGTAGATTTGCTGAAAAGACATTAAAATACTCAGCCCAAGTCAATAGGACTCACTTGCTAACATTGCATTTAGGTGCCATAGCAACCAGATACAGGCTTTCATCACCTAACTTGAACTTAACTGATAAAAGCTAATTGCTAATTGGTTGCTGTGGCTTGGTGCAAATTGTGCACCTACAGTACGTGCAATGTTAGTAAATGAGCCATTCTGTCTTTGATAGGTTCCACTCATTTAGAGAACCTGAATGGTAACATTCTTTAGCAGGGAGGCAAAACTAATACATTTCCTTACAACACAGAGTTCTCTGTTCTTTATATAGTCTTTATTATATTTTTCGGACATGTTATATAATCACTTTTGAAACTTCTGCAAACATGTCAATAGCATCATTACAGGCTGCAGATAATCTTTTAATAGACTGACACACTATCAAAAATCCAAGGAGGTTTGATGATTTGAACACAGCTGAACTTTTCAGAAACAAATTGAAGCTTGCGTTCCTCACAAAGGCATTCTTTGCTATGCATGACTAATCCATTATCAGATATTTACTTAGTTTGAATTAGCACCTTATCAGCTTTTAGGTAGGACATTGTCCCAACCCGAGCAAGAAAACTTGACAGGTAGTTGGCAATTAATTCTAAATGAATGTTTATTTATCCTTTTTATTTAACCTGCTTAACAACTAAGCTATGCCACAGCTCTGATTATCTAACTGCACCCTGTGGATACTATTTGCTTATGCGAACAGTATTATGATAGGAAAACCAAGCAATACTAGCTGTGTTATGATTTAAACAGCTAACAACTTGTCATGTCAGATGGATCTGAAACCAAACGACTATAATTAACCAGTGTGACTGACATCTAGCAGCAGCAGTTTGCTTAAACGATATCAGAAAAGGATTATAATCGATTTGAACCTCCTTTTTATTAGCTTTTAGTAGAATAGTATTCCAACCCCAAGCAAGAATACTTAACGGGTAGTTAGCAATTAACTCCCTGTCACTGAATGTTTATTTATCCTTCTGAAGGGAGATTCAGGCTTTTGTTCTTTTGTCTCAGCAACTTACTTAAGAACTAAGCTATGCCACAGCTCTGATTATCTTACTGCACCCTGTGGATACTATCTGTTTATTCTGCACAGTATTATGATAGGAGAACTAAGCAATAGTAGCTTTCTAATTCTATGATTTAAACAGCTAACAACTTGTCATGTCAGATGGATCTGAAACTAAACGACTATAATTAACCATTGTGACTCACATTGTGCTGTAGGAGTTGCTTAAACAATATGAGAAAAGGATTATAATTAATTTGAACCAATATATATTTTCCAGCAAATACTGATATGGGACCATATTACTGGAATATCAAGATATTTATGTAAATTATTGCTTATTTGGAGGTTGACTCTCACTAAGCTGATTATTTAAGATAAGGTATTCTATTATTATATATAAGTAAGGAATAAGAGTCATGCACACTGATTTTTAAAACACTTTATTCTCACTTTTTCACATTTATATTTCACTGATTTTTAGAATCAAACTTTTTATTTATTGTTGTTTATACTTAGAGGGTTAAGTAATTTTATTGACCAATGGTTGGGTTGTCTCATTGAAGTAATTATCTAGAAGAGGGAAACACCAGAAATTTTGCAGTGATCTATGGAGGGCTGTTCAACTCTGAAGTCTGTCTTTCCATGAATAACCAGGGGCCCAAACTAAAGTGAAAGTGGTTCTTTATCATGTAGATGATAGGTGATCTTTTCCATGCAAGTTATGAACCATATAAAGGTTATAAGAGGGCGACTGTTTCTTCGATTTGGCAATCAGGCATATTCTCGTTTTGTTTCAGTGTCTTGAAGGGGGTAACAAAGAAGGAAGGTTCAGGGGTTGTTAGGTAGAGAGCTGCAGAGAAGTGAGATTAGGAGATTTGGCGCTTTTTTTCCAGTAGGGGACTATTTTTAGGCAGGTCCACCAGATGCGGAGGAAGGTGTCTCTGTGTCCCCATCAGTCAGAATTGTAGAAGTTGTACTTTATTTCTATTTATTCTCAAAATTCCTCATAGTCATCTTCTAAAAAATGTTAAGCTCCTTCTAGTGTGACTGTACATAATTTTGAATAAGGGACACCAAATCTGACAATCATTTTCAGTGTGTCTTTTTTACCAGAAAGAAGTTTGAAAGTAAACTGAGACCATTGAAGAGTTGACAATGGAGCCAGTTGTACAGCTGATCTGAATGTCCAATCAGCTGCTTCAACAACCTTACACATGTGTCAGTTTGAAACTTCTCTTGCATGGGCAATGTGTCATGTATTGTGTTGTTCATTATCTATAAAATTACAGGAGTTGTATTTTTCATGGGTCAATCTTGATTTGCCATTTGAATGTATTGGGACATGACATAAAATATCAATGGAGTGGACCGGGGCAGTGTCTTCAGTTAAATATTGCTTAGTAATTTCCTAATGTTCCTCATGGAAAACCCCACACCAGCTGCATTATATAAATGCCTTTGGATTCAAAGTTCCTTATTCCCTTCTGAGTCTTACCTGTATACACTGTGCCATTAATGTATATAGTGCCAACATATTACACAGTGTTTTTAAAGAGAGTGTTCAAGCACATCAGTCCCTACCCCCTGGTGGAGTTTACAGTCACTAGAATTAGCACTTTCTATTGCTTAGCCCTGTACATGAAGGGGTTACTGCTGGTGATAGCTTCCGCATGCCTTTGCATGAGGAAGCCTATTTAACAAGTATACCATATGTATACTTACACTGGTGCCCATGTGCATGCTGGTGCTTGTAGCTCTACAGGTGCCAGCATGCAAGAACAGTCATAGGCTGTCAGTGCATGCTGCCATTTTTAATATCATACTTTCATGCACTACAGTTTAACATTATTTCTCTAGGACCCAACAACCAGGAATACCAGGAGGGGCCCGGTGTTATTCAGAAAGCTTTGGACCAATCAGCTCTATGTGCGGGGGCCCGAGCATTGTTTCAGTGGCCCCCTTTCCTAGTGGACTGATCTTTGTGCTGACTGGTAAGATAGCGTAAACAGCATGAACTGAGCTATCTCACCTATCAGAACAAGGTTTAAAAAAGCTGTCATTTTCTGGTGCTTTGAAGTGCGGCTTCAGAAATCGCAGTTTATATACCTACCATGTAAAAAATACCAGGATGCTATTTTCGTAATAACATAAAATTGCACCTTAGTAAATTTACCCAGTGGTCTCCTTATATTCTTACCAACACTTTGTGTCCCTGCCTGATCTCAGGCAGCTTTGCATACTCTACAGTTCTCAGCTTCATTGCTTCATTCCGTACACCCTGAAGGCCCCCTACCCCTTGCACATTTTCTGCATCAGTGCTCAGTAGGACTTAATGAGCAATAACTAAAACCCTCCCAAGGAAGCTTCCAGCTGACCTTTAAATGTCTCTGTGTCACTTCACTGAATATCTGTGTCCTCAGAGGGAGGAGTGGGCTGACAGCCATAACAAGGGCAGTGACTGGTGTCCTTTTGACACTGCCACGCAGGATTCAGATTTACCCTTTGCCACACTTTTCAATGCCTGAATACTGTGTGACAAATGTAAGGAACAAGACAGTAAGTTGCACTTTATAATATTTACAAATCTTCGCTGTGAGAAAGGTCAACTGTTTGGATTATGACAATGTTCTCATAAGGAAGAACACTCCGCTAATAGAACTACTTTTGCTAGATCTTACCACATACAAAAACAACAATCCATTATTTATTTCTTATTTATTTTTTTGTTATTTACGTACTGTTTTTGTAAACTGATACCTGCATGTCCTGGGTGGGGGGAGACGGATGCTAGCAGGTGTAGGTATGTCTAACCTATTCTCCTGCCCAACTCCAGCAAAATAGTTAGTGACTATTAATTGAGGCACACACTTAAACTATGCGGCAAGCGATCTGGCACATTTATTAGTAGACAATAATATTGAAGGCCAGTGACTCAATGAAGAGATTTGTAGGAAATTAATACTGGTCCCCAAGTGGCTAAGGGAGGAAAGGATAACATTTTGACAGTAAATGTTTTAAGTTTTAACATTCACACCAAGTGGCAAAGATACTGGTTTGCACATATTAGTAGTGTCAGGAATACTAAAGGCCTTTGCAAACAACTGTAGCGTAGTAAGAACTCACTTGAACCTTATCAATGTGAGGTTACACCATAATAACAAATCATGGTTCAATATCCAGTAGTTTAATCAATGGTGATTGTTACGAGCCGCGGCCGTAGGCACCGCCGCAACTCAATTCCTTCAGTCTCCTGTATCCTGGACATCTCCTTGACAACCGGGATGTCACTTCCAGCCTGACCGTTGCTAGGGCAAAGGTCAGACGCTGGTGCATTAGTTCGCCGTGTCCCGGCAATTCAGAGCAGCCGGGCTCGTGCGCACCTGTCAAAATAACCTGTGTGTTAATTTATCCTAATGAGATTAATTATACTATGCCTGAGGAGCGGCTGTCATATGACCCTACTCCTGCTTCTGATTGGCTGCATTTAGTATTTAAGGCCGGGAGGGCTTAGTCTCCCTGCCGGTTATAATGTGGATTTTGTCTGTTGCTGACCTGCTCCTGTCCTGTTCCTGGCTTGTTCCAGTGTTCCTGTGGATACTCTGTTTCTCTGTTACTGGACCTCCTGTTGTTGACCCTTTGCTCTGTTTCTGAATTCTGCTTTCGTGCTGTTGACTCTGACCTTTTGGCGTGTTATTTGACTACTCAGCTTGCTTCGAACCCTTGACCGCGGCTTACGTCTGACCATCTGTTACCATCTGAACTGCCTCCTCTGGCCCTGCCGCTACAGTGTTGTTAATAAACTTACACTACAATAAGAGTTAAGTCCTGGGGGCATCCGAGTACGTGTGACCACATCAAGCTGTACAGGAAAGGCAGCTGCTATAGGCGAAGACCTCTACCGCTAGTTCTGTACGTTTATTACGAAACCAGCAGTCTAACAGTTTATAATATTTATATTTATAATTTCAAGATAAGGGACCCTCACACATCTTAATACATGCTCCGCACAGTACCTATAACTTTGGATTTAGACAAGTTTTTACTTGAACTTGAAGTACAACAGAGATGTCCAGCCAGGTGGTAATCACGTTTGCTACAACAATAATCCCAAGGACCCAGCGGGTGTCTACTGTCCAGCCCTTCCTAAAACACATTACACATCTGCCGGGTCCTCGCATTGCCCCCTTAATAGCAGAAAAGTAACAGTCGCGGTTCCAAGTGACGTGAATATCACTGTTGCTATGTTTTAATGCCAGAATTGTTCAGTCAGTTTTTCAGCAAGTCGGAACTGACTGCAGGTCTGAAATACAACATTCTGAATATTACTGTCGCTGTAAGTGCTGCCGGGATTGTCGTCATCGCAAACACCTAGCCCACCCACCCAGTTAAATGAAATTGAGACGTATGCACTCAATGTTCGTAGTTCCAATCACTTGTAGATCGGTAGCTACTATAGTTATATAGATGTCCACCATCTGAACATTAGTATTAGAAAAGGTATTAAACCAAGCACTACACCTTATGGTCTCAGAGTAATATGTGGGTGGTCAGGATGTGTTGTGTACTTATAGGTCTTGATCTTATGTGTGAGAGGTGATGTAAATGTCCAGCCAAATGACTGAAGCTGCAAGGGATAGGGAAAGTTGTGAGTGGACAAGAATGAAATGTAATGACGTGTTAGAGGGTACCAGCTGCTAAAGAATGATACATAAAAACTATAATGGAACACTGATCATGGGCCCATTCCAGATTCTGGGCCTTATTAATTCCATAACTGCTGTAATGACTGTAGTTTCCACCAGTTTGATTTGCTTTATTGCTAATTCTATTAACTAATATCCAAAATAACTGTTATTTATGTTCATACACTATGAACCATAGTCCAAACCATTTTAAAGGTGCCAATGTTACTTCTTCTAAAAAACTTAAAATGTATGTTTGGCTCAATTCGACGTCCTTTAATGCTTCAATGTGAAGTGTGAAATATTTATTTACATTTTCTCTAGAGTTTTCTGAAATTGTTTCAAGAAGTCTTTAGATTGTAGTATTTGCATAAATAGGAAGTAAATAGCAAGCCTATTTTTAAATGAAGCATGCATTTATGTTATGGTGGTGGCCCTAGTGAGAAGAATGTATGTTTACCTTTTGTTCAGGTGAGAGCTCTGCTTTTCTTGCATTTGAGTTCATATACACGGATGTTTACGGTCCATTACTTTGTATCTGTCATGTCTGAGTAAGGCTAAAATGCACTGCATGCACTATTTTTCTGTGTTTATAATTAACCCTGTATTTGTATTGAATGAACATGTGTTCCAACTGGCGTATATTCACAAAAACAATGTTCACTATTTTAAAGAGTAATTTAGTAGTGCATAAATGTTCCACACACATCAAAAGATGTGCACGTAATAAGCAACTGTGGACGTGCACCTATAGGGCCCTTACCCACTGGGGTTACCGGTTGGTGAATCAATTTTCTATTATCCACACCCATATTACACTTTGTGTAGACCAGAAGTAATCACTCTGCTCGATCATAATCCTATTCGCTGACAAGAGCACATTTGGTGGTATATGCAAAAATTGGCTGATCACAAAGCATGGGCACTCTGGCAATCCAGTCATTCCCCCTGATCACTGAACAATTACATCTGAACCATCTGGCATTACATATGAGTAGCCAAACTGGGTCAAAGGATTGAAAGTGTAGCATGTCTGGCCACCATTAAATGGCAGTTGGGCATTTTGGTATGTTGACTTGTGTACATGTGTGGACTTGAACTCAAAGTGGAATGAATGCTTAGAAAATGTGTGTCCTGGCTCTGTGTCCAGCAGTGAGCATGATGCCAAAAAAATAAAAATGAAAAATTATCATAGCTACTCAGAAGTGGCAGATAACCAAAAGAGATTTCTACCATGACAAGTTGATCATGTCTATATCTTCTGCTGTCTCTCCTGATTCCAACCATACAACACCACCAGAAGTTGCAAAAAATGACTGTCATGAATGGCTGATTTAATATTGGTGGCTGATAGTGCTTCTGCCTCACAGTAGACACAAGCACTTTCCCATACTTGCCTACTCTCCTGGGAATGTCTGGGAGGCTCACAAATTTTGGTGAATCCTCCAGGCGCTCTTCCAGATCTTAAGAGGGGTGGAGCTTAATGCCACAAATTTCAATCAGGGGTGGTGCTTCGATGAGGGGATGGTGCCACAATGCCCCCTCTCACACTTGCCAGCCAACCTCCACTCTGGCGAGATCCATGATGGGAGACAGCAAAAATCGGCAAGTTTGCACTATCCTCACCACCAGCTAAATGTTATTTTGTTCTGCAGACCTCTTAGATTGGAAGCTTGTTTGGTCAGCGCCATCTTTACCTTCTATCTCATGGCATTTAGGCTATGTTTTTGTATAATGACTTCCTCAACGTACAGTGCTGCATTATAACTTGGTGCATTATAAAAAGGATAATAATACTAAAATACCAATGAGTGACTGTAGCAAGTTGTTTCACAATCAGTATTGTGTATGGTTTAGATAAAATGTTGCAGAACTAATGAGAGCTGCAGAACTTGCCAGTGAAAAAGGTGATATAATGCATTTCAAGTATATTTCACAAGCATTGACCTTTGGAAATGTGATAAATTCCTTTTAAAACGGGTGAACATTTGACTCTTGTGCGCTCATCACAGAGTTATCACACCAGTTAATTAATTTTCTAAACAAATATAATTGATAGGAAAGCTTTATTTTGACAAATGGCACCTCGTATTGCCAGTCCTTTTTAGCCTTGTTACAATCATGTCGGAGGTGCAGCAGCCTGTCACCAGGAATGAATGTCATCACAGTCACATGGAAAGTAGATGTAAAGTGTCATAAATAAAGCTATCTAATTGGAGAGAACAGTCATCATGGTTTTTCTGTTGCAGCGAATTCAGTTGACTGAACATAGTTTTGCTCTTTCACATACAATCACTGTCTGATACTTTGCACACAACTTTTCTGCTTTTCTCATTCACTGGTGTCCCCAGAGCAATTCTTCCACAAGAGGACACAAGGGGTATATTTATCAAGGGGCGGTTCCGAAAAAAACTTTGTTTCTCGGCCATAATTGTTAGGAATCAGTGTGCTCTGTTATCTGTGTGTAGGTTGCACTTCTATGACGTTTATCACCGTCTAACTGACATATCTTCTCCAAATGTGTGAAGCTCCATTGTCCCTCTGTGTAATAAATAAACCTCATGGTTAATCCGTTTGTATGCTGAGCTCTGTGTATTCACATAGCACCACTCACCAAAGGTCACAGTGTTATCATCATCTCTGCCATAAATCCTCTACTAACAATATTTTTGTCCAACCGACTACCACTTTAGGCCCTACCCCTTTTTTTATTTCAACGTTTATGTTTTTTTCCTAAACACTGCTTGGTTTACATTTATTAGTTAAATTAATCAGGAAAGTAAGGGGACATTGGGAATATCTTTATTACACGGGCAACATTTTTGTGCATGAAGCATTATTATTACATGGTCAAAGTCTAGAAATGTGCTTTTCACTGCAGACGTACCAAATGGAAGTGGAAAATTGCATCCCCTTAGAAGTATAGGACTAGGCCCAATCTCCAGGACCTCAGAGGTTGTAGAGAGATCAGTTCCTTTAGCATGGAGGACAAAGCAGGGAACACCACTCTCCACCACTTGACATCATTTAAAGAATTTATCCCACAAAAGGAATTTGTTTTTACAGTTGAGTGCAAATGTAGGATAGCTCCTGTCAAAGAAAACACCTGCCCTTCTAACTCCTCTCATTGGCTGGTGAAAACATCCACGCATATGCCACCCTTTTGACCCATAAATCTTTGCATGTCCCTATAAAATTAGGTGCTATAAATGCAATCACATGGCATCACAAAAGAGCACTTGTGTGGTTCATAAATGACTAAGCCCCCTATTTAACAATATTGGTTGGTATTGAAGATTTTCTATTGCTGCTTATTGCATTCCCCAATTTAACAAGAAAAGGTCACAAGGACATCTGAGCTCCATGGAGATGCTGACTGGTTGCGGTTCCTTGCTTGTCAGCTAGCGCATGTGCACTGGACTGAAAGCATGGACTTGAGTTTCCAGCTATCACTGGCAGAGAGGGATTCCTAAATAGAGAACAGCCCTGAATCTGGCAAAAATTCCCCTTTAGCTGGATTTAGGGCTTTTCTCTATTTGATAAATAGTCCTCCCAGTCTCTTAAGTTCCTGTGACTGACTGAATTTCTCACTGCATCAATCTCTCAGGTGGAGCAAAAGTTATTTTGCATTGTGGAAATAATTGTGTGTGCCCCTCTAAACAGAAAGGGACACCCCTAAAATGTGACCCTCTCCTCATCTGTTATCTTATGTAATCAATCTTGCTTTCTAAAGAAAACCACATGCCTGCCCTGCTCTGCAAATCTAGAGTGCACTGGTTTGCCTACACCATTCTTTGTTAGTAGCATCCTCATTCCCAACTTCTCATTTCATACTTTGCAAACTTCTGCTCCTCTGCAAAGCTGACATCTTGCTCCACAAATCCCTGCACCTTTGTGGAAATCTAGACCCGTTTGTGCAAATTAAGATCCATGGCATGCAAAGTTGGATGTGCATTGCACTGCAGCAGACATTTTGCACCCCATAAAGTACCTCTGCAGGAGGCAGCCATTTCAGACACATGTACGACTGTGTAAAATTGCAAATCTAATGTCTGTCACTATTTTTGCACAAGTGTGCTCTATTTTATGAAAATTTGCATTGATGTAAGGTGTCTGTGACGGTGCACAATCTTGTACTTGCTGATGAAAGGAGCTGGATAGTTCACAGAGTACTTTGCTAAATAAGGATTTAACCCATGAATACCCCTATTTTTGCCCCCAAAGTGGAAACACTTGATTTGTTGTGGATGGGCTACATGCATGCCCCAAGTTTTTGACTTAGCATTTCAAAATCTCCAGGGATTTTTTGTATGTGTCATTAAGCTGTCTACTCCAATATGTTCAGCTCAAGTAAGAGCTGGTTTAATGGGCCTTGAAGTGAATAGAATGAGAGGACAGGCCTCCATTCCTTGAGACCAATTCAGATCTTCTGTGCGCCTAACACAACAAGATGATTAGCAGACCTCAGCTGCAAGCCAATACTGAAAGAGCCACCAAGCTAAGTCTCACTATCTGGGAAGAAAGCAGGAAAGCTAATTCTGCAACAGGGTTTTTCTTTTTAATTTTCTTTTCTTTCTTCTTCTTTCCTTCCTCCTTCACTGTAAGTTAGCAAAAAGGTGTTGTTTGCAATATGTGTGTGTAGACTATTTATTTATTTCCATTTATGTAGATAGTGCTACAATATTACGCCGTGCTGCACAGAGTGTATTTTAATCATTCATTGAAAGTCCCAGTGAGCATGCAGATTCATGTGTACACACCTACACAATTTGCCTTCAGATCTGTGCTGTTCATTTCTCATAACCATCTGCTGATAAGATTATGACTCTGTATGGTCTATAGATATCTGCCTACACTGCTAGTCATGTGTGCATACACATTTCCACATTTGCCCAACATCACTAATCATGATGTTTAGGAAGTTTAGAAAACCAAGCCAACTGATGCAATGTGTTTTATTATGATAAAACATGATCGTGGGAGCGTACACACTAATGTAATATCTGAACAAACGGTCATTTATTGTGTGGAAGTGGGCACTCCCTAGTGAAGTGGGCAGATCCGGGAGATTGCCACACTCTCCCGGGAGTCCGTGAGACTCTCGCAAAATGCGGGAGTCTCCCGGACATTCCGGGAGAGTTGTTAAGTATGATATATCTCTATATATATATATATATATATATATATATATATATATATATATATATATATGTAAAAAGAGAGAGAGAGCGTACGCTTACATCACTTTCCTGTATACTACTAAGTACATGACATATTGATTTGCAGTACATCAGTTTAAACTCCAGCCACAGTTTCTCTGCAATAACAATATATATGTGTATATATATATATATATATATATATATATATATACGTGTGTGTGTATATTTATATTTTTTGCGCCCAGCTTCGCCAATTTATTCATGGGAAGCTGGGAACATGAATATATATATAAGCCCAATCCCTTTTCCCACTGCATTAAGATCTACAAGAGATACATAGATGATATCCTTATGATTTGGGAGGGTGATGAGGACTCCATTAATTCATTCCTTGCACATATTGGTACCAATAATTATAATCTTTAATTCACAGCCAATTTGAATACTACCAGCATTGAGTATTTAGATTTAGTACTTACAGGATCTAACAACAGGGTCGAAACGAAGAACTTTGTTAAAACGGTCGATACCAATAGCTATCTCCACTTTAAAAACGGTCATGTAAGAAAATGGAAATCAAACATCCCATACTCCCAATTCTATAGGATAAAAAGAAATTTCAGTAATGACTCCCAATGTAGGGAACAACTACATATGTACGCACAACGTTTTCAGGAAAGAGGCTACCCAGATAAACTCATTTCAGAAGCGCTTTCAAAAATTGAAGGGGTTAACAGGACTGACCTATTACAATACAAAGTCAGGGACAATCAAAAGGAACGCATCCCCTTTATTACCAATTATAATTCCTGCAAATACAGAATAAGGTCCACTATCTCCAAACATTGGGAGATTTTACGTATGGACCCCATTTTAGATACCATTCTCCCTACAAGACCTGACATTATCTTCCGCAAAAATAGAAACTTGAAAGATGTTCTTGCACCTAGCATGATACCTGACACTCACACTAACACTTTCAACACATTCCTAACGGTTAAGGGTTTCAACAAGTGCAGTCATTGCAATATTTGCAGGTTTGCGAGCTCTGATAAGAAAATATTCTACAACCATGACAATAGCCAGAAAATCAATATAAAAGAATTTATGAATTGCCAGACATCCTCCGTTATATATCTATTAGAGTGTTCCTGTGGTCTTAAATACATAGGCAAAACAAAAAGACCATTAAAACTAAGAATCCAAGAGCATGTCCGAAATATTAAAAACAAAATCGAATCTCACTCTGTCTCCAGACATTTTAATAAAATACATAACTCTGATCCAAACCACCTTAAGTTTAAGGGAATAGAGAATGTGTGCCTGGGACGTCGAGGCGGGGATCTCCAATCCAAACTCTCCAAAAGGGAGATGTTCTGGATTTTCCAGTTGAACACCCTTACCCCTGCTGGTCTCAATGAAGGCTATGAAATTGCACCTTTTTTATAGTAATTGTGTCTTATTACATTTTAGACTATTTATATGACATATTCTACTAATAACTTTGGCTGATGGTTATTTTTGTTTAAAATGGCCACATACTCATGGTATTCGGGATGCATAAGACGATACCTGAGAATATATATTTATATTTTAGCTTATGTCCTCTTAAATGCAGTTTTATGAATTGTTTTGACACATAGTTTTTTACATGGTTATTTGTGTGTTTAATCCATGTTTTATTTGCCAGGTTTTATTGTATTATTATTATATTATAATGTATTATTTTATTGCATTTATTATCTCCAAATACTGTATTAATATTTTATCTTGCATGTATGCATATTATATGTCCCTTACCTAAGATGGCCACTGTAGACTTCACATGATATTAATTTATGCTGGGTGCCCTTATCCAAGATGGCCGCCGCACTCGTTTTTATTGCCACTGGCCATAGGCCTTGTAAACACAAATCAGGCACTGGACATGTCTTACTAGTGTCCAGTGATATAGACTAGTATACTCCTAGCATATTTCACTGTATCCCTTATTCTGTAACACCCGCGCGATCGTGGGAGGTTCGCGCATGTGCGGTAGCGCCCGCGCCCTGCGCATGCGCAAAATGGCCACCATATACACTATTTAAACAAGCCCTTCTCATGGGTTACTTGTTTTTCCTCCTGAAGAAGTCTATTAAGACGAAACGCGTTGAGGCCCTACTACTGCTGTATATGCTAAGCAGGTCACACTACCATCCTGGACATATAGAGTATATACCCTGATACTTCTGTGTGGAGATGGTTGGTAATACCTGTAGAACCCTCCAGGGATCCATACTGGTACAAGTTGACCCATTGCCTAATACAGATAAGCTTTTATTTACCTTGCATAATGTGAGTTTGCATTTTATATGATTGCTCAATAAAAAATTTTGTATATAAATTACTACACTATATGGCTCCTCTATCTCTACTATTTTGGCTGATTGGAGTTTGATAGCGGTGATTGCATGGGGACGGCTGCCCGAGGCTAAGAATTCCCTATACTGCATTTGCTGTTTTGCCTGTTCCTGACATACTAGGCGGAGTCGTGATTCCCTCTTGGAGACCCTGATACAGATAAGCTGGTTTTATATTATTTTCTGGTACGCTCCCATCTATTTGATTGTTATCTGGAGAACTGCACTACTCTATTTACCTCCTGCTTTTCTCTGTCCTTTTCTGACATATGATTGAAAAGTTTGCTAGCTGTGGTACACTGGTCCAGCAAGCTTTATATGAGTAGCAATTGCATCTTTCTACTGGGACATCAGAATTGATTCTCTACACTTCAGTATCTGATACGTTTGGTCACTCTGTCTAGCATTTGGATTTGAGACTGGACTAATTACATATATTGTTGGATACCAACCCAGAGACTTGTACTATATCCTTATGTCTATTTAATTTATGTTTGCACCCACCTTGTACAGTATTATCTGTCATCATCGCCAATGCGCCCTCCTTCCGTTGTACCTATTATATCCATTACCGGCCTTATCAGCTAGAACTTGAAGGAAGGCTGCCTCCTCACATGGAAGAGGTGTATATGTGGGCTTGAATTCCAATACTCTATATATACAATACTGCATTGAGCACCATTGTTTACATCTGGTTGTATACATACATATATATATATGTGTGTGTGTGTGTGTGTGTGTGTGTGTGTGTGTGTGTGTGTGTGTATATATATATATATATATATATATATATATATATATATATATATATGTGTGTGTGTAAAAAATAGAGAGAGAGAGAGAGAACATACGCTCACATCACATTCCTGTATACTATTAAGTACATGACATATTGATTTGCAGTACATCAGTTTAAACTCCAGCCACAGTTTCTCTGCAATAACAGTTTATGAGGCTGGCTGGCGCTGCTCACACATCAGGACTGAACGTGACCCACTCTCCAGGCAGGGGTCAGCTTTGCTTTTAAAGGGTGATCCTGCCACCCACTGTGTTTATCAACTAGTTTCAGTGGACGTGCTGTGCATTTAGAAAGCACCTCTCTCACAAGCTTTATTTTGCACAAATCACAGACAGGCACAGAGAGACCCTAAAATAATGGAAAAAAGACTGAGACAAATTGTGGCTCTCCAGCTATTGTATGACTGTAATTCCCATCAAACCATGTTGAACTTTGAAGCGACCAGGGCTGGTGCTTGGCTACTAGGTAAAGCTTCAGTCTATTCCACATCCTCATGCCACTGGAGGGGGTGAGACAATTACATGGAATGGTGGTCCACCGTCCATGGGGGTTATGTGTTTTAATGTATATTGTTACTCAGTTTTTAAATGTTGCCAGACTGCACCACTTTAACATGTTCCCTAAAGGAGCTACTATCACTTCATGGGCTTGTTTTTCTACAATAAATCACTGCTCTGGCTATAATAAATCCTAACAAAGGACACTGTACCCTTTTTGTGATATCCCTGTAGTACTGAAAACTTTTTTGCAGTATTCCTATAAACCATTGGAATCATATGACAAACAACTGTTAACTTTTTAAAGTTTGTTGTTGGCAATTATGGTACCAAAGAGTGGGTCATTTTCAATCTTATTCCACAGTACATCCCTTTAATACATCTAAAAGGTAATTTTACCCAACAACTGCCTAGGTCATGTCTGTATTCCAACTGTCAGGTATGGTATCCTTCCTGTCTTTACATCAACCTCTAAACCGAGCAGTGGGTGTGGGTTAATTGTACCAAAAATAGAAATAATTAATAATTTTGTCTGTGGTGCACTACAGGTCCCAGTATGCCCAGGCTGCCATTAAGTGGTTGGGCATACTGTTGTTTGTAGCACTACAAGTGCCAGTATACAAATGCTAGCATGCTCCTTTACCCAGGTTCTAGTAGGGCACCAGAGAAAAAAATTAAAATAAAACACAAATGTTTCGCTCAAAAATAAAAGGCAAATTCCTCCAGAGTTCACTAAGACCCGTGGTAGATATGTTTATTCATCTAGATTTGGCTTTCAAATGATGTTACAATTGTGTCCCATATGCGTAAGAAGAATAAGGTTTTTTTGCTTATCATTTTCATCAACATTTATTTATATAGCACCAGCAAATTCCATAGCGCTTTACCATTGGGGACAAACACAATAAATAAACAATACTGGGTAAAAGAGACAAAGAGGTAAGAGGGCCCTGCTCACAAGCTTACAATTTATGTCAAGTCTACACCATGATGAAAAAAATTGACAAGTTAACCGGAGAAAAGAAGAAACGGGAAATTAATACATTTTAGAACTTGACAAAAGGCGGAGTAGATATTGCAGAGAAGCTTTGTTCAACATATGATGTAAGTCGTAATTTGAGAAATTGGCTCCTGATTATGTTTTATGCCATTCTAAATATGGCTGGAATCAATGCAATCACAATATATCGGTGTAATTAAAATAGTGTGTCACAAAAACAACGTAAATTCATCAAAAGTCTTGCTCTCCTAAATGAACACTTGAGCATCCGCAAAGATGTATTTCGTTTACCAAGAGAAATGCACAAAAGAATTAGAGATTTCACAATCTTCAGAGAAGCCAGCAGCAAATGTACCAGGAGTTCTAAAAAAAGATGTTAAGTGTGACCCGCTAAAAAAGATCATAAGACCGCTCATACATGCCAAGCTTGTTACAAATTTATACGCCCGGAACACTTGATTTCATATTGCAGTGATTGTAGTCATAAGCTGGGTGAAACTGATTAGTTGTAAGACTGATTTTGTTTTGTATTGTTTTAATTTTCAAAGATCTCATACTTATGTCAACGAAAAAGTTTTATTTTAGATGAAAGGGTTTTTTTTGTTAAGATATTAGCAATAACACAGAAGACAATTTTGCTGATTTTTCTGAAGACTACGTAGAAATAAAAAAAGTTCCTTCTCTCTTCTCTATGACTTTTTTTTATTAAAATACCTCACTCAATAGTTCATTATTCCAAATATAATAATAATCTTCTAAAATCAATGTTAACATTTCAAAATCAGCCATAAAATATACCCAAGTCATAATGACCCACCTCAACATCTGTGTAACCAGGGCCATCTTAACAACATTATGGGCCCCCGGGCAAAGCAGTGCACCGGGGCCCCTAGATATAGATATAGATATATAGATGTATACAGATACAGATATAGATATAGATATATAGAAATAGAGATAGATAGATGTACTTGCTCAGTGACCCTTGTAGGTTTTTTTGCAGGTTTTTTTCTTTTGCTGGATAATTTATTCTCATTAAGAGCCGTGCCTATGGGGCCCCCTTGCCCGTGGGGCCCCCGGGCAGCTGCCCATTGTGCCCAATGGAAAAGATGGCCCTGTGTGTAACAACTTTCCACCGCAATGACTATGGGTTAAACATGTATACTCTCAATTAAACAGACAAAAGTAGGAATAAAGGAACAATTAAAAAAATCAGTAATATAGTAATACTGCCATGAACATAGAGAACTTACAGTTATTTATAAGGGTTAACCCATCACATAATTGTGGGGAATAAGGGATAAATCATAACTGCAGTGTAAATATGTTATATCAAATGAATCCCTTGATAAGTTCAGCTACTAAAGTGTAAAATGTGAAGACAGAAAGTCTGTTGTCTGCGTATTTGCACATTCCAGTGTGAAAATATAGGAGTGTCACCTATGGCAGCTTCAAAGAACTGCTGTGAGATATATCCTGGCCTGGAATTGAGTTGTGACACCTGAATAGACTTTTAGGAACCACACAGCGTGTTGTCTGGCTCAAAGAGCCCATGTGCTGATGTAGGCTATGTGTGGTATAGACAAAAAGAATTCAGTTTAAAATATGCCACTTAAAATCAATAAAAGTAGTGATCAACCACATATTCCTCAATTGTATGATGAAGGGCAGCTCATATGTCAAGTTAAGAATTCTGCTCCACAGAGAAGTTAAGGAAATGAGTGTAAGCTCTGTGAATACACTGTATTTAGGCATGTTTCGTATCAGAAGATGAACATAGTCAAAGGGAGTTTATTAATAATAAAATTGGGTTTGGGTGACGTTCCACAGAAAAGTTAGGTCACATAGTAGAATTGAGTAGTAAATCAGACAACATGCAAATGGTGATTGAAAAAGTGTCACAGGCCACAACCCCCTGGGGGTAGAAAGATAGAAAGAGGTGTGGAAGTGTCTTTAAAAGGCTGAGACCAGGTACAGCAAATTGTCAGACTTTCGGGAAATCAATTGACATTGATAAGGTGTCAATCTTCCCAGCCAATTTCCCTTGGCCAGAATATATCACTTATCTGTAAGTTATGCTCTGAATTCAATTCCTTTTATTTGAAACTGTTTTCGCTTGTTATGTCAAACTATTAATTGTTTATTCATTATTTGGTTATATCTATATGCCCTGTACTTTTGTATATTAAATCTATAATTTAATATGTTGTGTCCTTGATACGGTCAAGTTAACCCTTTGAATACCAGTGTGTAATTTGTTGATACATTTGATTAACAAGCTGTGTGTGCTTGACTTTACATTTGTGTAACAGTCTGGAGGTGTGAAGAGTTAACCCTTTGCTTGCTGGGGTGGGTCTTGCTAGTCTGTGGATAGCTAGAAGCCTTGTGTGCCAGTGTGGGACAGTATATTGGGGTCCTATTGCCTGTATTCAATAGGTGGTGGCAAACCTGAAGTGTGTGGGGGTGTGAGCGCTGTTTGGGGTGATTCAGTAGGTCTATAACCTGTGTGATAGGTAAAGAGAGACTGCGGGCTGGAATCGTGAGACCTCATATAGCAAACACCACAAAGTCACGGCAGCTGGGAGAGTGTTCATGACAAATACAAATCTTTAGGCTATGTACAGAAACATTCCCAGTTTAGGAATTAAACTTCGAGAACTAATGGCCATAATAAAAAAGGATAATCTAGACCAGCCATACTCAACTACTGGTCTGCGGTCTGCATCTGGACTGTTGCAGTCTGCTGACTCATTGCTCCCCTTTGCTGCTTTCTCTCCTTTACACAAAAGGTGGTGTGTGAGTGTCATGATCCAGCACTTACATGAGCGTGACATGTGAGTGACATAGGGTTTCTCAAAAACAATTACCTGGTATGTTTAAAAATGATTAAAACTCTTCCTGTTTGTCCCACACAATAACTTTGCCTTATTAATTATGCTACCACCAAGGTTTTTTTGTGAAGAACTGATACTCTTACTCAGAAAGCCTTCGGTTCTCCCTTTAAACTAATCTATCACAACTTACTTTGATCATTGAGTTATTATAAACCAAATGATCTCCCCTGACCCAGAATTATGTGTTCTAGAACCAATCTAAATCTGTTATGTGAATGCATATGAATACAGATGAATACAAATGCTTAAGATGAAAACAATTAACTAAATGACAAACAAAGATATAATTCAATAGCTTCTGGTAAAATAATAAGGAATAAACAACAGAAAATGGTAAACTCACAAATGAACAAGTTTTCTGCTTGCTAGGAGAACAGGAATATTAGGACACTTCTTAATATGAAATTAACTCCCAGAAGTGAACAAATCTGTTAGATTTACATGACATTTTAAACATGCTGCAGGTACCCACAGTTCCATTTCCTGTGATGTCAGACCTTGAAAGTCTGTGTAAATGCAAATTAGTTTTTTATGACCCCTTTTCAAACACTTTTCAAGTCAAGGTTTTTTTACACTGGCCAAACCTTTTACCAGAATATCCAACTATGATGATATTATCTCCACACAACAGTTCTTAAGTTTTCCTTCATTTGTATATCAAACATGATTCCTGTCAGTATAATGTTTGAGAAAATATGACATTTGCTTTTGGCCTTATTCCCTTTCTTCAAACTTATCCCGGCTGCTCAGTCATCCAGTTGAGATACTGAGATATCACAGAATCACCAAGAATGTGAAGGGTCTGTTTTTGGATATGAATGATATCTATATAACCTTAGAAAGAGATTTCAGGGGCTATAGCTTTTACATGCCATAAATTTGCATTGTGTATTCATCTTGAAATACATTTCAGGAACTCTCTATCCATAAATACCTCATGGGTAGAGTAGTAGAGTTTAGAAACCAAATCAAAGAGATTAAGTAAATTAGTCTCCCTCACTTGGTTTTAACCCATGGCTGGACACAGAGTTCATCTGAGCCACACCAAGCTAATAATATAAACTAATAGATTCACAAACACATATTTGCAGTTTGATATGACTACCGTAGTAATTAGCTTGCATATGACAGCATCTAACTGATAGCCCAGAATACTGTGTGCATGGTCCAGCTTCGGGAAACACTAAATTAATACTTGTCTACGTGGAAACTGATCACTTCCTCTCTGATCAACCAACAGTGGGCACTGGACTTATCAGGATGACACAGTTAATGAGCAAGTAAGATGATGATGAAAGGGGGTTAGTGGTAAATCATAAGGATAATTAAAAGGTAATGATGAAGGAATTTGCTGGCGTTATATAAATAAATGATGATGAGGAGGAGAAGGGGCTAATGACTGACGAATGGACGAGTAAACGCCTTTTATAAAAGAATTCTTATGTGGTACACATGCTGGGAATACCTGTGGTTGATAAGTAAATCCTCTGCCCACAGGCAGGGCCACACATCCTAAAATTTCCCAGGGAAGACTAAAAGGACCTTAATACGTATAGTTTGTAGCAGAAAAATAAAAGGGGGAAATTTTAACATACATCAATGTTTTTAACAAGGTAAAGAAGAAGAGGTGGCGGTCGGTGGTAGTCAGCATATCGATGCTGACTACCTCTACAAGACTTACCACAACATGATCAGACTACTGTGGAAAGCGTCTTGAAGCAATGACGAAGAAATAAGAAGCCAGTTGATCTTCATGATGTCAGTCACCGCGGCGACGGGATTATCAGGGCTGTTAATGGTGTAATGTAAGTATGCGCCTATTTATAATGTAGTTTACAAAGGCTTCTACATTGTACATAGACGCATACTTACATTACACCATTAACAGCACCGATAATCCCATCGCTATGGTGATTGATGTTATGAAGAGCAGCCGGCTTCTTACTTCTTCGTTGTTGCTTTCAACAGTAGTCGGCATTGGCGAGCGTCAATAAGGAGCCCTACAGAATCATCATGTCGTTGTAAGTCTTGTCGTGGGATTCGGCATCGATATGCCATACCCCATGCATGGCAGTAGCCGCTAATACAGTAGGAAAATTTAAGCATGCTTCAAATAGCCACAATGCTATGTAAAATCTGAAAAAAATTAAGGTTCAAATTAGGTCTCAGATTTTCAGGAATAAAAATTGACATACTAGATAGGCCATGGGGATAATATCTGCAGACAGATTATATGTTTCTATAGTCTTCTTTTAATCAATAAGATCAGTGAACTGCAAAAAAATTAGCCTTGACTGGATTAATTAACTGGAATGCATGTTCGTTGTTTTGTTTTACCTTGTTTATTTACCTCAATGTTGTTATGTAGATTTGAATGTCATTAGTGTATTATGAATATTTTTATATCACAGGGTAGTGCAATTTTTAAAGTGCATTGTTAAATAGCTATGTTTAGACATATTGTTAGAAGATGTTATACTGGTTGTTCAATACATTGTGTTGCTCTGCATGGTTCTTGCACTGCCTTTTTCTGCTGAGATCTTCATTCTTCTCTGTTCTCTGAGGGAGCTCAAATTATGTGTTTTCAGCCCAAAATAACTTGCATCAAAATGCCACTACATTACCAGCAGCCTCAGAGGGAGATAATCAATCAAGGATAATCAGGGCTATGTAGCTCCCCCTTTCACCAACACCATTCCTTCCCAACCCCTCCCAGCCATCTCTACTCCTCATACAGCAGCTCCTACATCTGACACACTATGCAAAATGTTTCTCATATTGGCCTGGAACCAATATTAAGCCTGAGAATAAACTTCATCATTCAATTTCAGATTTAAAATGCATTTCATTTCAAATGAGACTCCTCACCAATGTACAATGGAGACAATCATTTTGTGCACCTATAATATTTGCAGCCACTTTGTGCTTGATGTCTAAGTGATGCCATTAGTTAATGTTGAATATTGGCCTTGCAAACAAAATGTCTGCCTCCATTGTGACTAGGTGACACTTAGCTTAGTGTTGGCAAAAAGTTTATATCCTTATTTTTTAAGGTTAACCCCTGAGAAGTTAGTATTTTGTAAAAGACAAATATCATATTTTAGACCTACCTCAAAAAAAGCATGAAGTCTGACTTTTGGATGTATAAACTTTGTTCCATATAGTGTTCCCTGGCGCTAAAGAGTATATTTAGTAGCACAGGGTTGGACTGGCCCGCCAGGGAACCGGGGTATTCCCCGATGGGCCCTGACGCCTGATGGCTCTGCCCTCTTCGTTGGTGGGGGGAGCAGGGTACTTTAAAAAAAAAATACTCACATGATCACAGCACCGGCGCCCCTCTTTCCTCTTCCATGCTCCGTTCGCACTGAATGTCAGGAGTGACATCATCACGTCACACCCGAAATTTAGTGAGGAGCGGTGCAGAGGGGAGCCAGTAAGAAGACAGAAGACAAGAAGACAAGAAAAGAGAAAAACAGAAAGAAGCCAATAGAAAGGTAAGTAAAGGAACAGAGGCATGGGTAGGAAAGCAGGATGGCACATAGTGATGAAGGGAGAGGTGGAAGTAGGATGGCACATAGTGATGAAGGGAGGAGAGAGGAAAGCAGGATGGCACATAATGGTGAAAGGGGGGAGCAGGATGGCACAGGCTGATGAAGGGCGGAGGAAAGCAGGATGGCACAGAGTGATGAAGGGGGGGAGCAGGATGGCACAGAGTGATGAAGGAGGAAGCAGGATGGCACAAAGCGATGGAGGGGGGAAGCAGGATTGCACAGAGTGATGAAGGGGGAAGCAGGATGGCACAGAGTGATGGAGGGGGGCAGGATGCCACAGAGTGATGAAATGGGGGGCAGGATAACACAGAGTGATGAAGGGGGGAAGCAGGATGGCACAGAGTGATGAAGGGGGGAGCAGCATGGCACAGAGTGATGAAAGGGGGGAAGCAGGAAAATCGCAGAGTGATGAAGGGGAGGGCAGGATGGCACAGAGTGATGAAGGGGGGAGAAAGCAGGATGGCACAGAGTGATGATGGGGCAGGGGAAGCAGAATGGCACAGAGTGATGAAGGGGGGCAAGCTGGATGGCACAGAGTAATGAAGGGGGGAGCAGAATGGCACAGAGTGATGAAGGGGACAAGTGAAGGGGGAATCATAAGCAAGGAGGGCGCAGTGTGATCATAAGGGGGCACAGTATGGTGATGAAGGGGCACAGTAATGTGTGTGTGTGTGTGTGTGTGTGTGTGTGTGTGTGTGTGCTTGTGGAGATGTGTCCCACAGATCCCGCTGCTGTGACCGTGAATAGGGTGAAGAAAGAAGGAAAAGTTTACTCACCGTTCCTGGGTTCCAGCGCCAGAGAGTATCTCTCTGCTTTTTCCTTCCCCATAGGTCCGGTCAGCACAGTGAGAATGAGCTAATCAGGGCTCACCTTCCCCTGCTGGCCAATCGGCGGCTGGCTCACCTCCGGCCGTTTCAATTATTGGCGCGGCAACGATCCAATGAGCGCTCGCAGCGGCACGAGATGATGACATCACGCCAGCTGTTATTTAAGCCACCGGGCGGCGCCATCTTGCCAGAAGTTTGCCGGCGGAGAGAAGAGAGGACGTCATGGGACGTCCGGAGTAAAGAAGTAAAAGGACGCCAGCGGAAGCGGCCGGGAGCCCTTGTAAGGACTAAGACTTTCCCACCCAGAGAGCCGCCGGAAGCCCCGCGACGAACAGGAGAAGATGCACCGCCGGCTGGAGGGTCTGGAAGACCCGGAAAAGAAGACGTCGGGTGCAAGTTGAATATCCAGGTAGTATACTCTGCGGTAGGTCGGGCACAAGGCCCGTGGGCACTGTTGGACACTAGACCCGTGGTTGCAGTTAGGGGCACAAGGCCCAGGGAATTGGGCTCAAGGCCCATATAGGTAGGGATTAAAAAGGGCACAAGGCCCTAGTTAGACGGGCTCAGAGCCCATAGTCAGGAAGGCCACTGTCACGGGCACTAGGAGTCTTTACCCAGGGATCACCAGGTGATAGGCTTACCAGAGCAGTATAGGTGGTAATATGGTACTCTGGTAGCAGGGTGATCACGGAACAGGAAATAGCAGATGATGAGATGCTCAGGAAAGTCTATGACTAGCAGCACTGGCAATATGGAGGTAGTAATACACGAGGAACTGTATGGACAAAGGACACGTGAAGGTAGTCAGTGGTCTGCGGTAGCAAGTTGTACCACTGCTATAGTGAGGAGGAATGTCCAACAGAAACGAGGAGGTGATGAGAGTCAGCGGTCTGCGGATAGCAAGTTGTACCGCTGTCTGAGTGAAGGAATGGAATCCAAGTGGAGATATCCGGGGAGTCAGTGGTCTGCGACTAGCAAGTTGTACTACTGAATATATATGTGAGGAGGTGCACGGGGAGAGACTGCAACACAATATATACACGGGCACCTTGACTTTGATCCACAGTAATATGCACAATATAAATGTATAAATGACTGAACAATACTGCCAATATAGAAAGTCTCTTGAAGTAGTCCAGCATAAGATAACACAGTCAATGATGGCAATAGACTCAGCGGATAGCACACTCCAGAGGAGAACCAACACAGTCCAGCAAGGTATGCAATACACAGCACAGTCAATGAGAAGTATGCATACCGTGGTTCAGGAGGCAGTCAGACAGGAGTGCAGAGATACCTGAACGGCAGGAGGCCGGCAGGATGCGAAGTCCCTGGATGGGTGAAGCGGTGGTCTAGTAGGTGCAGCGCACGGGAAGGTAGACCAGCAGGGAACACAGGAAAGCGTGGAGAGCGGATCAGCAGTAGATGGATGAGTAGTGCTGAGGAGTAGCAGCAGCGGGTCTCTGCGGGAACACGGAGGTAGCCAATAGCAACCAGCAGGTGCAGTAACGATGGGACACGGGAGAGCAGAGTTGAACAGGCACTGTTGATCACGGAGAATAGCGGGTAGCAATAGTGGAGGCAGACTCAAGGAAACACGGGAGCGTTGACAAGGACTGAAGACTGAAGCGCACAGAGGCAGCGGATAGGAATCAGCCAAACAGTCACGATGAAACACAAACGGGTTGCAGGTTGAAGACTGTAGTGCACGGAGGCAGCGGATAGGAATCAGCTAGCAGTCACGATGATGAAACACAGACGAGTTGCAGGTTGAAGACTGTAGTGCACGGAGGCAGCGGATAGGAATCAGCTAGCAGTCACGATGATGAAACACAGACGAGTTGCAGGTTGAAGCCTGTAGTGCACGGAGGCAGCGGATAGGAATCAGCTGGCAGTCACAATCATGAACAGGTGAGTGGATATGGTTGAAGCCTGTAATGCACGGAGGCAGCGGATAGGCATCAGCTAACAGTCCCAATGATACATGGTAGAGTTGAAGTGATTAGAAGACTGTAGTGCACGGAGGCAGCGGATAGGAATCAGCTCACAGTCACGATGATTCAGTAGATGGTAGAAGTGGTATGGGAACCACAGTAGCAGAAGTGGTTTGGAAACCACAGAGGTAGAAGTGGTTTGGAAACCACAGGAATCAGCAGGGCTGAATAAACAAGGAAACACAGGAACACCTTCAGAGACTCATGGGGAATGAGACTCCAAGATCAGGCAACGTGGTGTTGACCACAGGTGCTTAATATAGGGAGGTTGCCTGATCTGCCAATTAAGTTAAAGGAACATACACTGAAGGTTTGGAAAGGGCTGCGCATGCGCAGTCCCTCAGGATAGAGGACGTCCACGGTTCCTAATAGTCCGGGAAGAAGCACTCACAGTCCGGTGAGTGACAGTACCCCCCCTTTTAAAGGTGGGCACAGAACGCCTGGAACCGGGCTTGTCCGGATTTTTGGAATAAAACTTCTTCAGAAGGGCAGGAGCATTAAGATCTTCAGCTTTGATCCATGAACGCTCTTCAGGACCAAAGCCCTTCCAATGAACGAGGAAACGGAGGACTCCTCGCGAAATTTTTGCATCCAATACCTCAGTAATCTCGAAATCCTCCTCCTGATGAACTTGAACTGGCTGCGGTGCTGAGGAAGGAGTCGAGAAACGGTTGATGATGAGAGGTTTGAGCAAGGACACATGGAAGGCATTGGAGATCCGAAGATTCTTAGGAAGAAGAAGTTTAACACATACTGGATTGATAACTTGAATGATCCTATATGGACCAATAAAACGAGGGGCGAATTTCATAGATGGAACCTTCAAACGAATATTTTTGGTAGATAACCAGACACGATCTCCAATTTTTAGTGGTGGAATAGCCCGCCTCTTCTTATCTGCGAAAGACTTATATTTGTTAGATGTCTTCTTTAAACAGGTTTTGACCTGAGACCAGATATTTTTGAAGGTCTGACAAGCAGTCTCCACAGCAGGAACTTGGGTGGGCGGGAGGGCAGGAAATTCCGGAAAAGACGGATGGTGACCGTAGACCACAAAGAATGGAGTTTTGGATGATGACTCATGGTACATGTTGTTATGGGCGAATTCAGCCCAAGGGAGCAATTCTACCCAGTTGTCTTGGTTGGCTGAAGAGAACATCCTAATAAAAGTCTCAAGATCTTGATTGACTCGTTCCGTTTGTCCGTTAGATTGCGGATGGTAAGACGATGAGAGTGCTAATCGTATGCCCAAGGTTTTACAAAGGGCCCGCCAGAATCTGGAAACGAATTGTACTCCTCTATCTGACACAATCTCAGACGGACATCCATGGATGCGGAAGATTTCTTTAATGAAATGTTCAGCCAGAGTAGACGAGGAAGGTAAACCGGACAGAGGGACGAAATGAGCCATCTTCGAAAATCTGTCTACCACTACCCAAATAGTATTGTGATTCTTACTTGGTGGCAAATCAGTAACGAAATCCATACTAATATGGGTCCAAGGCTTGGACGGAATGGGTAGTGGTCGCAGCAACCCTGCTGGAGTTCTGCGGGAGGATTTGAACTGAGAACATAAATCACAGGAAGCAATAAACTCTTTGACGTCTCTCCTCATTGAAGGCCACCAGTAACTACGAGAGAGAATCTCAAAGGTCTTATGTTCACCGGCGTGTCCAGAAAAACGAGAGGCATGGAACCACGAAAGGATTTTCCTCCTCAGAGTAGGAGGCACGAGGGCCTTCCCAAATGGTAGCATTTTGGTGGATGAAGCAGCCAGAGAAATACATTTGGGGTCTAGAATAGCATGGTTGGGAACCTCTTCTACATCAGAGGACGTCACAAAAGCTCGAGATAGAGCGTCAGCTTTCTTGTTCTTAGCAGCTGGTTTGAAGGTTATAATTAATTCAAAACGGGAAAAGAAAAGAGACCATCTTGCTTGACGAGGGTTCAAGCATTGAGCAGATTGCAAATATGACAAGTTCTTATGATCCGTGAAGATCGTCACCGGATGGCGAGCTCCTTCCAACAAGTATCTCCATTCCTCTAATGCAGCTTTGATGGCCAGCAACTCCTTGTCCCCGATAGTATAGTTTTTCTCTGCGGGCAGAAGACCCCGAGAGTAGAAGGCACAAGGATGTAATTTTTGTTGCTCCGAGCGTTGGGAGAGAATAGCTCCTAAGCCCACATTAGAGGCATCTACTTCTAGGAAGAAGGGGAGTGTCACATCAGGTTGTCGCAGAATGGGAGCAGACGAGAAGGACTCTTTGAGGATTTGAAAGGCTTGGAGAGCCTCAGATGACCATTGCTTAGTATTAGCCCCTTTCCGAGTTAAGGCCACAATGGGAGATGCAATGGATGAGAAGTCTTGAATGAAGCGTCTATAGTAATTGGCAAAACCTAAAAAACGCTGGATGGCACGAAGAGTAGTTGGCTGAGGCCAATGTAGTACAGCATTTACTTTGTCTGGATCCATCTTCAGGCCAACTCCGGAAACTATATACCCCAAGAATGGAATCTGGGGTAACTCGAATGAACATTTTTCCAATTTACAGAACAATGAGTTTTTCCGTAGTCTGGAGAGGACCTCTGCCACATGTTGGTGATGAGAAGGCAGGTCCTGTGAGAAGATCAATATGTCGTCCAGGTAGACAACGACACATACATATAATAAGTCCCGAAAGATCTCATTGATGAAACCCTGGAAAACCGCGGGGGCATTACACAGCCCGAAGGGCATTACTAAATATTCGTAATGCCCATCTCTGGTGTTAAACGCGGTCTTCCATTCGTCACCGGAACGGATTCTAATTAAATTGTAGGCACCACGAAGATCCAACTTAGTAAATATCCGAGCTCCCTTGATGCGATCAAATAGCTCAGTGATCAGCGGAATGGGATACCGATTCTTGATAGTAATGGCGTTGAGTCCACGAAAATCTATACAAGGGCGTAATGATCCATCCTTCTTTTTGACGAAGAAGAACCCAGCTCCAGCGGGAGAGGTGGAAGGTCGAATGAACCCACGCTGGAGATTCTCCTGTATGTACTCAGATGTGGCTTGAGTTTCAGGTAACGAGAGAGGATAGACCCGACCCCTGGGAGGAGTCTTGCCAGGTAGAAGGTCGATCGGACAATCCCAAGAACGATGAGGAGGAAGACGTTCAGACTGAGCTTTATCAAACACATCGGCAAATGAAGCATACTGAGGAGGGAGTCCCGGGGAGGAAGATGAGATGGAAGATTGCTGTACTTTAAGAGGAATAACTTGAGAGAGACAACGATGGTGACATTCAGGCCCCCAAGACGTAACTTGAGGGGTGCGCCAGTCAATCTGGGGAGAGTGACATTGAAGCCATGGAAGGCCTAAGACAATCGGACTTGTCGTAACAGGAAGAATTAAAAACGAAATTTCTTCATGGTGTAGTACACCAATCTGAAGGGTTACTGGAGACGTACTCTGGGTGATGAGACCATTGATGAGACGTGATCCATCTATAGCCGTCACAGTAATGGGTGTTTTTAAAGTGATCACTGGTAGGGACCATTGATTCACTAGTGATTTAGAAATGAAATTTCCTGCTGCTCCGGAATCAATCAATGCCTGTGACTCAAAGGATTTAGTAGCAAAGGAAATCGTAACATCGAAAGCGCAGACTTTAGATTTCATAGACAATGGAGAGGACTCCAGGGACCCTAACTTCACCTCTCCAGAACTAGTTAGGGCCTGGCATTTCCCGATTTCTTAGGGCAAGAACTGAGCATATGTGTGGAATCAGCACAATAGATACAGAGTCTATTCTTTACTCTTCGTTTCCTCTCTTCTAAAGATAATTTGGAACGTCCTATCTCCATGGGAATCACAGAAGGTGAAACTGGACGAAATTGAGGGTTTAAACGAAGAGGTGCTTTAGCAGAAGTTGTTTTCTCAGATTCTCTTTCACGAAATCTCATGTCTACACGATGGCAAAGAGAGATCAAATCTTCTAGTGACGAAGGAAGCTCTTGGGTAGTCAGTGCATCTTTAATTTTATCGGAGAGCCCCTGCCAGAAGGCGGCAACTAATGCTTCAGTGTTCCACTGAAGTTCAGAGGCTAAGATCCTAAATTGAATGACATACTGTCCTACTGTATGGGAGCCTTGTCGCAAACGAAGAATGCTGGAAGCAGCGGAGGTCACACGACCTGGTTCATCGAACACACTTCGGAACGTGGAAATGAATTTGGCACTATCTTGTAGAATTGGATCGTTTCTTTCCCACAGAGGGGAGGCCCAAGCCAGGGCTTGTCCAGAAAACAATGAGATAAGATAGGCCACTCTGGAACGATGGGTAGAAAAATTTTGAGGTTGGAGTTCAAAATGGACTGAACATTGGTTAAGGAAACCTCTACAAGTTTTGGGGTCCCCGTCATATTTTGACGGAGTAGGCAGGTGAAGCGTAGGAGCTGTAGACACCTGGGATGGCACTGGGGAAACGGAGGAAAGCACAGGAGCTTCAATACTAGCTGTAACAGTCTGTCCAGATGTTCCTTGGGAGGTTAACGATTGGTAACATTGAAGTAACAGCTGTTGGCGAGCATCCTGTTGCTCCACACGACTGACCAGATGCTGCAGCATCTCTTTAGCAGTAGGTTCCGTATCTGGGTCTGTCATGGCCTGATCTTACTGTCACGGGCACTAGGAGTCTTTACCCAGGGATCACCAGGTGATAGGCTTACCAGAGCAGTATAGGTGGTAATATGGTACTCTGGTAGCAGGGTGATCACGGAACAGGAAATAGCAGATGATGAGATGCTCAGGAAAGTCTATGACTAGCAGCACTGGCAATATGGAGGTAGTAATACACGAGGAACTGTATGGACAAAGGACACGTGAAGGTAGTCAGTGGTCTGCGGTAGCAAGTTGTACCACTGCTATAGTGAGGAGGAATGTCCAACAGAAACGAGGAGGTGATGAGAGTCAGCGGTCTGCGGATAGCAAGTTGTACCGCTGTCTGAGTGAAGGAATGGAATCCAAGTGGAGATATCCGGGGAGTCAGTGGTCTGCGACTAGCAAGTTGTACTACTGAATATATATGTGAGGAGGTGCACGGGGAGAGACTGCAACACAATATATACACGGGCACCTTGACTTTGATCCACAGTAATATGCACAATATAAATGTATAAATGACTGAACAATACTGCCAATATAGAAAGTCTCTTGAAGTAGTCCAGCATAAGATAACACAGTCAATGATGGCAATAGACTCAGCGGATAGCACACTCCAGAGGAGAACCAACACAGTCCAGCAAGGTATGCAATACACAGCACAGTCAATGAGAAGTATGCATACCGTGGTTCAGGAGGCAGTCAGACAGGAGTGCAGAGATACCTGAACGGCAGGAGGCCGGCAGGATGCGAAGTCCCTGGATGGGTGAAGCGGTGGTCTAGTAGGTGCAGCGCACGGGAAGGTAGACCAGCAGGGAACACAGGAAAGCGTGGAGAGCGGATCAGCAGTAGATGGATGAGTAGTGCTGAGGAGTAGCAGCAGCGGGTCTCTGCGGGAACACGGAGGTAGCCAATAGCAACCAGCAGGTGCAGTAACGATGGGACACGGGAGAGCAGAGTTGAACAGGCACTGTTGATCACGGAGAATAGCGGGTAGCAATAGTGGAGGCAGACTCAAGGAAACACGGGAGCGTTGACAAGGACTGAAGACTGAAGCGCACAGAGGCAGCGGATAGGAATCAGCCAAACAGTCACGATGAAACACAAACGGGTTGCAGGTTGAAGACTGTAGTGCACGGAGGCAGCGGATAGGAATCAGCTAGCAGTCACGATGATGAAACACAGACGAGTTGCAGGTTGAAGACTGTAGTGCACGGAGGCAGCGGATAGGAATCAGCTAGCAGTCACGATGATGAAACACAGACGAGTTGCAGGTTGAAGCCTGTAGTGCACGGAGGCAGCGGATAGGAATCAGCTGGCAGTCACAATCATGAACAGGTGAGTGGATATGGTTGAAGCCTGTAATGCACGGAGGCAGCGGATAGGCATCAGCTAACAGTCCCAATGATACATGGTAGAGTTGAAGTGATTAGAAGACTGTAGTGCACGGAGGCAGCGGATAGGAATCAGCTCACAGTCACGATGATTCAGTAGATGGTAGAAGTGGTATGGGAACCACAGTAGCAGAAGTGGTTTGGAAACCACAGAGGTAGAAGTGGTTTGGAAACCACAGGAATCAGCAGGGCTGAATAAACAAGGAAACACAGGAACACCTTCAGAGACTCATGGGGAATGAGACTCCAAGATCAGGCAACGTGGTGTTGACCACAGGTGCTTAATATAGGGAGGTTGCCTGATCTGCCAATTAAGTTAAAGGAACATACACTGAAGGTTTGGAAAGGGCTGCGCATGCGCAGTCCCTCAGGATAGAGGACGTCCACGGTTCCTAATAGTCCGGGAAGAAGCACTCACAGTCCGGTGAGTGACAGCCACATGGCCTAATTAGTGGGGCTTAGAGCCCATAGTCAAGGCACAAGGCCCTAGGTAGTAAAGGGCACAAGGCCCTGTAGCAAGTGGGCAGGAGCCCATAGGTAGCTGGGCCTGGAGCCCATGGTGTGCAAAGTGCACAAGGCCCTGAGGTAGAACGGGTGTGAGAGCCCAAAACTAGAGCAGGGTGCAGTCCCAGTGTGTGGTGAATAAGCTAGGTGGTAGTCCTAAGCAACAGTAGAGCAGAAGGCTCCTGTTAGTGCTATACTAAACCATCTGGTTAGATAGCAGGTGTGTGTATTACGTGGTCAGCCTGCCAGATACTGTAGCAGAGTCTTATTCTGCCTGTGTGGCGAATACTGTATTGAGCATTATGTTTGGTTGTGCTGTGTGTGTTTGTTTACAGGTGCAAGATGTCAGGCTCCCATCAAAGGTAGGCTCTTGTTTCCACTGTTTTCCTGTTATAACCTGTGTCTGTGGGGACAAGTGGTAGTTAGGAGCACACACACAGTTAGGGAAGAACACACGGTAATCTTCCCTTCCCGTAGGTCCCTGGGTTTACGCTGGTTTCCAGAGGCAGTGACTAGGCACCTCACTGGCAGTGCAGCACAGCCCTTTTGAATTCCAGAAATCAGTCTTGTGGTTCCAATTGGGTGTTCCAGTCCTAAGTTCCGACAGGGTCTCTGGCGGTTCTGGACTAAGACGTGTTCTGCTTGGGTGAAAGTGGCCGTTTTGAGTTCTGGTAGTGATGACTGGTGGTTCCATGCGGAAGCTGCCACTCCGGTGGTGCGCTGCTCCAGTGAGCCTCAGTCGTGCCACGTGTGACAGGTCCTTGGGATTCCGTGAGTAACCCCATAGTGAGAAGATAGTCTTCTCGGTACGACCTGGGTGAGGGTTATAGGAACAGCTCTCCGGAGTAGAACGTGAACACCGGCTGGTGTTCCCCATAAAGTAGAGGGAGTAGGCTTAGGAAGTACACTACACCCAGTTTATAGTAAAGTTGCGTTCTTGACCATTAGTTAGTTTGTTTAGAGTCGGGCCGCCTGTTGTTAGTTAGTGTCAGTTGTGTGGGTTGTACATGCTAGCCTCACTGGTAGAGTAGAGGGAGGCCGTGTTGTGTCTGTCTTCCACAGGTGACGGAGAGGAGCATGAGAGCAGGGACCGGAAGTTGGAATGCCCGGTGAGTATAAAGTTTTATTCCTACTTCTGGTTAGGCCCTCACCGAGTGGTGAGTGGAGTACTTGAGGCGGGATGGGACTGTTCCTGGTCTCAAGTACTCATAGTCCCACGGCCTTGGCAAGAGTGAAACGAGGTGGCGGCAAGCGAGATTGACTTGAGTGTCTCTGCTCCTTGCCGCTCCTTGCCGTGGTCACGGACAGCCCTTTCCTGGTAGGCACGGCCTTAATTTCTGTTTCTTCCGTAGAGGGAAGTGGAGTGAGGTGACAGAGATTCGGTTGTTGTCTGCTGAGATAGGAGAGCGGCTGGTGTAACTCGGAAGCGGACAGGAGGTGACCATCAATTGTAAGGTAAGATATTTGTGTGCATCTGTCCTGTTCCCTGCAGGCGTTACAGTAGTGTGTGTGATGGCACAGGGGGCTTGTGACAATGTAGTGTGTGTGATGGCACAGGGGGCTTGTGACAATGTAGTGTGTGTGATGGCACAGGGGGCTTGTGGCACTGTAGTGTGTGTGTGTGTGTGTGTGTGTGTGTGTGTGTGTGTGTGTGTGTGTGTGTGTGTGTGTGTGTGTGTGTGTTTGTGTGAGTGATGGCACAGGGGGCTTGTGGAAATGTAGTGCGTGTGTGTGGTAGGTGGTGGTTAATTAATGTTTGTCAGGTAATGATGGCGCAATTTAATTTTATAGTGGGGACTTTTAATTTAAGATGGGATGGTTTGGGGGCAATTAATTGAATGTGGGGCTGAGTTTGGGGAGCATGAGGTCTATTTATTAAATGTGAATATGCACTTTTTTATTGGCAGTGACAGTTGTGGGAAATAGGTATATTTATTATATGTAAATGCTATTAATTTATTGCTGGGGCTGTTTCAAGGGAGTGAAATAGGTTTATTTATTAAAATGGGAATACTATTACTTTAATGTTGGGGTTGTTTGGAGGGATATAGATCTATTTATTAAATGGGAATATTATTATTTTAATGTTGGGGCTGAAGGAAGGCCTAAGTATTAATCGTGGGTCCTATTGATTTAACGCCGGGGCTGGTTGGAATTATCTAACTGTACCCATTTTTTTTTCCAAATAGGGCCCCCAACATTCTAGGATCCAGACAAGCCACAACTATAAAAAAAACAGCAACAACAGGTGGTGAAAGTGTCAAGAACAGGTAGGAGAGAGCAGGATAGTCTGTCAAATTTTCTGATTCTAGTGGGACAATCCCGACTGTTCTGCCCAATCTAAGTGGCAGGTCAAGATTGTGTACTCTTTATATACATTATATGCATTCTTAATATACTACTAGGGGCAAACACAGGATTTTTAAGGGGGGCTTCCAAATGGTTGAATTCGGGAAAAAAGCAAAAATAAAAAATAAAGTAGCACAATAAGCCTTCAACATAAACTTTTTTGTGTAATCAAACTGTTTTACTGTAAATAACACGTACATGTGAAGATAGATAGATAGATAGATAGATAGATAGATAGATAGATAGATATAGATATTGTGGCAATTGGGATGCTTTCCCACCTTCTAGTGGAGGAAACAGTGATGGTTTCCCTGGGAAAACCACAGCCTATTGGTGCAGAGAGGGTTAAATCTGCACAAACACACACACACACACACACACACACAGCACAGCAGACCAGGTGGAACACCAGGTCTAAACAATCAATGAATCAGCTAGAGTAGTGCTGGGGAGGAGGCATAAATAGCTATGGGTTGTGGGTGGGAGCCTGAAGCCAACAAGTGGCCAGTGACCAGTTAGATACCTAACTGTGATAGCCAGAGTTTAGGGCTATAAGACTGTGTTTATTTCTGTGAATGTTTGATATGAGTGCTGAAGACACTGCCAAGACTGTTTATCCATCCTGACAAGTAAAAAAAAAACACGAAGTGCTTTAGCAGAAACCTGTGTGAGGAACCATCTGTTTGCACACTTTTCACAATATATATATATATAAATAGAGATAGATAGATATATAGATATATAGATAAATATATCTAGATGTAGATAGATAGACAGACAGACAGACAGACAGACAGACAGATAGATAGATAGATAGATAGATAGATAGATAGATAGATAGATAGATAGATAGATAGATAGATAGATTGATACATTCAAAATATCTATCTATCTAAGTGGTATTCTAGGGATAGTAAATGTTCGCTGCCTTTAGAGAGCAGTACTAAAGAGCAAATATTTTATGATAAATCTGAATTACTAACACAAAATTTATTATGGAAAAGAATAAATAATATCAAATTAAAATGACATTCCTAAAGTATACACCAAAGAATATATATATCATATATTTTTTTATATATAATTAAGCTGTACGTCCAGTGTCACTGGGACTCACGTTCAGCCACAGGGCGCCAGTGACGGTTTCAGCTGTCTGGCTATGCCTGAGAGGAGCTGCTGCAGCTACAAATGCACAGCATCTTCATTTTGCCAGTGACAGCATATACAGCAACCGGGACGCTGTCACGCGGTGCTGCATATAGGGATTAGCATGTTTACATGCTTTTACCCATTCGTCCGTGGAGGTGAGGGGGGAGGTTTTTAGAGACTCAAAACCCCTCCCCTGCGCATGCACCTGACTACACTATGGTGCTAGCTGTCCTTCGTGAGCTTACCACACCCCCTCTAGTGGTTTGGTTACGCCTCTATAGTGGCTGACCACACCCCTTCTGGTGGGCCTCGACCATTGTATTCCCCCTGTGGGCCCTTCATGCCCCAGTCCGACACTGAGCACAACTACTACATATAACCTTTATCATCAGGGATCACTAATTGCAAGGTAGAGACACTTAGGTGGTGGGGACCAGCTACCACCAATTGGCAGCTATATCTGAGTATTGGAACCATAAAAAAAGACAGTGATTGTGTTTACATATTTCAACAATTTGTTCCATATAAAACTGTGTATGACACTAAGGAGACTATTTATTAAGACAGTGCGGTAAAAATCAAAATGCATTGTGATGCATCATGAAATACAGCTGTAATATACCATGCCGGCAACTCCACAAAGCAATTGTTGATATTCATCAGCAGCCTAATAATGATGAGGGATCCAGCTAAGCCGGGGAGGCTTCAGCTGGATGCTATTGTAAGAGACAAGTAATGCCATACAGAGCCATCCTGAGATTTATATATTACCTAGTGTTGCTGTCCCCATGGATATGAGGAGAGTAACAAGCTCAAATAATGGGCTTAAAATACATATTGTGACAGAAACAGTTTGTAAGACCCAGGTTTCTGACCTATGTGTTTTAAACTCCAGGGAAAATTGTTAGTATTGGAGAAACAGCTTTCCAAAACTTTGGGTTTAAGTAAGAGTCGGATCAAGGGTTCCTGGAGTGAATGGACTAGTTAGAGACCAGGATTTATTTTGCTGTTTTTTCATCTTTATAAAACTATCTGAGGCTAGTTGCACCACAACATTGGACTGCTGTGAAGTATTATAGCTGCTGTATGAAAAGATGTCCCGTGTACCCCAGGAGATTGTGTCTGTACCCTGATCTCGTAAATTTTCAGACAGTCGAATGCTTAAAAACGCACTTTTAATAAATTCAATGTTTCAGTTTACACAGACACTTTTGTCAGGGCTGTTCACAGAAAGAAGAATAAAACCACTCACCTAAATACTGAAAGATTCACCCAGGTACTCAGAAATGAGAGGCGCCAAGCAGCTCAGACCAGCGCCATCGTCAGCAAGGCAACCACTCTGATAAAAAGATTATGCACAAAGTTAAAAATGAAAAGTAATGCAGGGGCTACAAGAAAAGACAGATGGAGATAAAAAAAAACACTGCACAAATAGGATAGTAACAATACCATGTCATGCTATATCAAGAGCTATTCAAATAGGCGGATGAAGTGGTTCATCGCAACCTGATACTCTTAGACAGGGAGCATAACAAAATACACATCCAATATAGACTGTGAACCAGCTGACGCGCACATTGTCAAAGCTGTTAGAGAATCTCCACACTCCAATTATATATACATATGCATCATTACAAATACAGGTGTGAAAGCTTATTCAATTAGTCAATTAAATCTCAATAAATAATATTACCAACAATTCGTTTTTAAAACCAAATACATATCGGGGAAGTTATATTTCCATATCAAAAGTAAGAGACCTAAATATTTATATATTAAAATTATTAATATAACAAAACATAATAAATCAAACAGAACCAATCCTTTTTAATATTTATAAAAATTGAATAATTCAAAGAGATTAAGATAAATATATGCACACATATATATGCCTCTTTCTCATAAATACCTGGTCACATTATATAATGAGGGTACAGTTGTCACAAATATTTCGTTGGGACCATCTAATCAATGTCACATTGATCCATACTAACAATATAATATAGAATAAAAATTAAAAAAATATATAAGAAATATAAACATGAAAACAATAATTATAAAAATAACCATATTATAATTCACATATATTGAATATAGGATTAATAAATGTAAACATTGATATTCCACATAACCTAACTAAAATTAAACAAAATTAAAACAAAAATAAAAATGACAAATATCAACTTAATTTAATGAAATAAAATATGGTGTCCATCATAAAAGCCATCCTAGAATAACGGGGGTGTCATTAAAAAATCTAAAAGATAAGAATGTATGTACATGCAAAAACATACGTGAATCCGGGCATACAACCAGTAAGTCCAACTTAATTCCTTAACCTTATATATTATGCAAATAATAAGTTGGAAATCCAATACCATCCTCTTATCTTCTACAAAATCACCCATGTGGGGGTGGAATAAACCTCCTAACTATAGTTTAAACAATTCTGATCCAGAGCTTCATTCAAACCCGTAGGGCATAGAGTAGCCAAATTAAGAATCAAAGCTGACTCAGAAAGGCAAAGTTTAGAAATCCTGTTCCCTCCTCTAATAGTGGTTACCACATGCTCCACTCCTATTACAGTTAGACTAGTCGGGTCACCATCATGAAAGCTTGTACAATGCCTACAGACACTGTGGGTCTGAACCTTGTTCACTATATTTCTTCTATGTTCCCTAAAGCATATTTTTAAGGGTCTAGTTATTCTACCCACATATTGTAACTTACAGCTACACTCTAACATATACAGAACATAAGTGGTGTCACAGTTTATAAAACCCTTTATTGGGAAATCGACTCCTGAATGGTTAGATCTAATATTCTTTGATTTATTAACAACATGTTTACTAGTGAGGGACACCTTTCCATTGCATCGAAAACACCCCTTCGGTTTCTTAGGGATCCAAATCATTTCCTGTACCTTTTTCACTGGTCTTAATACACTAGGGGCCAAAATTCTTTTCAGGTCCAGATTTTTCTTAAAAACTACAACCAGATATCATCCAAACAATTACCCAACAAATTATGCTATTTTAGAATCCACAAATTAGTTCTAATATTCTTTATCTGTCTTGACTTAGAATGGAACATGGAAAAAAAAGTTGGTGTTGTGCCCTAAGTAATTCTATTCTTAACAGATTTAGTAGGTTTAAGAGGAACTTACTATTCAAAGTATGGGTTTATGTCTCTGCTTCTACTAATAATGAATTTACTCAACATATCCTTTGTTTGATTTAAAAATTCTATATCATTAGAACAGTTCCTCCTTAATCTCCCTATTTGACTCTTGGGGATATTGTTAATACATGGGCTGTAATGCCTACTTTTATAATGTAGATAATTGCATGCATCCACAGGTTTGTTATAATTGGTAGTGACTATTTTATCTTTGCATACGGAGAGGGTGATATCCAGGAAAATCACCCTATGTAAATCAAACGTGTGAGTAAATTTAAGATTAAATGTGTTTACATTCAGAAAGGAAACAAATTATTGTGCCAACTCTACTCCCCCATTGCAAATAATAAAAATATCATCAATAAACCACCCATAGAGAATCAGATACGTGCCGAAGAGGCCATTCCATATGTACTCATCTTCAAATGCCCCCATATAAAGATTCTTAAAACTCAGCACAAACCTGGTCCCCATTGCGGTCCCAAGAATCTGCAAGTAAAATTTTTATTCAAATAAAAAATAATTGTGTGATAAATAAAATTGCTTCTAAAACAAAATTACGTTTCCCGTCCGAAATATTCATATCAGTCTCAACATAGGATTTAATAGCTCTCAGGCCTCCTTGATTGGTAATATCCATATATAAAGCCTGTACATCCAATGTGAGGAAGCCATAACCTTCCTTCCACTCCACCAATTCTAATAATCTCAATATGTGGAGTGTATCCTTGATATGTGATTTCAGACGGGAGATGTGCCCCCGTAGATAATAATCAACAAAAGAAGACAGATTGGAAGTTAAATAACCCACACCTGAAAGGATACGTCGCCCAGGAGGTGCAACTAACGATTTGTAAAGTTTAGGAAGGTGATAGAAAACCAGGACTTTTGGGTGCTCAGTGTATAAAAAATAAAATAAATCCCTGGTTATCACCCCCTCCGTGAGTTTATTATCAAGAAGTTCTTTTAATTCAACCTGGAATTTATGGGATGGATCCTTCTTAAGTAATTGGTAGAAAAGAGCATCATTCAATTGTCTCATGGCCTCATTAACATATGCTTCCCTATCCATCACGATAACACCTCCCCCTTTTTCGGCTGGCTATATCACTAGGGAACAATAATTCTGTAATTCCCTAAGAGATAATCTCTCTTGTTTACTCATGTTATAATAATCAAGTGTATATGAGTTTCTCCTATCTCCTCTGGTATTATTCCCCCCATTTTTCAAAACCCCTCCTCTGTTAGCACCACACAATGTCATAAAATCTTTTAATGTGTTCTTATAGAAAATCGTAATTCTAGGGATTTTGTGGTGTAGGGGGAAAAAAAACTTGATTTACATTTAAAATTAGGGTTGTCCACTAGATCTATATTCCCATCTTTAATATGAGAACCTTGAATATCAAAAATCATTCCAGAGTTGTTACCAGATGTGTTACCCACATTTCATAAACATTCTAAATTAGACAAACATTCCTGGTCATCTTTATCTAAAATAATTGGAGACACATCCTCTACAAATCTCTTGGGTTGTTTTTGAGCAAAATATCTCTTCCTACATAAATTACAGGTATATTAATTCAATTGTAAAAATATGTCAAACAGATTAGGCACCTTACTCAGAGCAAAATTCAGACCTCTGGACAACAAACTCAATTGTTCTTTATTCAATTCCTTATATATATATATATATATATATATATATATATGTGTGTATAATAATATAGTTGTTTTTATAATTATGTTTTTATGTTTATATTTCTTATATATTTTTTAGTTTTTATTCCATATTATATTGTTAGTATGGATGAATGGGAGATTGATTAGATGGTCCCAATGAAATATTTGTGACAACTGTACCCTCATTATATAATGTGACCAGATATTTATGAGAAAGAGGCATATATATGTGTGTGTGTATATCTATCTTAATCTCTTTGAATTATTCAATTTTTATAAATATTAAAAAGGATTGGTTCTTTTTAATTTATTATGTTTCATTATATTAATAATTTTAATATATAAATATTCAGGTTTCTTAATTTTGATATGGAAACATAACATCCCCGATATGTATTTGGTTTTAAAAACAAATTGTTGGTAATATTATTCTATTGGTGAGTTTTAATCGACTAATTGAATAAGCTTTCACACCTGTATTTTTAATGATGCATATATGTATATATAATTGGAGTGTGGAGATCGTCTAACAGCTTTGAAAAAGTGCTGTGCTTCAGCATGAAATGCATCAGCTGGTTCACACTCTATATTGGATGTATATTTTGTTATACTCCCTGTCTAAGACTATCAGGTTGCGAGGAACCACTTCAACCACCTATTTGTTTCCATCTGGACCGCAATAAGGGTGATACACCGCCAACACAGAATGCGGAGTACGGTGTGAGACGGATGGCAGCATTGATTACATTCTAGCACTAGTTCTACTGATTCTCCCTCCGGAGAGCGGATATTTCAATGGTACCGGTAAGAGACTTTTATTTGTGCTATCTTCTATGCCGGAAGGAAGCCGCTTCTTATTACTCTCTTAGGAGAGAGGAAAGTGAGCATTCCTTATGCTCACTGAGGTATTATTACTGGGAACCGGAACCCCCATTATTGTGGTATTATTGAATACTACGACTTCATGTGGATATTGATATATGAGAACATGAGTCCTGTGATTTCTTGTTGGTGGATGTCGACAGAGTTGATTCTCTGAAACCATAAGAACTGTTTACGAAGGAGCAGGTTTTGCTCAGGGGATTTATTTTAAATTGAATATTGTGTTGATTGTTATCATTCTTTATTTTTGCTTTATATTTTTATTTTTGTTTATGTTAATAAATATATGTTTTTAATGAACCAATCCTTTATTTCATCTGATTGTAAGGAGATTATTCTCCATTATCGTATATACTTTTTACATATTCCATATAATCCCTCTTCACAGCGTGGTTTTTCTTTTGTTGTGTGTTTTCCATTTTATTGTGCACTACCCTCTTATTAAAAAAAGCCAAGAACACACCTAACGAACCAAAGAGCTTTAAAAACATAATGATCATCAACCTAAGACTGACACAAACCTTCCTAGAATACGATTGAAATTACCGCAAACATCCCTCGCTAATGAGATGTCAATTTTTATTTACCTGCGTGTGCACTGTGGTATCTCCAGTAACCTGTTAGTTTCCAACACTTGCTAGCTAGTCACCGGTGTGGCTGAATAATTCCTCCCATGGTTCTGTTTTAGTGTAGTTAACACATGTAAGTCATCTGCAGGTTGCTTCTCCCTAACTGGAATTCTGCACACGTGCCAATTTGTGTAAATAAATACTAATGAACAGCAAGCAGCTTCAGGGTTTCATACAACTAATGAGCAGACAGAGAAATGAGAAACCAGTGTTTCTGTCACAGAGAATATTAAATAGTTCAGAGAGACAGGTCTTGCAGTAAAATCTAAGCGCACAATCAAGTACTAAATATTTTGGAATAATTTGTCCCACGCTTGTCAGAAGTATGAACTTGGAAATATAGCAAATAACGTCTTCTTTTTCAGCTATATCACCAAATTAGAATTACAAAAGAGAGCGAACGCTCCATGTTATACACAAAATGTCATAAGCAGGAACAGAAAAAAAACATACACATGAAAAAAAACTCAAGCAGTGGGGCAAAAAGCAGTCTAAGGGGTAAATGTATCAAACCTTCTAAAAAGTAAAAGTGGAGGTGTTGCCCATAATAACCAATCAGATTCTAGCTATCATTTATCTAGCACATTCTAGAAGATGAGAACTAGAATATGATTTGTTGCTTTGGGCAACACCTCCCCTTCTCTTTTTTAGGATGTTTGATATATTTACCCTTTAGTACCAGTACAATTATTAACCTATGGGAATAGTAATAGCATATGGTAACATGCTGGACCTCTGTCTCAAGTAAGATGAGGATGATTTCTAGGGTCTTCCTGTGTTCTTCTTCCTTCGAGAAAGTAGCTCTAGGCGGATGGGTGGTTCAAGGTCAAGGCACATGATGACATTGCCTAAGGGCCCATGGTGGTAATGACCTGAATTAGCATCTCAATGGTTTATTGCCTAACCTCTTGACCATAAGACAGTTAGGTGTTATTTAAAGCATGTTCTCACCCTCATTAGCAAACAATAGGTGACAACATTGCAGAATTGTGCAACGCTCAGCTCACATGTAAATAGCAAGAGGACATCCAAATGCTAATTAGACACAATGGGAAGTAATCTCATAGAGATTGCTTACCCCATGCATCACAGTGCTGTCCCATTGATGTGAGCATGGGTGTTACCGGCATGAAAAACATGATTTGGACCTAATAAGAAGAACATTTATTTGACATTAATCATGTACAAGTAAAAGAGAATTTAATGAAGTGACTAGGTGTAAGGATAGAGATATTTACATTTTTTCAGAGTTGCATCATATAATAGTTTTGAATAAATGTACATATGTTATAGCTATTCTCATTGATTTTATATATTGTAGAGCTTGCAATTGATTCTGATAATGTATAGAGAAGTCTAACAGTTGGTCAAATCCTATAGATAGTGACTGCAACAATGATATCTGAAGCTAAAATAAGGTATTGTGCTCCATTAAAATTACTGAGGAGGAACAAAACAATAGTCAGTATTGAAAAAGTATGAATCATTTCTTAATTAAATAAACTGTAAAGCTCAATTATATTTATTTTTATATTTATTTTTGCACAGCATATAACAAATATTTTTTAAAATGTTGTTTGTACACTTAAAAATAGTTAAAAATAAGTTTTAATTATATAAACAAAAATAAAATTGTTTTACATTAATTTTAATCTCAGGATGGAGATAAAAGAAGAAGGTGGTACTTATATCCTTATTAAATAGACGAGAGCTGCTGAATACTACAATCACCAGGGGTAGCACTGCAATCGCCGGCAAGACCCTTGGATGCATAGGGCGGTTTGATAAATAGAGCCGAAAGTGCTACTTGTATTTCTGAGGTTCCTTCCTCAGCCAGTGATTGTATAAACATCTTCTCTGTCTTCATGGACAAGATGCCTACCTGTATTCAAGTTGTGCTCTATCTGAGACCTCCTGCCTCCTGCACGTCACACCACAACCTCTCACTCGGCTGTCTCACAGGCTAACTCCAGCAAGCCGTCCTCTCAGGCCTCCTACCACTTCCAGGACACACAATGGTCTGACTGGGTCCTCTCCTCTGCTCCTGCCTTTTAAACCTGTAGGGGAGGATTACAATCTCCAGGACTTGAACAAGTGGCAAATTAGTGTCACCAAACCAGTAACCATCACAATAGCTTTAAAAACAGAGCTGATCCAGCTGCATAACTGGCATACCTCCCAACCTTTGTCATTATAGATTAGGGATGTCATATGCACAAGATGGGGACATGATCACTTTAGATGGGGGGCGTGTCACGGCACATTGTGGGCATGTCATGTACTTCACAGGGACGTGCCCAGTGCTTCGAAAGTGCTTCAGCCAAAGCTTCCCATTAAAACACCCCTTCAATGCACACCTAGTGGGGCATATCCCCCAACTGTCCCCAAATTGAGATAAAAGTCCTTTTACACAGGACAGTTCCCTCAACTATGGGACTGTCCCACCTAAATGGGGACAGTTTTGAGGTATGAACTAGGGAATAGCCCAAACTCTATCCTGCCACATGCAGGATCTGCTGAGAGAATACCCTGTGTGTTTTATAGACCTCATCAAGGAGTACCAGGAGTGACATTACTTAAAATGGTGTTTTTTTTGTTTTTTTTTACGTAAATGATTACAATGATATCAATTCTACAAAGAGGTGGGAAGAGAAAGATGACGATGTTTGTCGTAGCTACTTGTCTCCCACAGTCTGCAGCACAGCTCTGACCCTTACCGTGAATAATACACAACTCTCATTATTGCTCCCCCACTCTATTACAAGAGGCTACAGAGGAGACAGTTTCACATGGTGATAAATTTAATCTCGCAGCCATTTGCTACTAGACACCTCATCTGACTCCCCCTCTCTTTCCATGTTAGTATTCCAAGGACATGTTTCAGTGTTTGAATAATGAGACATGCATCTTACAATTTGTTTGCTCTGAAAATATAAACTACACCTCTTCTCTGCCAGCACCGAGTTACAATTCAGAGAGCAGCAATCACTAATGAGTAAAGCTGTCATTCACCAAACCTTTGATTTTGCACAAGTTGTGTATTTTACACTATACACAAACAGAATTTGGTGTTATTATTATCCTGCAGGTCCGCATTACTCAAACGCAATCTAGGCTGTTGTTTTCAGAAATAAAGTACAGGACTGGAAATTTCTATGGTCGCTGTTTTTTTTCTAATCTTCCTATGTGCTTCTTTACATTACATTGTTTTACAGAGACAATTTATCTTAAAGTACACCCAGGGCTGCCATCAGAAACTGTGGGGCCCAGTACTAATTAATCTGGTGGCCCCCCCCCCTTGGTCCAGTACTAATTAATCTAGCGGGGTCCCCCTCCCCATACATGTGCCCCCCTCCCCATACATGTGCCCCCCTCCCCATACATATGCACCCCTTCATCTTCGCCATACATGCGCCCCCTATCCCTTATCACAGTACATTCCCCCCCACTCCCTCATCAAGGTTAAATGTTTCCCTCCCCGCAATCACAGTAAATGTCCCCCTCTCCCCTCTCCCCCCCACGGTTAATGTCCCCAACAGGTAATATCCCCCTCTCCCTGCCAATCACAGTTAAGGTCCCCCTCTCCCTCCCTCCCTCCACAATTATGGTCCCCCAGGCTCTCCCTCTCCCCCCTCCCTCCACAGTTATGGACCCCCAGGCCCACCCCCACAGTTAATGTCCCCGTCCCCCCCCCATGGTTAATGTCCCCCTCCACCCCCCCCCCCCCACAGTTAATATCCCCCTCTCCCCCCCAATCACAGTTAAGGTCCCCCTCTCCCTCCTACAGTTAAGGTCCCCCTCTGCCCCCAACCCAGTTAAGGTCCCCCTCTCCCTCCACCCCACAGTTAAGGTCCGCCTCTCCCCCCCCAATCACAATTAAGGTTCCCCTGTCCCCCCCACAGTTAAGGTCTATATCAGCCTTAGCATTAAGATTTGCAGGAAAGTTTGGACTGGGACATCACCATTCTACTAAACTGAATAATAAATAGCTCATAGTAACCCTCAATAAACCTGCCAGCTACACACAGTGGAGACAATCGTTAATATACAAGAGACGGTAACAGACGGTCAATATTCAAGAGACGGTAAAAGAAACATCATTAAGACATCATTATAGCAAGTGCGGAGGGCATGGTGCATTTATTCGTGACATAACGGCCAAGTCCCCCACAGTGCACACCCTAATCGACATCATTGCACAGTGGGGGATGAACCATGACGACGCGATTGACATTGAGCGATGGAGAAAATGGCTTACTCTCGGGAATCTCCCAGATATTCCAGGAGAGTAGGCACGTATGATCCAGAAATTGATTTTGTTTACTTTTTTGAAAAACACCACAAATGGGGTATGTGAAAAATGAGGCAATCCTCAGTTTCCACTCCTGTACTTGACATTTATAAGTTTTTTTCTTTTTTAAATCTCATTCAAGTGAATGGAGAAGCTTTTTAGAAGCATCTTAACTGAAGTATGACAGTGTCTCAAATAAACCAATCTAGAAATAGTCTTACTGTCTTCAGGATAAGATGCCACAACATACGGGGCCTGATTCATTAAGGATCAGGCCCACTATGTATGTGTATTCATTACAGAAATTACATTGCTTAGATTATATTTATTGTTCTGCTTCAACACTTCAATTGGCTACTGTTTATATTATTATATTATAACATTAATGGCGCCAGCTGGCTGAAGAACTATTTAACATGAATGGTATCACAACAACAAAAAGCATTTAAAAGTCTCACAATGTGAAAAATAACATAGTTAAAGTTTATTTAGCTCAACACCACTTATCCAAACTATTATGTTGACAATTTTTTTGAAGGTAGGCGAGAATGGCCTGTGTGTAGTGGTCCTCACTGTCATGCTCTTTATAAAGAGTTCCAGTACTGAACATGTCACATGGAGCTCTGGGAATGTCATGTGCTGGGATATATTCAACTGACAAATCTCTATATTAAACACCAGTCTTACACAATGCCCTGTCATATTCTCATATCTGAAGCCAGACAAAGTGTCACCAGAACCGACATTATCTTTCATTTTTTGACAGCGGCTGTTACCCCAGCACATAGATTTTAATAAGACAATCTCCAGAATGTTCACCTGACACAGAAAGAAAGCAAAGCACGCAAAGTATGTCCCTATCTGTCCTGAGGGACAGAGATTATGGCCCAATTTATTGGGTTTCCGCTGGCCATAACATTGCCTTTGTATGGAGTAGCCTATTTAACAAGTATCCCATCTAGGAAGAAAATCATTAAAAAGTGCTTTATTCTTGAATAAACATTTATTTAATGTTTAAAGGTTTTTGCATTTTCAACTATTTTATTTTTTTTAAGTGAAAATTAAAGTTCCCCTTCCTTTGTGCATATGCGAGCCAGCTAGCCTGCTCCCATGTGCTCATATCTGCAGAGACTGCAAAGTGCTAAATTAACCCTTACCACCTCGTGCGAATAGTGCTGGGCAGTTCTACTGCCATGGAAATTTTTTTTATACATTGCAGTGATAAGGGATTTTTTATTTTTATTTCCTTGAAAAGCGACAATAATTATTAACAAATTATCCTTATCACTAGAGATAGTCATAAGCACATACCTTTAGCGGTACCTTATTTAAGTTTAAAGAGATGCTAAAAACATAAGTAGCTATGCGCTATTCATATTAGCTACCCTAAATAACATTTCTCATTTAAACCTTAAAAAAGCTTGAGCATTACTTAAGGCACTGCCATTACATAACAGCATTACAAATGCTCTAGCACTATTTAAATAATAATTTCTGCTGCATTTACAGAACTCGTAAAGTAATGCCAAAACTTAATAAGAAAACAATTCCTGAGCACTGTGTGATAGCGCTGAAATAGAAACACTCTGATGTGCCTGGTGCAGCAGAGCGCTTTCTTGCTCTCTGCTGGGACTGCAGACATTGAATACCTACTTAGCGCAACAGAAGACCTTGCAACTGGCATTCTGGAGCTCCAAATACAAAAGCGCTCAAAGAACTGGTCGTACACTACATAATACTACACCATACTTGCCAACTCCCTGAAATAAGGGTGATCTCCCTCACTCCCCGAAGAGCCAGTACAAGACGTGGTTGGCTTCGACATCTGTGGCATGATGACACAGTTCAGAAATTGTGTCCTATTAACATGTATTGATGCCTATGGAGGTGGCCATTTTCATGGAGACCAATATTTAATCAAAGACTGACAGGTAAGACAACATGACTTCAGTAATGGAGACAAAAATGTAAGACACTTCAGTATCTAGAGAGTTATTAGCTGCTTTTCTTTAACGAATAGTTGCCTACTCTCCCGGAATGTCCGGGAGACTCCTGCATTTCTGGGAGACCTCCCGTCTCCTGGGAGAGCAGGGCAACCACCCGGTTCTCGCCCCCGCAATAGATAAGTGGAGGAGCGGTGCTTAAGGACGCAAATATTGTGTCATCTTAGCCAAATTGTGACAATCGTTCAGTTGGCGGTGCCAAAATGATGTGATTCGTCAAGCACGTCCACCTCCCCGGGATCTCCCTGAAGCCAACAATGAAAAGTTGGCAAGCATGCTCTGGACTGATGTGTGATCAGCTTTGCTCTACAATAAATACATTTTGCTCAGAAACTAGCATGGGGCTAAATTCTGGCAGGGAGGAGAATGCTGAAAGTGAAAAAATGCTACAGGAGGAAGAAAGGGAGAATAATGGAGGGTCAGGGTCGGACTGGCACGTCGGGGAGCCGGGCTATCCCCTGGAAGGCCCCGGCCCTGATCGTTCCCCTCTTTGTTGGTGGGGGAGAGTGGACACTTTAAAACACAAAACAAAGAAACCCCCCCATACTCACGTGATCGTGGCGCCCTCCTCCCTCTTCTCTGCTCCGTCCGCACTGAATGTCAGGCATGACGTCATCAAGCTCGACATTCAGTGAAGAGCGGCTCAGAGAGGAGTTGCAACAAGAAAGAAGACAGAAAAAGAGAAGAAAAGAGAAGAAAGAAGCTGATAGAAAAGGTAAGTGAAGAAACCGAAGCAAGGGAAGAGCAAAGACAGCATAGGCAGCATAGCAGAGTGTGAAGGGGGAGGAGCAAAGGCAGCATGGCAGCGAATGAAAGGGGAGCAAAGGCAGCATGGCAGAGAGTGAAGGGGGAGCAAAGACAGCATGGCAGAGAGTGAAGGGGGGAGCAAAGGCAGCATGGCAGAGAGTGAAGGTGGGAGCAAAGGCAGCATGGCAGAGAGTGAAGGTGGGAGCAAAGGCAGCATGGCAGAGAGTGAAGGGGGAGCAAAGGCAGCATAGCACAGTGTGAAGGGGGGCCAAAGCAGCATGGCAGAGTGTGAATGGGGCCAAAGCAGCATGGCGGAGTGTGAAGGGGGGCCAAAGTAGCATGGCAGAGTGTGAAGGGGGGCCAAAGCAGCATGGCACAGGATGATGAAAGGGTGCCAGGAGAAGGGGGGAGCAAAAGCAGCATGGCAGAGTGTGATGAGGGGGTGCCAGGTGAAGGGGGAGCAGCATGGAGAGCGCAGTGTGATCCTAAGGGGGCATAGCGTGGTTGTGATGAAGGGGTACAGTGTGATCATAAGGAGGCACAGCATGTTGATGAAGGGCACAGTAATGTGTGTGTGATTGCACAGGGAGCTTTTGGCAATGTAGTGTGTATGTGAGGTAGGTGTTGGCTAATTAATGGATGCTATTTTGTTTGTGAGGTGACGGTGGGGCAATGTAATAGTGGGGACTATTAATTTAAGATGGGGTGGTTTGGGCGCTATTGAATGTGGGGGTGAGTTTGGGGAAAATGAGGTCTCTTTATTAAATATGACTATGAATTATTTAATGGCAGTGATGGTTGCAGGAAATAGATATACTTATGAGATGTAAATACTATTAATTTATTGCTGGGGTTTTGAGGGAGGGAAGGTTTATTTATTAAATGGGAATACTATTACTTTAATGTTGGGGCTGGAGGAAGGCCTAAGTATTAATCGTGGGTCCTATTGTTTTAACGCTGGGGCCGGTTGGAATTTTCTAAATGTACCCATTTTTTTCTCCAAATAGGGCCCCCAACATTCCAGGATCCAAACAAGCTGCAACTAAAGAAATCAGCAGCCACAGGTGGTGAAAATGACAAGAAAGGTAGGACAGTCTGTCAAATGTTCTGATTCTAGTGGGACAATCCCAATTTTTGGTGACTGCTCTGCCCAATCTAAGGGGCAGGTCAAGACTGTGTACTCTTTATACACACACTGCATTCTTTATATATTACATTATGGTGCTAGCTGTCCTTTGTGGGCTGACCACTCCCCCTCTAGTGTCTGGTCTTGCATCTATGATGGCTGGCCACACCCCCTCTGGTGGCCCCTAGCATTGCAGTCCCCCGATGGGCCCTTCATGCCCCAGTCTGACACTGTGGAGGTTGGAGAATGATGAAGGGGGGAGGATGACAAAGAGATAATGGGCATGGTTTATAATGGAGGAGGATGAAGGGTTTAAAAGATGGAAGAAGAGGGGAGCATAAGGATGAGAGAGGAGGAAAAGAGCTTGAAGTGGGAAAAGAAGGATGGTGATAAGGGAAAGAGGCTGATAAAGATGGGGAAAGATGCACAATAGGACTAAAGAACACAGTAATACTTTGAATTTCATTACATTAAAAAGAAAAACAATAGTATAGGTATAGATGTCTCAAATATATAACAATGTTATATATTAAAAAAATGATATGACTTTTTTTTTAAAAACAAAAAATGTACATACATCTGCAAACATACTTTCATACTCACATGTATGAATATATATTAGAGATGTGCGCTGACCCTCGTATTTCAGTTTTGATGCCGGTGTTGGTTCTAAACTGACTTTGTGTTTTGGCTTTGCTAGTGGTTTTGTCGAACAAACGCGAAAGGTTTTGGTTTTGGATCTGGATTGAATTAAAAATTGTGAACAATAGGTAAAATAATGTCTTTTTGATCCATTTTTGCTCCTATATTACTATTTATAGCACTAACATTAATTTCCAGTCTTTTCTAATGATCCCTTCACAGTGGTTCCAATTTTCAACAAATTTTGGTAAAAGTCTGCAGCGAGCTGTCTTAATGAAGGATTTTTTAACTTTGCAATCATTGCATTTGCTTTTTCTGATTCAATTGAAAAAATAATAAACTGCATAGTGTTGATATCTCCCTGTCATTGCACCCATACCTCCTTCACATGTTCAGGCTTTCTATTACTGTAATTGAATAAATAAATAACCACACGGACACCAATTAAATTTTTGGCAAAAGGTCACAGTTTTTATTTAAACAAAAATGGTGGCATAGAGAGCAATGCGAGGCTGCTAACAACTAATAGCAAAACCAAACAGTGGAAGATCAGATTGCTATTATACCACTGGAACCAGGATATAATTCTTTACGATGTTACGGCTTCCTAAAAACTGTCATAAGCTTTTAGAATCAGCAGTGGAGGTCTTCACCTATAGCAGTCGCCTTTCCTGTAGAGTTGGGCATACTCACAGACACTCGGATTCCCCCAGGACTTAACTCAACCTCATAAAAGCTTATGAGCAAGAACCGGTATCATGGAAATAGGATAAATGGGGCCAAAAGCGTCCACTTGGGAGGCAGCAATAATTTAATTACAGCCGTTTGACCCACACACACACACAAACAGTCCAAACACATCGATATATATATATATATCTTTTTCAGCACACTGGCTAAGCTTATACACACTATAGATATCCAGCAAACCTCAAACATAGCGCCTGTCTTCCATCATTTTCTGTGACCTACTGAAAGCACGCTCTGTTTGCAACAATCTAACCTCTAACAAAGATCTCTTCCTCTCATACAATCTCAGTCTTCTAGCAATAGCAGAATCTTGGCTCACACAATTAGACACTGCTTCATCTGGTGCCCTTTCCCATGTTAGTCTCTATTTTACCCACCTCCAGGACTGGGAGCAGCCCAGCCTTAACTAAAATCTGTCATTTCTCATCATTATTATTCAAGTATGTGGTTATTACTCCTATTTTGAAAAAAAATATAGTGACCCAAACTCTCTTTCAGATTACCATCCCAACTTTCAACACCCATGCTCCTCTAAGACTCCTGAGATGCTTGCCTATGCTCACATCACACATTTTGTTTCTTCACACAACCTTTTGGACTCTCTTCAGTTAGGCTTTCACTGCTAACGCTACACAGAGAGAGAGAGACTGCACTGATGGTGATTAAGGTTTTGATCACTGTTAAATCTAAAGGACGATGCTCACATCTGATTCTGCTGGACCTCTTTGCTGCATTTGACACTATTAACCACTATTACATACCCTACATTACCTAGGTCTTCTTGACACTATCCTATCCTGGTTCTCATTCTTCTTACCAAATTGCTTTTGCAGTATTTACTTCTCTGTATCCACCACCTCTATGCTTGCTCTATCAGTTGGCGTACAACAATCAGGGGAGGGCTGGCAAATTTTAGCCCGGGGGGCAAGACTCAACTCAGCAGTCCATTAGGAGCGTTTTAAAGGAAAAAAAAATGCAGGTGGCCCAGCCCAAGGTAGCCCACTATCGGACCGGCCTGGGTCACAGATGCCCTCCTGCCCCTGACTACTATGCTCGTCTAATACCCTGCAAATCACAGGTATACTACTGTATGCACTCATTCAGAAAACTATAGTTCCCCAGAGTGCCTCTGGGAAGATAAATTCAAATTGTGTCTGCCATTTTTGGGTGAACAGACTGAAAATTACAGCCCAGGCTGCTCTCTAGAGCCAAATAATGTACTAGAAGGCTTCAGGGAGATTCTTGGAGAAAAGGAGAGGAGCCAAAAATGGACTGGCTAGAGAGAGAAGTGATGTGTGTGGCTGCTGGCTGAACTAATGGAGGATCTTCCTATAAAGAGCCCCTGAATCTATGGCTGAATTGATGTCCTGAGGGATGTTTGCAACCAGCCCAGAAAGAAGCACCTTTGCATTATAGGATAATACTTAACTTGCCACTGCCCATGAGATGTCAGCAGGACTCATATGAAGACAGATAAGTTTCTTTTGTTTTTTCTATGTTCAAGTTATTTGAGACATCAAACTGTGTTATTAAAACCTCTGGCCAGGACTGTAATTTTGCTATTGAGAGGTGTTATAGCACTGGCTAAAGAAAGAGTATGTTCCAGCCAAATCTGCTGTATTTAAAGTGATCTACAAGCTGACTGAAACTGTCTAAAATAGATGCTGATTTATGTTTGCATATTGTTGAACCAAGATTCCTAAAATGTGATTTATTTTGTGACATGTTGAATAACATTGCATGTTGATGGTATTGAGCTATTACTTCTCTACACTACCGCTACTGATCTGCTGCTGTGGTAAAGCCTTATGCCACAAGCAAAAAGAAAAAACCCATGAGTTTATGCAGTTTTAGCCCTGTGTTCCTTGTTTTATTCCAACACTACTGTGGGGACCTTCGCTTCTCTACCATACCACCGGGCCTGTGGAATCCTTCCTTATACTACTTTTGGGGTGTCAGTCATCTTCCTCATTACACTCAGTCCTAAGCTTATCTCTATCTGTACAACTTCTCTTAGAAAATGAATAAGCTCCTTTGGATTTCAGTATAATTTCCTAAAGACTGTAAGCTTGTGAGCAGTACCCTCTTACATCATTATTTGTATCTTAATACCTAGTCTTGTCCTATTACTGTGATTGTTCCCAAATGTAAAGTGCTGCAGAACTTGCTGGCACTACATAAATAAATGTTAATGAATAAATGATTTAACAACCTGCTAAGGTCTCCTTAAATTAAATAAGAGAGTGTACAACATCTGGGCTACTGAATATAACAGAATACAGAGGATACAGAATCAATTAACATAGATTATAAGAGAAACTAAAATCAGTTAAGTACAGTTAATTATGCAGATTCTTTGGAAGCCCATTTCAATGATTTAGCTGATTTTAAGCTGTACTAGACCCTCTTGGTCGCCCAAAATTCCCATTTGTGCTATATATAATGTTAGCTACATACTAGCAATGTCCTCATATAGTACATTAGTATAATACAGTATTACTTTGAGGGCTCTTCAAACTGACACTGACAATGAATGATGGTTGGACTAGGTGGATGCTGCTTTGCCCTTGACTGATAAAAGCCAATGGCTGATTGGTTGCTATGGGTTGCAACAAACCCTAAGAAGTCTATGTATACCTTGAAACATTCCAGAATAAAAATTACACACACTATGGACCAAATGCTCCCAGGCTACCTCCAATCCACATCTACCGTCCACAATCTGCATTCGGCATACCCTCAAATTTGGATCACTCCCATTTTGCTCTCAGTAGAGTGGGACTGTTTAGCTTTGTGACCATTTGCTATAAAGGGCATCTCACATTCACACAGGTTCCGAACATCAAGGGACACTCCTGACTTAATTTAACTATTACATAATTTACATCTTTTATTCTATAAAATATTTACAGTTGAGGTCAACCGCACAGCCGTCTCTCCATTACTGCATGTCTAACTGAATCCCATAGCGAGTGTTTATATTTTATTATCACCATTTGATTACGGCTTAGGAGGTAACCAGCAGGTGGTATCTGATTAGGAGCTTCATATTTTATTTTATTGGAGAAGAGGATCTATCATTAGAATTTTCTGATGAGGGTCTTGCTAATTTATAATAACATTAAATAAAAGACATAAGAAGGTATGTTTGAATCATTATTTCTTCCAATCACTTCTCACCAGAAATGGCAGACTTCCTCATCATCAGCTATATATATAGCGTCACCAATTTTGCAGCGCTGTACAGAAAACTCATTTACATCACTCCCTGTCCCATTGGAGCTTACAGTCTGAATTCCTTAACATACACAAAAAGAGAGACTAAGGTCACTTTTATAGCAGCCAATTAACCTACTAATAGTTTTTGTTGTGTGGGAGGAAACCAGAGCACCCAGAGCAGCCCCTCACAAACACATGGAGAACATACAAACTCCACACAGATAAGGCCATGGTCCGGAATGGAAATCATGACCCCAGTGCTGTGAGGCAGAAGTACTAACCACTATACCACTGTGCTGCACAATGGCCACTTTGCTTAAACCTATGTGCAATCTGATTATAAAATAATATTACTAAAAATAACTGAGATAAGAGTTTGATAAGTTTGAGGCTTTTTTTACCACTATAGGTGTAAAGAGAAAATTAAATGTCAGTGCTTCCTCTAGGGCAGAGATGTTCGAACTCAATCCTCAAGAGCTACCAACAGTTTATGTTTCAGGATTTCTATAATCTCACACAGTTGAGTTAATATTTGTTTCTGGGTCAGTAATTATCTCACCTGTTTCTACAGACAGAAAACCTGAAAACATGACCTGCACTTCAGGATTGGTGTTGAGCACCTCTGCTCTAAGGGCCTGTATTAATATTACACATTCAATGTGTGTTCTTACATCTTGGTAAACACCCTTTAATGCTGTTAACACAAAAATAATGTACATGAAGCATTAACACTTGGTACTGAAGTACTTATTTGTGCACTACAAGGATGCTTTAAGAACTTGATTCAAATTCTCTGTTAAAATCAAAGTCAAAGTTCAAGATTCGGCATACACTTTTAACAGATGTTTCACAGCCCCCTTGTAAAATATCTGAGGCATGTGATATTCATGAAGCACGGATTCCTAGTGAACCGATAGGCTGCATTGTCTTGAATATTAGATCAGCTTAAAAAATGACTGCCCCACTGCAGGCCATTTACAAAGTGCAGTACAAAATCAGCCTTGCTTCTGCTGTTTGCCTCGATTTCTGCAAGCGATCCTAGATTTCCATCAAAGTGCATAGGTTTCTCTTGCAAATGTCATGGAAGGAGTTCGGCAGAGCGAGGGCATTCCTTGATAAGTATGGAGTAGAAGCACCAGTGCAGCTATCTTTCAAGGATAGCTCAGGAATTCGATAACCACATTTTTAGGCAAATTTCTTGTTGTGGGAAGTGGTGCATAGCAATTTTCCTTCCACAATAGCACTTGAATTTTGCACCAGGTGGCAGTATTCAGGTCTGGTCTTTTACTTTTAAATGAGATGCGTTCTGCACCTTCATGTTGCACTTCGGCAGAAACCTGTGCTCTCCAAGCAATGTAATAAAAAGCTTCACAGAACAAAAAAGTGACACTAGTTATAAAAACAGTTCCAATGTCCCTTCACTAATGATTAATTTAAGTTACTGCAGAAGTATAGGTAACATGGCGATACTTAAACTTAATACTTATATCATACTTGCCAACTCTCCCGGAATGTCCGGGAGACTCCCACATTTCGCGTGAGCCTCCTGGACTCCCGGGAAAGTGTGGCAATCTCCCTGATCTGACCACTTCCTAGTGAAGTGGACAGAGTTAGGTCCAAAATGCAGCGATTCACCGGGAATCGCGGCGTTTGGCTCTGTAAAATGACGCAGTTTGCTTCATTACGTCACGGGGGCAGGGCAAAAATGATGCGATTTTCAGAGCCCCGCCCCCTGCACACCCACCTTCCCCGGCAGACTCCCGGATCATACTTGCCATAAGTTGGCAAGTATGACTTATATATACTTAGGCATGCATAGGCAGGGGCAAGCCATAGCCAGCAAAAGCTGGCAAATCTTGCCACCAGCAGGGATCACCGTTGATAATGGCAGTATTATCACCAAAGGTAACTTGTTTTTGCATTGGACGAAACGGGAAAAAGCTCTATTGCTGAAGAAAACACCCATTTTAATGGCTATTTCATTAGCTTTTATATGCTGTTGAATATTTAAATATTGAGATCATCACATTTCTGTGAAAATACAGAATCATGGCACAGCCAGGAGAAAGTTGTCGGACAAGAATCGTGACCCTCCTCAGAGATATATCAAATTCCCACACTTGCTTTCATATATAAATCACTTTAAGTCATTAGCTTAGCAGCAAATTGAATAATTAAATCCTACCTGTTATGTTCCCACTCTGTCCCACAGCTTGAATTTTTATGAGCAAGAATTTTAACACAAGATATTTTCTGCGGGGAATCTAAAATATTGGTGTTGCTAAAGATAGAATAAGGAAGGGGAATGCAGCTGTGCCTGGAACCCATTGCCTGTTACAGAATTTGTTTCAGAAGAATTGTCGAACCATGAATGCAGTTTTGAAAGTCGGCAAACGTCTAAATATAATTAAAAGATCCTGACAAATTGATGTTTTGTCTTTGCTAGTATTTCCTTTTTTGTTTTTCCTTTTTTCCTATTTTTTGTTTTGTTGTTGCATTTTTTTGTACTTTTGTGCCTTTTGTATGCTGTTTTTTTCCTTTGCCTTTTTACTTTGTCTAATGAATAGAACAGTAGAATACCAAAGCAACCAAAGTACACAAGTATATATTGCACAATAGACTTAGATGTTGTCCATAGTTGCCTACTCTCTCAGAATATCCAGGAGAGTTTTTGAGAGTTTTCCTGGTCTCCCGGGAGAACAGGGCAATATCCCACATCCTGCCCACTTCGTTAGTGAAGTGGTATGGGGGATGGGGGGCTGAACGCATCATCCTAACCTCTGTACCCTGCTATAATAGGACAAAATTGGTATAGCTTAGCAGAGAGGGTAGGTCCTAATGAAACAATTCGCAGGACCATGCCCCCAGGACGCAGCAGCAAGATCTCCCCTCAAGGAGGTGAAATATCCAAATCTGGCAAATTTGCCAATTTTGTCTCCTCAAATCAGGACCTGTCACATTAATCAGGACTTTTGTCCATATTCCATAACAGTTGAGAGATGTGGGCCGCTTACAGGTGCTTCTTCAATGTCTTGCATACCAGCACTGAAGAAATGTTTTTAGAGGAGGGGTATGGAATGCTGTCAGTCCAGTACTTTAGCACACTTGCCAGGTCCCCAGTTGGCGTGGCACTCCCCAATGTGATGTGGCCACACTCCCTTCTTGTCAAAGCGCACACTGTCCCAATTATAGAAATCTAATAGTTGTGAGGTATGTACTCCTAAGATTATTAAAATATGATAAAACACTTCATTTTTCAACATATTTGAGGTCGGTCTTATACTTTTAATGGAGCTAATTTTACATTTTGGCGCAGAAGCACATGTCTAAGTGCACTTTGCCCAATGTACAAAAAAAGGTTTAATCATACAAATGTGCAACATGTAATACATAAAGTTACCTTACGCTCCTGATTACTATAAGACAGCTATAACTGAGGTTAAACTGAGCATCCTTTGAGGAGAACATCAGTGAAATAGGTGATGAGAGCAATAGTTCCAGAGACATCTCACACAGGTTTCTCAGCTTCTTATTGCACACTCTCACTTTTCCAGGGGCTTGTCTCTCAGAACCTCAGATTAACAGCACTGCCTCTATGCATCAGCTCCACCTCACTATGGGAGCATTCCTCAGGGGGCTCTCTGATTGGGCTCTTCTTCTGTAACACACAGCCTTGGTATCTCCAACATGCAGCTAAGCTCCACCGACCCAGTGATGTAGCTGATGCAGCTGTTCGCCTCACTAGTGCCCCTATATCTGTGAGACACTAGTCTCATTCCCCTTGGTGACCTTAACTGCTGTCTCCAGGGGACAGGGTCAAAACAATGTAACACTACAGACGTAACACTTTAACTACAGTAATGTCTCATAATTTAGCTATCTCTTGTACATCTGCTCTTCAAATGGGTGCTCACCAGGGGTGCCCTCTCTCCATGGCGTTATTTTGCACCAGCTATTGAACTACTGTAAAATCTTATTTTATATTCGGGCAGTAAAATATTCCGCTAAGCCCTACAATTGAAAAAGTTTTCATGTACATAGACCATGCTTTGATACACCTTGCAGAATTGGGTCCTTCTTTGATAGCATATTCTGGACTGACTGACTGATATATGCTAGTCGAATTCCCGCTAGCTCATACTTGCCAACTTTTCTTCGTTGGCTTCAGGGAGATCCTGGGGAGGTGGACGTGCGGGGGAGGGGCTTGACGAATCGCATCATTTGGGGCTAAGATGACAATATATTTGCGTCCTTAAGCCCCGTGCCCCCGCCACTTATCTATTGCGGTGGCAAGAACCGGGAGGTTGCCCTGCTCTCCCGGGAGCCCGGGAGGTCTCCCAGAAATGCGGGAGTCTCCCAGACATTCCGGGAGAGTATGCAACTATGCGTTAAATAAAAGCAGCTGATGAATCTCTAGAGACTGAAGTGTCTTTTACATTTCTGTCTCCATTACTGAAGTCATGTTGTCTTACCTGTCAGTCTTTGATTAAATCTTGGTCTCCATGAAAATGGCCACCTCCATAGGCATCAATACATGGACATAGGACACAATTTCTGAACTGTGTCATCATGCCACAGATGGCGAAGCCAACTACGTCTTGTACTGGCTCAGCATCAGGGAGAATGCCAGACTCTTCAGGGAGTGAGGGAGATCACCCTTATTTCAGGGAGTCTCGCTGACATTCAGGGAGAGTTGGCAAGTATGCGCTAGCTAGTGTAGCTGCCAACACACTTGGAGGGCAACATCAATGTAACACAATTAATCTACTTGGGGATGATGATGTAACCAGGAATATCTGATTTCTTCTCTTTAAACCTAACCCCTTTACTACAACATGCTGAAAAAAGTCAAAGCCTGGCTCTTGTTACCTCTGAAACTTATGGATAGTATAAATATTTTTAAGATACTTTACCTCTCAAAATCTTCAGTAATATATACATTAGAGATGCTCACTGACCCCCGTGAACTGGTTTTGGTTTTGGATCTGAATTAGCTACGCCCTTGTGTGTTTTAGTTTTGGTTTTGGATCTGTATTTTTTAGAAAAATTGCTAAAATATGCTAAAATCACATAATTTTGCTCTTTTTTTGTTCTTACATTATTATTAACCTCAATAACATTAATTTTAAGTAATTTGCAGTCAATTTTGACCCCCTCACAGGTCACAATATTATTTTCATACACTTTCGGACAAATACTGCAGCGATCTGGCTGGATGCTAAGCGACAGAGCAATGACTCAAACACACGGCAGTGCCTAGCATATCTAGGACACATTGGCACACAGCAGTGGCAGAAAAGAAAAGTGGTGCAAGATGGAATTGTCCTTGGATCATGAAACCAGTTAGGTTTTATTTGATTGCTCCAGTTGTTTCTTGGATAACTGAGGTAGTAATTCTGCAGCTAATACATGGCAACGAGCGCTGACCCCCCCGGGATGCGTGCTTTTATCAGACCCACACCAATCCAGGGTGCCAGGCAATGCACTAAAAAGAGCAATTGTAATTCCCAGCAAAAAGCGAGTTAATCAGTGTGCTTCGAATCAGCCCCAATTCCCACAAAATTATAATCTAGTTAGGTACCTTTGATGTAAAGTTCAGATTAAAAACACTTGATGAAACAACAGCAAGGTGGAAGGTAATACATCTACACGTCTATTTAGACATCCATGCTTACATTACTGTGGCTTTACAAACGCTACAAATGTCTAGACAACTGTTGTCAGGATTTGTGTAAAAATAATTCCACACATAACAAGTGGATTTTTTGGTCTTATGTCCAGGCATGACAATGGCCTTCTTCTTATCACGTGCCAGAACTGCTTCCACCTGTGCAGGACTTACACAAACAACATCTTCCTCATCAACATCCTCATTAGTGCCCTAGTTGGCTACACAAATATCCCCCTCATCCAGTTGCAATTCCAAAGTGGCATCCTCAATTGGTGTATCACCAGCTACACTTGGGCTGTTCATGCACATATCTGCAGAAATGCTGAAAGGGGCCTTCTTTATGGGTACACTATCAGAATGGTCATGATTACACATAGTGCTCGTGGATAGACTCTCCTCAGGGATTTGTGTCATTTCTGAATCTGAACATACATTTTCCTCTAAAGCCTTACTGTTTTCTTCCAGCTCGGCTTTTACACATAAAAGTATTTGGACACCACTTTTTGAGTCCGAATGACAAGGTCTTGCTTGGTCACGACTGACCTTACAAGAAGATGCCTCAGTGACAGTTGCAGAACTCGCACTCATAGAGAAAGATGAAGGCCTCATTCTTTCTTTGCCACTGCGTGTGTAGAATGGCATGTTGGCAATTTATTTTTTTCTGCATATAACTTTGCCTGGATTACAGGTCTTGTTTTCTTGACCAAGGTAAAAGGTGTTTTTTTTACATTTTTGTTTCCCTGACTTAAAAACACTATGCACTTTTACATATCAGATGACATAGAGGGATTACTATCATCGTGACTGGTGCTCCTGCTCTTCTGTGTACTGCTGTGAATCCATTTTGATAACACCGTACACTTTGACTGCAAATTCAGAAGACAAGTCTCCCAGGCCTAGTATTTGTATTTCAGCAATGACAATTAGCAATGGAGCAATGGAGCTCTTCTCTTTGTGTGTAACTTATATAACACCGTACAGTTTGACAGTAAAGTCAGAAGAAAAGTCTGCCAGCCCTAGTATTTGTATTTCAGCAATGACAATTAGCAATGGAGCAATGGAGCTCTCCTCTTTGTGTGTAACCTATATAACACCATACAGTTTGACTGCAAAGTCAGAATAAAAGCCTGCAAGGCCTAGTATTTGTATTCCAGCAATGACAATTAGCAATGGAGCTCCTCTCTTTGTGTGTTACCTATATAACACCATACAATTTGACTGCAAAGTCAGAAGAAAAGACTGCCAGGCCTAGTATTTGTATTTAAGCAATGACAATTAGCAATGGAGCTCTTCTCTTTGTGTGTAACCTATATAACACCGTACAATTTGACTGCAAAGTCAGAAGAAAAAGCCTGCAAGACCTAGTATTTGTATTTCAGCAATGACAATTAGCAATGGAGCTCTTCTCTTTGTGTGTTACCTATATAACACAGTACAATGTGACTGCTGAATTACACCAAGCCTGCCAGCACTAGTATTTGTATTTTTCTGCAATGAGAATTAGCAATGGAGCTTTCCTCTTTGTGTGTTACCTATATAACACAGTAGAATGTGACTGCAAAATTACACCAAGCCTGCCAGCACTAGTATTTGTATTTTTAAGCAATGAGATTTAGCAATGGAGCAATGGAGCTCTCCTGAATGTCACTGTAGACTTTGCTGAACACTGCTACCCCCTCCTCTTTCAATTCTAGCTATGTTGCTGCCCAACTACTCTACACACTGTGCTACCCCTTCTGTGTCCCTCTTTCAAATGGCACTAGATCGCTGTGGAGAGCGGTATTTATAGATTTCAAAACTCCCGAGATCTGAGATCTGACGACGTAACAATGACGTTTTGCCTCGTTTTCGATTCCGAAAAAGTGCAAAAGTACTGGATATGCTAAGTTCGGGTGTGTTCGGTTCTCGAGGAACCGAGCCTGAGCATCTCTAATATAAATGTATTTATATTACATACTTTACACCATCATATCTCCAGAAAATGCTGTTTAGTTCACTGACATAAGTTCTAAAACATTATTACAGATGGTGCATGGTATTAAGAAGAAATTTTAATGATCCATCAGTAAGTTTGCTGTACTATAAATTGATAATCTTTGAGGAAGATGTTTGGATATTTTTTTTTTTTCCCATTGAAAATTGTCACCCAATTATACAGTAGGAAGCTGCACAGCAAGTCATACAATGTTCTTCCTCCACTGACTTACAAAACTAGCGCATTCTATTTTGCAGATTACTTGTCCTTAAAAAGAGCCAGCATGAACAGGATGTTCCAGGTATGTGTAACTAACTTATGAAACCTCTTATTTATCCCAGAATACTGCTGACATCCAGTGGACATTACATGAAATTACAGCATCGATTTTATAGTGAATGTTAATTGCAGATTGCTGACCTGAAAGGTGAGCATTAGCTATTTATAACAATTAGAAACAGCTGTGATTCTACAGGCTTTTCTCTAACAGCACCAGGACTTTCTGACTCCAAAGCAGCAATAATATGCTGATGTAGATTATTTTCTATCTAGATAGTGAGCTCTCTGCTACTAAATTGTTAAGCTCCAGTGCTCAACACAAGAGTGCCAAATTTGGGCCTCTAATAAGAGCTGTTTTAAGGTTTAATGTGTAAAAACTATGGAGATATTTCATCCAACACTTTGTGGCTCCAGAAACTTATATCAGAATCTACTGCTATCCAGGGGTTTCTCCCACCCCAAAGTATACCAAACTAACCCAGAGAATGCAGTGTGCCTAATACTCTCTTTGCAGACCCAGAAGTGCCCTGAAACCCATAAGAGCCTCAAAAAATGCCGAGCCCTAACTCCCACCAAGTAGCCTCTATTCTATCACAATGTCAAAAGAAGTTGACGTATATGAACTCTTTGTCCTTCTTTAAAAATAAGCACACACTTCATGTGACCCCTCAAACACTGTGTGTGTGTTAGGGAATTTAGATTGTAAGCCCCAATGGGGCAGGGACTGATGTGAGTGAGCTCTCTGTACAGCACTGCGGAATTAGTAGCGCTATATAAATAAATGGTGATGGTGAAACACTGGATTCATCCAACCACAATACAAACTGAATTATGGGCAATCATCCAAGATTTCCAATCAGAGGTCTCAGACTTGGGGTCTCCCAGAAACATGCTTGAACAAAAAGTTGACAATGCCTGTAGGCATGAAGCGGCTTCAGAGTAGGAGCTGACAAATATGCGCTTAGAGCAGGGTTTCCCAAACTCAGTCCAAAGGACTCCCCAACAGTGCAGGTTTTCTGGATCACATGTGACATAATTAGGACCACCTGTGGATCTGTTAAAATGTGTCAGTCAGTAATGAATACACCTGTGCTCCAGCATGGAGATATGGAAAACCTGAGGACTGGGTTTGGGAAACTCTGACTTAGGGGCTTGAGACCATAAAGGAGCAAATAGAATACCTAGAATCCTGGTCTAAACAGGATAATATATGTCTGAAAAAAATAACAGAAGTGATTGATATTTAAGTGCTTCGGAAGTATCTTGAAGATACACCTCTTCTCTCTCACATTCCACCTCTCCAATCATAAGGAGTCCGATTCTACCAGCTCTTCATACTCTACTGTGTGTAGGCATGCACAGTGCTAATTACTGTATTTTACACTAATCGAACAGCATATGCTTAACTTACTATCAGTCCCTTTGTCTTTTCCAAATGTGCACTTGAATGTAAGGCTCCAAAATGTTCCTAAATAAACCGCACCCTACACTGAAACTAGATGTTTTATGATGCAATTCAGGTGCTGGTTTCTTCATAAAAAACAGGCTGGTGATGTAATAAAGCTTATTTGTTTTAATATTTACATATTTGATGTAATAAATGTTTGCAGGGTTATTTATGCATTAATATACCACTTGGGGTTATATTGTGTTATCATTATTTACAATATAAATGATCTAATATTAGATCACAAATGTAGTACATGATGGTAATATTTTCAACTATTGATTTGCGGCTGGATACCTCACACCAGAGTAGCTCTTGTGGTCTACACTTTCATATAAGCCAAGAATGCAGATATTGAAACAACATCCCTCAAGATGTTCTGCTAGCCATTACACCAACAGGGACTGTAATGACATTGCATTCAAATACATATACTTTAATATGAAGCTTCTCACCCTTTTGCAGCGATAACAGCTTCCAATCTTCTTGGAAGGCTTTCCACTAAATGTTGGAGTGTTTCTGAGGGAATTAGTGCCCATTCATTCTGTAGAGCATTTATGAGGTCACACACTGATGTTAGACAAGAAGGCCTGGCTCGCAATGTCCGTTCTAGTTCATCCCAAAGGTGTTCGATGGAGTTGAGGTGAAGGCTCTTTGCAAGCCAGTGAAGTTCTTCCACACTGAACTCTTCAAAACATGTCTTTGTAGTCCTTGTTTTGTGCACTGGGGCACAGTCATGTTGGAATATAAAAGGGCCTTCCCCAAACTGTTGCCACAAAGTTGGAAACATAGCATTGTCCAAAATGACATGGTATGCTCAAGCATTAAGATTGTCCTTCACTGGAGATAAGGGGCCTAGCCCAAACCCTGAAAAACAGCCCCATACCATTATCCCTCTTCCACCAAACTTCACAGTTGACATAATGCAGTCAGGCAGGTAACGTTCTACCGGCATCTGCCAAACACAGACTCACCCAACTGACTACCAAACAGTGAAGCGCGACTCATCACTCTACAGAACACGTTTCCACTGCTCCACAGTCCAGTGTCAGTGTGCTTTATACAACTTCCTCTGATGCTTGGCATTGGTCTTGGTGATGTGAGGCTTGCATGCAGCTGCTCGGCCATGGAAACCCATTCCATTAAGCTCCCGCTGCAGTTTCTGTGCTTACATTAATGCCAGTGGAAGGTCGGAACTCTTCAGCTATGGAATCAGCAAAGCATTGTCCTTTTACGCACCATGCGACTTAGAAGTCGTTGACCCCGCTCTGTGATTTTACGTGGTCTTCCGATTCGTGGCTGAGTTGCTGTTGTTACTAAACGCTTTCACATTCTAATAATATCACTTAGAGTTGACCATGGAACATCCAGCAGGGATAAAATTTCACAAACCGTCTTATTGCAAAGGTGGCATCCTATCACAGTACCATGCTTGAAGTCACTGAGCTCTTCAGAACAACCCATTTTGTATCACAAATGTTTGCAAATGGAGACCGCATGGCTAGGTGCTTGATTTTATACACCTCTGGCAATGGATCTGATTGAGACACTTCAAAAAAAAAATAAACAGGTGTGGCCAAATACTTTTGTCCTCAATATAAATATATATATATATATATATATATATATATATATATATATATATATGTTAACATAGAAAGAGAGAAGATGGCGCCAAATACGGTAGTGTAAGCTGGTATAAATCGTCCAGACAGTCAATATTACTGTATATAAAGATGTACGTACAAAGAGTTCATCATGTCAGGCTGGTAAAAGCAGTATCAACCAATTTTCATAATTTCTGAACATATGCCAAAATACAGACAGAAGAAAGCAGAAAACAACGTTTCAGATGTATCCGTGACAATCAGTAGCAAGTGATAGGTGGCAACGTACCAAAAAGATATAAATAAACAGCTTATCTGTATCAGAGGTGCTTGGAAGTGGACTTCAGTCAGCTTCAAGAGGTCAGGAACAGGCGTGTAGATATCTTATGTAGGTATATTTACTCACCTATTTCGAGTTTGAGCGCCAGTATTTATTATATCTATTACTACATACATATTTACCTTGGTACAATTAATAAATAGGCTGCATCACTCAAATAGTGAGATAGTTCCCCATATACTATTACAAGATGTGGAGAAATTCTGACAGAATTAATCAAAGAACAGACCGTTGCCAGAAGGTCTTCAGTGATACTAGGTTTACTCTAGATTCTAATACTGATCTAGACAACCTCTTTTGGGATGTGAAGAAACTTCTAACTAAAGAAACGAGACTGTGGTGGGATATCAAGGGGCTTGAACAATATGTCCAAACCGACCGAATCCCCAGAGGCCTACGTAGCAATAAGAATCCTACATTTGGGTTAGATAACCCTGAGTTTATTAAAGAATGGGACCACATCCTACATGATTGTTCTATTAAATTGATAAAAATTATTATACAAGAAAAAAGAAATATGTTTCACAAAATAGAGGAGAGCCTTGTAGATAAGGATAAATTACTAGAACCATTTAAACATCAAGAAGACTACACCATTAACGAACAAGTTCTTAATAAAAAACTAGATAGAATAGAATCGGATATTATCAAGGTTAAGGAAAAGAAATTTTCAAGAGATAAACAAGATTATGAAAGCAACAACATCAAACAGTGGAGTAAGAATAATTCACGATACATGTCTAAACATTATTCTGACCTAGAGCATACTAATAAATGGCATACTACACACAGAAAGAAGGCATTCACTACATCACGACGTAGTTCACCTTCCAGACTACCTCATCTTGAAAATCTACCCATTAGGAATAGATTTAAAGCCCTAGAACAAACTGACGCTAGTGATAGCCATGATTTTTTGTCCCCCCTACACATACCCTAGAACTATTCTCACTAAAGGACTACATAACAACATCATAACCAAACAGGAATACCAATACCTACTGGTTTCAAATCCAACTATCCCTATCTTCTATCACCTCCCTAAGATACATAAGAACCTAGAGAAACCACCAGGGAGGCCAATCGTGGCCGGTATAGACTCCCTCACTGCACATACTTCTGAATATGTAGATATATTCCTCAAAAAATATGTCACCCAATTAGACTCATACCTTAAAGACACTACGAGTGTTTTGAATTTATTCAAGGATTTTGAATGGAACCCGAAATATATATGGCTAACTATAGATGTTCAATCTTTGTATACATGTATAGAACATCAAACGGGGATAAGAGCATGCAAAAAAAATTTAGACGCAGACACTACTCTTACTCTTGAACACAAGAATTTTATCTGTGACCTTATACTGTTTACTTTAACACATAACTACTTCAAATTTTTGAATATACATTACATCCAAACCTGCGGGACTGCGATGGGCACTATTTTCGCGCCGAGCTTCGCAAACTTGGTTATGGGATGTTGGGAGACAGAATCAGTCTTGAACTCTAACCCCTTTTCTAAAAACATCAAAATATATAAAAGATACATTGATGATATTCTAATAGTATGGGAAGGTGACGTGTTATCAATCAACAATTTTTTATCATATATCAGCATAAATGAGTATAATCTCAAGTTCACTGCAAACCACCATACAAAACACATTGAGTTTCTGGATCTAGTACTATCATGTACAGATACCAAAGTAGAAACAAAGAATTACATTAAAACTGTAGACACCAATAGTTATCTTCATTACAAAAGCGGACATGTCAAAAGGTGGAAAGACAATATTTCTTATTCACAATTCTACAAGATTAAAAGAAATTGCAGTAACGAACTTCAATGTCAAGAACAACTCTCTATATATGCTGAAAGATTCAGAAACCGAGTGTCACTCACCGGACCGTGAGTGCCTCTTCCCGGACATTTAGGAACCGTGGCCGTCCTCCATCCTGAGGGTCTGCGCATGCGCAGCCCTTTTCTACCCTTCAGTGTATGTCCCTTTAACTTAATTGGCAGATCAGGCAACACTCCCTATATTAAGCACCTGTGGTCAACACCACGTTGCCTGATCTTGGAGTCTCATTCCCCATGAGTCTCTGAAGGTGTTCCTGTGTTTCCTCGTTTATTCAGCCCAGCTGATTCCTGTGGTTTCCAAACCACTTCTACCTCTGTGGTTTCCAAACCACTTCTACTACTGTGGTTCCCATACCACTTCTACCATCTACTGTATCATCGTGACTGTGAGCTGATTCCTATCCGCTGCCTCCGTGCACTACAGTCTTCTAACCACTTCAACTCTACCTTGTATCATTGGGACTGTTAGCTGATGCCTATCCGCTGCCTCCGTGCACTACAGTCTTTCATTCACATCCACTCACCTGTTCATGATTGTGATTGCCAGCTGATTCCTATCCGCTGCCTCCGTGCACTACAGGCTTCAACCTGCAACTCGTCTGTGTTTCATCATCGTGACTGTTTGGCTGATTTCTATCCGCTGCCTCCGTGCACTACAGTCTTCAACCTGCAACTCGTCTGTGTCTCATCATCGTGACTGCTAGCTGATTCCTATCCGCTGCCTCCGTGCACTACAGTCTTCAACCTGCAACCCGTCTGTGTTTCATCGTGACTGTTTAGCTGATTCCTATCCGCCGCCTCTGTGCGCTTCAGTCTTCAGCCCTTGTCAACTCTCCCGTGTTTCCTTGAGTCTGCTGCCACTATTGCTACCCGCTACTCTCCGTGATCAACTGTTCCAGTTCAACTCTGCTCTGGTGTCCCATCGTTACAGCACCTGCTGGTTGCTATTGGCTACCTCCGTGTTCCCGCAGAGACCCGCTGCTGTTACTTCTCAGCGCTACGCATCCATCTACTGCTGATCCGCTCTCCACGCCTTCCTGGGTTCCCTGCTGGTCTACCTACCTGTGCGCTGCACCTGCTAGACCACCGCTTCACCCATCCAGGGACTTTGCATCCTGCCGGCCTCCTGCCGTTCAGGTATCTCTGCACTTCTGTCTGACTGCCTTCTCCTGAACCACGGTATGCATACTTCCCATTGACTGTGCTGTGTATTGCATACCTTGCTGGACTGTGTTGGTTCTCCTCTGGAGTGTACTATCCGCTGAGTCTATTGCCATCATTGACTGTGTTATCTCATGCTGGATTACTTCAAGAGACTTTCTATATTGGCAGTGTTGTTCAGTCATTTATACATTTATATTGTGCATATTACTGTGGATCAAAGTCAAGGTGCCCGTGTATATATTGTGTTGCAGTCTCTCCCCGTGCACCTCCTCACATATATATTCAGTGGTACAACTTGCTAGTGGCAGACCACTGACCCCTGTTTCCAGTTTCACCTGCTCCAGTATCCTCTCACATAGCAGTGGTACAACTTGCTAACGCAGACCACTGACTCCCCGGATACCTCCACTTGGATTCCATTCCTTCACTCAGACAGCGGTACAACTTGCTATCCGCAGACCGCTGACTCTCATCACCTCCTCGTTTCTGTTGGACATTCCTCCTCACTATAGCAGTGGTACAACTTGCTACCGCAGACCACTGACTACCTTCACGTGTCCTTTGTCCATACAGTTCCTCGTGTATTACTACCTCCATATTGCCAGTGCTGCTAGTCATAGACTTTCCTGAGCATCTCATCATCTGCTATTTCCTGTTCCGTGATCACCCTGCTACCAGAGTACCATATTACCACCTATACTGCTCTGGTAAGCCTATCACCTGGTGATCCCTGGGTAAAGACTCCTAGTGCCCGTGACACCGAGGTTATCCTGATTCACTTATCAACGAGGCTAGCGACAAAATCTTACAGGTAGAAAGAACCGAGTTACTACAATATAAGAATAAGACAGATAAGATTGACAAAATCCCATTTATTACGAACTACAATTGTGAAGAAAAAAGAATTCAAACCTCTATCACTAAACACTGGGGTATCCTGAGAATGGATCCTGTTTTGAGAGACATTTTACCAGAAAGGCCTGATATTATCTTCAGAAAAAATAGAAACCTTAAGGATATCCTAGCGCCCAGTATGTTAAGAGAAAATCAAGTTACCACCACAACAACCTTTCCTGCTCCTACAGGGTTTCACAAATGCAACCATTGTAATGTATGTCAATTTGCACATAAAGACCGAAAGATTTTTTATAATCATGACAATAGCAAGAAATTCAATATCAAAAATTATATAAATTGTGTCACAACATCTGTGATATACCTACTGGAATGCCCCTGTGGTCTGAAATATATAGGCAAAATGAAACGGCCCCTCAAACTTAGAATACAAGAACTTGTACGCAATATAAAAAACAAAGTTCAAAGCCACTCAGTATCCAGACATTTTCTCACCAAACATAACTCAGATCCACGGTTTATCTCATTCAAAGCTATTGAACATGTCCAATTAGAACCACGTGGTGGAGACATCCAAGGTAAACTCTCTAAACGGGAAATGTTCTGGATCTTCCAGTTAAATACATTGAGCCCCTCTGGGCTAAATGAAGGTTATGAGATAGCACCTTTTTTATAATTCTCTCAGACTTACACTATACAAGTTCTTAATCTACTGTATTGACATATTTATTAATGACTGATACCTTTTATATATCTTTTTATGAAGCATCATACTGACACATTTGTGACTGTATGATAATATATGCCTGTATGCCTTTTTATTATTCAATTTTTTAATTATATTATTCCAGTTCTTATCTCTATTTTATCTATATTTATCTTATTATCTATTTTTTATATATGTGTCACTGCTGATTTTATATTCTGCCTAAAAGGATTGTATTTACCATATATATATTTACATAACTACACAGTTATGCCTGTCTTGTTACATGATATCCTGCAGAATCTCTATTTTAAAATAGATGTTAAAATATGTTATATTTAGTCACTAGAGGAAGATTTCTTACTCATATTGTACTTTTGATATGTAATATTATTCATATTATTATGTATTTATGCACCATGGGCTATTTGCCAGGAGTTCTCTACTATAGCTGACTCCCCTGCCCTGATTAAATATGGCCACCGCCATCTGACATAAGAATCACATGCTGGCTTGTGATAATCTATTATCCCTCCACTGTTGTACACTTTGCCCCATTCCAAGATGGCCACCGCCATCGATTATAAGTAATATTTCTAGCCCATACATCCCTTTGGGCATATACCTTAAGATATCCTCTATATACACCATTCCTGTGGCCTGTATGGCCAAATACCTGTCTATAATAGGCACTACACTTCCCTCTTACACATACAGTGTAAGCGCTGAACCGGAAGTGTGTTCTGCGCATGCGCGAAAATCGCGCTGTACTGCGCATGCGCAAAATGGAGCCCGCCATCGCTATTTAAGACAGCAATAAGTGCTGTTCTAGAATACTCCTCCTGACGAAGTCTATATGACGAAACGCGTTGAGGCTGTTCTCCATTAACTACTCCTGGTATGCGTAAGGCTGTACTGTCTACCTGATCCCTGAAAAGTTACCCCATTGAGAACTTCTGTGCGGAGCCTATTGGTGTCTACTTCCTATATATCCCAGTGATCTACAGTGTGTAGCAGTACCCTATGTCCACAGGATTACAGATAAGCTTTTATACCTTGTTTACATTGTGAGTGTGTTTTATTATGATACATGCTGAATAAATTATTGCACATAAGTACTACACTATATGGCTTTTTCCTCTCCTAATACCCCGTATGAGTGGAGTTTGTGAGCAGTGACTGTGCTGTGGCTGATGTTCCAGTTATCATATACCTACATAAGATATCTACACGCCTGTTCCTGACCTCTTGAAGCTGACTGAAGTCCACTTCCAAGCACCTCTGATACAGATAAGCTGTTTATTTATATCTTTTTGGTACGTTGCCACCTATCACTTGCTACTGATTGTCACGGATACATCTGAAACGTTGTTTTCTGCTTTCTTCTGCCTGTATTTCGGCATATGTTCAGAAATTATGAAAATTGGTTGATACTGCTTTTACCAGCCTGACATGATGAACTCTTTGTACTTACATCTTTATATACAGTAATATTGACTGTCTGGACGATTTGTACCAGCTTACACTACCGTATTTGGCGCCATCTTCCCTCTTTCTATGTTAATATTGATTATTCCTTGATCGGAGTACCATCCGAAAATTTTAGAGGGAGGCTGCCTACTCTTATGAAGAATAGTGTATACCAAGATTGGTTAATCATATTATTATTTACTCACCTATTTCGAGTTTGAGCGCCAGTATTTATTATATCTATTATTACATATATATATATATATATATATATATATAGAAAGATAGATAGATAGATAGATAGATAGATAGATAGATAGATATTGGTGATGCTAGGTGGTGCTAATAGGCCACATATACTACAGCTATGAGCAGACCAGAATACAGCCCAGTGAGCGCTGTGTGTGTCAGGTGGAAGGTCTTAGAAGAGGCTCAGCCAGGTCAGATGAGATGGCTGAGGTCTATTGAGTACTACTATCTACATGCAAAACTATCATCATCATCATCAACAACATTTATTTATATAACGCCAGCAAATTCCATAGCGCTTTAAAAACTATGTGATATTAAATACTTTTTCGTCAATATAACACCTGGATTTATGACCCACTGCATGGACACACTTCACACCGCACAGCAGAGTAACTCCATAGGGTAAATGTATCAATCTGCGGGTTCTTCAACACCCGCGTGTTCAGCCTCTTCCGCGATTAAATTTCAAGCGGCGCTGCATTGTAAAGGGTTAACTTCCCTTTACAATGCAGCGCCGCTTTAAATTTAATCGCGGAAGAGGCTGAACACGCGGGTGTTGAAGAACCCGCAGATTGATACATTTACCCCCAGATCTCTGAACCCCATAATGAAAACCTTTGCTTTATTACTTTAGCTTATCTTAATAATGTATCCCCCATGTACAAATTTCTTGATGTAACAGCTCTTAAATATTGTGCCTTTTCCTCAGTCATTCATTTGTAAACTTGCCTGATGAAGGAGCCTCTGTGCTCTGAAAGCTAGCAAATATAATAAAAAAAAATTTGGTAAGCCAATATAATAAATATATATATATATATATATATATATTTATATATATAATAAGGTATCACTTCTATAATAGTTTTGTCTTTTTTGACACAAAAGTATTCAACATCACATAGATTTTTCTGGCTAACACGGTACTACAATAATAATAATAAAAAAATATTTTTGCTATACATGCGAAACTGAATGCTGAAAATGACATTCCTGAGTTTTTCCAATAGGTTGACACTGGTAGTAAGAATAAGAGGTCATTAGAGGAACAGCGGCATCAGTAGACATTTCGACAAATAGAAAGACAAAGGTGAGCTGCACTCAAAAGACAAAATGTTGAAAGACTTTGCACACAATAATTTAGAATGTTAGAGGGCATCCATAAATAATAGTCAAGCAACAAGTCAGAAGAAGAGAAGAGGTCATTAAACTGACAGCAGCAAAATTAAACATTTAGATAGATGAAGGTGGACTTTACCCATAATAAAAAAACTTAAAATACTACACACTTCTCGTTGGGCAGAGCATTTAACGGGAGCCAAGAGTGGAACTTTCAAATACCTTGTTTTACATATAAGTGCTTGTTTATGTTATGAGCAGGGTATATCTGGGTGAATAGTAATATGTGCCGTAATGCTGCCCTTGTGAATCAAACAAGGGGTCTTGTATATATTTGCCAGTTACCATGTATATCTATAGTCTATATTTTCTACTGAAGGCATGTTAATGTCAGATTTTTTGCATAGTTTTGTGAGAATGTACTTCATGTTTTGTAACTATTGTCCAATTTGAGATTAAAGTGTCAATGTTTGTAAACAAAAAAAGAAAAAGGAAAGGGATACTATGCACACAATAAAGTGAATACAGTAAGAATCAGATGCCTTTAAGCTGGGTACACACTGCTTAATTTTCCACCAACTTTTTATCCCGATCGATTTAACATCCGATCAATGGTCTGATCGCTCGGTCTACAGACTGCATACACACTAGCCTCGTTTTAGACGATAAATTGAAGATAAACCGCCCTGTAGCGACTTTTACAGCTATGTTGTCGTGAATATTAAAGTAATTTTATAGTTTTCCAATAAGCATTGTCTAAGCGATTTGTGTGGTTCCGAAGCACAAGTAATTTATTTAGCAAAAGCAATTTGTTTAGCAGTTCAATGATTAATTATAATACAGTACAGTATAATACAGCCAATACCAAAGATAAATACATACCGCTGCGCTCCACTGGTACCTGCGTACAGTACTTCACTCCAGAATACTGTGGTCAGAGAAGACTGGGCTAATACCAGCTAGAGCTGTATTATATACACTCAGTGTTACAGTGAAAACAATGCAGATGGTGTGGCTTGCTTCTATTGGTCCAGGTATCAGGAAGGTCCAGTGTGCTGCAGGTCATAGGCCAGTTCAAACCAAAATATCCAAAGGTGGGGGTCATCTCTCCAGGGGTTGTGCTCTGACTTTCCCGCCAAGACTCCAGTTTCAACTAGTCTATTAGCATTTTACAGTTAGTATCACTCTGATCATTTATTCCCTAACATCAATAACTAGAGTATGCAATGTGCAATATCTTCGCCGAATGAACCGGACAACTTCTGATGAATAGGGGATTAAAATGACACTAAACATGACACAGTTCCTGCAACCTGAACCTGAAATAACACTAAAGTGTACATATAATCATAATATATAAACCAATAATAAACTAAATACTATCTGTTCATAGATCACTGTAGAACAGAACCAATATTAATATGAAATATATAAATAACTAAATGTTAGAGTGTGAGTGTGTGCGTGCGTATTTTACCACGCGATCGCGCTATGCCACGTGTTACGTGGCATACTGATCGCAATTGCACGGCAAGACAATATTAACCAATATACTTTCGTTCATCCAATTATACGACTTCGACATGAACAATGATTTAAATTTCATACACACTGAAGTGACATTTGCAGGTCATGTAACAATATATCAAAGACATTAGCATAAAGGGGCAGAGCTTAAACTATAGTTAACACCCAAAAATGCATAAAAACAGAAGACAACACTGTCTCTTCATTCATTCATACTTTTTTTCCGTACAATGAATACAGTAGAAGAACAGCAACAACTGCATTTTTCCTGCTTGCTGTGGCAAGATGACTGCAGGTACAGTACCGAAGAGAAAGAAGGAGAAAGAATAGATTATGCAAGGTGAGCAAATGGGACTATTTCTGGTGTTGGATAAAGCCTTTTGTTAACTTTATTACAGATATAGAATTTTAATGCTAAACATTTTTTATTTCCTTGTTTCCTAAATACCATCGTATATCATATCCGATGAAAGTTCTGAGGGAGAAAAAAACATTGTAAAGCTCATCGATTATTTTAAAGAAATAACAGCGATTATAAGTGACGTCAAGAAAAAAATTAAAAGGCTTGAGAAGAATTTTGTTGAAATGTCTATGCTGTTGGGAAAGGTTCTGCCACAAACCACTAGCACCTTTACAGTGTAGTACTATATTTATAACTTTAATTATTCTGCAATGAATATTTTTGAAACTTTTTCTGCAATAAAACTGTTGCATTAACACTATGTGGTTTATTCTGGGTATGTTACTAATATTAGTTAATAAAGGTTAATATACATGTAAAGGATTACATATGTGTAATGTTCTGTACCAGACAGGTACAATAAGCTTGTATACAAAACACAAAAAACGTGTGTATTCTAGTACAGTACATGGACACTGTAATAGCATTAGCCATTCTGACATACACATATTTTGCTTTACAAAAGAATATGATTTGCGCGAACAATATGGTGGTACAGGGACCTAGTTAAGAAGGCAGACAAGGGAAATACACATAAAAACGTTGTTTTGGTATAACACTACACTTTATTAAACTGGCTAGACGCATCAATGCAATAGACTACTGCTATTGCTATTCCGTTACAATCATCTAATTAACAAGTCAGTGATGTGTGCACCAGGTGGGACAGGTACAGGCATCTGAAATTTCCATACACAGGCCCCCAACGGAGCCCCAGCTCAAGGAAATATCGGAGGATTATCGTGGATCGATCGTAAATTTATACACACTACACGATGAAAAGGTGATTGGAACGAAAATATTGAATGGTACGACCAATTAAGTGAGGTGACAATCGACCATCGTGTCACTACACACACTGACCCGACTTTCGAACGAGCGGTCATATGACGGCTGGTTGAGGCGATTATTGGATGAAAAACCTGTAGTGTGTACCCAGCTTTAGACAGACAGCAGCGGCATCAGTAGGCATTTACACAAGTAGATAGACAAAGGTGGGCTTTACTCATATTAAAAACGTGAAAGTCCAATGGTAGCTCTGCCACTGCCCTCATCATCATCCTCCTCATTATCCCAATCAAGAACAACACATTAATTTTCAGATCTACAATTATCCCCCATCATCTTGTTACACATTTGTAAGTTCCAAAGTAGCATCCTCAATTTTTATGTCTAAATCCTCATCATTACTATTCGTGTTCACATTTCCAAATGATTGAGACATTTTGGAAGGAGGCTGCTCTAAAACTAAAGTGTCAGAATCTGAAACACCAGACTCACTTCTAGCACTCATTGATACCCTCCTTAGACACCCCTCAGGATTATGTGAGTGTCCAAGTTGTTCTTCAGCCTCAGTGTTATTTTCAGGCCCTAATTTGACTGTTTTAGAGGTGACAATGAAAGATCTACGAGAAGGTGGTACATGGAAAGTTAATGAAGATACATGACCGTGTTGTGCACTCTGTTTTACAGGGGTCATTTGAATACATGTACCAGTACCAGCAGTAGCAGCAAGTGAGCATGTTATGATCCTTGTTTTGCCACTGTGAGTGGTATATGGAATGTTAGTTATTTTACTTTTTTTGGACAAATCACTTAATTCTCCTCCTTAAATCAAGAGCTGATGTTTTCTTTGAGATTGACAAACCATGTTTGGATTTTGAGGTCGCTTTCTTGTCCCTGCATGACTTGTTTTTTACTAGAAGAGGTTGAACATTTACTAATACTGCCAGTACTGGTACTGGAATGCTCCTGATCTTTAGAATGATTCATGGTTGACATTACCAAGAAGAGTAATGCTACTTCAATTTGGAGTTTCTTGCAGCTGCCTCCACAACAGTTGAATACCCATGAGATAAGGAAATGAGGGAATAACCTTACAATTCTTTGGACCCTGCTCCACAATTATATAACTGAAATTTAGACAATTGGTTCCTAAAAAATAAATATTTATGCGTTTTTTGGGGGATGATGCTGCTCACACTCTACCGACACCCGCTTATTAAAGAAGATGTCACTGACTGCTCCTCACAACATTTGCTTTGACTGGTAGAAATACATTTGTAATTTTAAAATAACGAAATTAAGAAATTTATGTGTTTTTTGGGGGGGTGCAGCGGCTGTTCACACAATTAATAAAGAAGATGTCACAGACTGCCACTCACAACAAATGCTTTGACTAGTAGGAAAACACTTGGGGATAAATGTACTAAGATTTGCGTTCATTGGCAGTTTTAATCTGCCACACATCACAGGTGGTTTAATGCTCTAAACCGCCTCATATAATGGACTCAATTCTTGATTCCAGGAGAATCCATTTGATGGTACACTGGTGGAATCATGGTCTTGAGGAACATGCTGACAAACTTATTAAGAAATTCTTCAAATAATTTCCCAGGAAACCAGAGTGTTGGGGTTAATTAACCCCTCCTCAACAGCCAGGACGTCATTTCTGGGAGCCAGGTCAACGGTCGGGACGCTATTTCAATTAGCGCCGCATCCCGGCACCTGTGCTAGCCGGGCATGTGCTATGTAAATAATCATGCACATCCTGGGGGGCAATTAATACAGTTTCAGCCCCTTATCAAAATTGGTCAACTTCTATATTTAAGACAGGGAGTGCTTGGCCTCCCTAAATACTTCGCTTGCCACACTCACTGAGACTGGCTCTCACAAAATTGATTTTATCTTCAAACACTAACAATTAGTAGCCACTAGTCAGTGTAAACACTCTGAAACCATAATGATCAGCAGCATACAATTATAGCAGACTGATCTTTACATAAATAAACTGCAGTAAAATTATATAGATTCCTTGCTATCTAAATTGCCTATTTCACCCTGTCTAACCCACTCTATGCACGATTTTCAGAGTAGAGCACTGCAGTTACGTTGCTCACTACCCGCTAGCGCTTCTAAAATGAATGATAAGAACAGGAAGGAAGGTTATAATACAAGAGATATTGATCAAAAACTTGAGATCCAACATCTTTTCGGAAATTACGTTTTGGCTCCTTTTGAGGTCCAAATTGGCGTGCAAAATCGAGAATATATAGGTCACCTTGTCGATGGGCATACACAATTTGATCAAATGTGCACTAAGAACCTCATGTTTTCCACAAGTTATACTGGAGAATTGATACTACATAGTAATACTGCAGACTTTACTATATGTGTTCAAGGATGTACAGTATAGATGTGGTTTTAGTGTTTAAAGTATGCCCCTACATCTTGCATTTTACGTTTTTGTATGCTGATTTGTCAGTCACACCTTTTCACACATTTGACAGATTAGAGTGTGCAGACCAAGTCTCATTATGTTTTTGTATAGATATATACATACATAATTTATAAACACACACATATAAACTGTGGCAAAGAGGCTTATTTCATTTGACACATCTCTCCTATAGGGAAAGAGGTAGAAACCCAGCTAGTCTGCAGGAGCAGGCTGCAGACAAGGTTAAAGTTTCCCTGGGCTCCTCTTTCAGCACATATACACACAGGTGTTCCACATGGGTATAATTGGTTTGCTGTTTGCTGTGATTTGTTTTTAGGCTTGGGTGGAGGATAAAAACACTTTTTGTATTTGTGGGTGGGGCCACATACGCCAGTTGGTGGCCGGCTACTAGTGAGGGAATTGCTGTTTAGCCAGACGTAGGGTTGTGGGAGAATTGTGATGCTTTTACTGAATATGTCTGCTGTAACTATCGCTGATACTGTTTAATTTATCCGGACAACTGCCAATAAACAGTAAAATAGTTCAGCCAAGCTGTGTGAGATTCCAGTGAATGCAGTGCTTTATCACAAAACATAAGGGATTATTATCTGTATTTCAGCATGCCTATATAAATATTGAATAAATATTGAAAACTTAAGTAAATTAAAAAGCAGCACACCGCCTCCCTTTGGGCAACTATCTGGGTGGATATTAGCGTATAGTATAGAGTTAATATAGGTGGTGTTCAAGCACCAGGACCAATGGTCCTAATGCCTCCTTTATTTTTAGAAATTTGACATCACTGACAGCATGCACTTAAGAGGTGATCTGTTAATGAACTCTTACACCATAATGACTCATTGTCATTATATAAGCGCTTATTTTGTGTCTTAAAATGTTTTTCTCTAAAAATCACAATAGGTTCTACACCTTTCATCATCTTCATATGACAACAAACACAAGTGTTGCTATGCATAGTTATCTAGGGCCTGATTCATTAAGGATCTTAACTTGAAAAACTTCTTATTTCAGTCTCCTGGACAAAACCATGTTACAATGCAAGGGGTGCAAATTAGTATTCTGTTTTGCACATAAGTTAAATACTGACTGTTTTTTCATGTAGCACACAAATACTTGATAGCTTATTTGTACACTGAAATTTAAAGTTGATATTTGTGCGCTACATGAAAAAACAGTCAGTATTTAACTTATGTGCAAAACAGAATACTAATTTGCACCACTTGCATTGTAACATGGTTTTGTCCAGGAGACTGAAATAAGAAATTTCTCAAGTTAAGATCCTTAATGAATCAGGCCCCTAGTTATTTTGTTTCCAGGGACACTTTGCTGCTGAGCCTGTGTATCCATGCATGATACTGTCTTGGCGGGACTTGTGAGCATTATAATCCTTCTAATGTCCTATTTACTGAATTTGATAATTTTCCAATTTGAAATACTCATTTTCAGTAATTATTAATTTCTAAAGTTTAGAAAATAAGAACAGATGGTGAGAACTGTAAATAACATACAGAAAAAGAAGAATTATATTGTGCAGTTGGCCAGTTCTGGGAAAAAAAAGGACATTTCTAGGAAAAAAAATGTACAAGGACAAATTTTAAAAATCTGTGACTTGCACTCGAACTTAGGGACAACTATGTGCATTAGAAGGAAAAAATATCACTGTCAGTTATAAACAAGTTCCACCCAGTGTATAAAAGTTTTACTACTACTACTGCATCAGTGGTTTAAAGAATGCTCCTAGTGTATTACTGTCCGATCTTTTATGTAGTAGAAAAACATTGCAAAGCCTGTCACCATCTAATAATGCTGTATATCTGCTGACACCTAGTGGACAATATAGGTATTTGCATCATGTATTCCTTCCATGTTGTCATTTTAGACTACAAGGTGCCCAGAGCAGAAAGCCCGGACAGTCCTAATTTAACCCAACTGCACAAAAGGTTAATAGAGTAGGCAGTGGTATTGCGTAGTAGTCCATATGCACAGAAGGAGAACAAATACTGGCATTTAAGTAGAGTGTACATAACAAGAGCAGTGCTAGTGAACAGTCGCTCATAAAAAATTGCTTACACAATAAGGGTAGAGATATTGGGCCTGATTCAGCTATTTATATAGCACCACTAATTCCGCAGCGCTGTACTGAGAACTCACTCACATCAGTCCCTGCCCCGGAAGAAACCGAATCAAACACGGGGAGAACATACAAACTACACACAGATAAGACCATGGTTGGGAATCATACTCATGACCCCAGTGCTGTGAGGCAGAAGAGGTAACAACTATGCCACTGTGCTGCCTATCCCTTCCAATTTTGTGCGTATCGTCCGCAAAATCACTCTGCACATGCCCAGTGAATATGTCCTGTCTGCTACCTTTTCGTACGCAAAGTACACTTACTACTAGGGATGTGCACCGGCCACTTTTCGTGTTTTGGGTTTTGGGTTCTGGGTTCTGATTACCTTCACATTTTGGGTTCTAATGGGTTTTGCCAAAACACCCCCCTCATGGTTTTGGGTTTTGGGTTCTGATTTTTTTTTTAAAAAGCATAAAAACTGCTAAAATCCAGATTTTTGTTTTTTTTCACTCCTACGCTATTATTAACCTCAATAACATTCATTTCCACTCATTTCCAGTCTATTCTGAACACCTCACACCTCACAATATTGTTTTTAGACCAAAAGGTTGCAACGAGGTAGCTGGCCTTGGCAGACGACGTTGATGGCATCTCATCGTCTATGTCATGACTAGTGGCAGCAGCTTCAGCATTAGGAGGAAGTGGTTCTTGATCTTTCCCTACTTTATCCTCCAAATTTTTGTTCTCCATTATATGCAGCACAAGAGAGCGTACCCCTAAACCACACACACTCGGCAAAGCCTTTAAAAATTATATGCAGCACAGGAGAGTACCACTGGACTGGAGTTATACAGCAGTACCACTGTACTTATACTGCAGGATCAGTGAACGTAGTTATTATATTGCAGTACCAATGGACTTATACTGCAGGATCAGTGAACGTAGTTATTATATTGCAGTACCAATGGACTTATACTGCAGGATCAGTGAACGTAGTTATTATATTGCAGGACTTATAGTCTTATACTGCAGGATCAGTGAACGTAGTCATTATATTGCAGGACCAATGGATTTATACTGCAGGATCAGTGAACGTAGTTATTATATTGCAGTACCAATGGACTTATACTGCAGGATCAGTGAACGTAGTTATTATATTGCAGGACTTATAGTCTTATACTGCAGGATCAGTGAAAGTAGTTATTATATTGCAGTACCAATGGACTTATGCTGCAGGATCAGTGAACGTAGTTATTATATTGCAGGACTTATAGTCTTATACTGCAGGATAAGTGAACGTAGTTATTATATTGCAGGACTTATAGTCTTATACTGCAGGATCAGTGAACGTAGTTATTATATTGCAGTACCAATGGACTTATACTGCAGGATCAGTGAACATAGTTATTATATTGCAGTACCAATGGACTTATACTGCAGGATCAGTGAACGTAGTTATTATATTGCAGTAACAATGGATTTATACTGCAGGATCAGTGAACTTCTATAGCAGTACCACTGTACTGGACACAGGACAGCACCACTGGAATAATGGCAGCATCATCACTGGACTGAGCAGGACAGAGCACAGGACAGCACCACTGGACTGAGCAGGACAAAGCACAGGACACCACCACTGGACTGAGCAGGACAGAGTACAGGACAGCACCACTGGACTCAGCAGGACAGAGTACAGGACAGCACCACTGGACTCAGCAGGACAGAGCACAGGACACCACCACTGGACTGACCAGGACAGAACCACAGTAATGACCAGGACAGAGGACACCACTAACTAACACACCAGGAATGACCAGGACAGAGGACACCACTAACAAACACAACCTCCCTCTTCCCTGATCAATGCCGAGTGAAGATGGTGGCGGCAAGCGGGGAATATAAAGAATCCGAATCTCGCGAGATCCGACGGCGGGATTATGACTAAATGCCTCGTTTTGAGTTTGGAGTCCGCCGGGAATCCCCGAACAGTGCTCGGATCGGGCTCGGATCCGCACTGTTCGGGGCTGTTCGGATTCAGCAAATCCGAGCCCGCTCATCTCTGCTTACTACAGTCTTTGATTTTGTTGAGTGAACTGGGCCGGAATGTGAACTTATGGTAGGGTTGCGCCAAACTCAAGTGCACGCAGCCACGTCCGTATCAAGCTCTGGTCGTCTGAAAGTTACAAGTTTTTCTGCTGTATCTCTTGCTCCAGCTACAGGGCTAGTCTAAGTCCTGATCAGTAGTGATGACAGTCTTGTATGCATGCTATAACATGTGTATGCAATCATGTGCAACTGTAAGAATTTATTTTATGCTCAGTAGATATTAGTATCAACCTAATAAATGTACTTATTGGGGGGGCACACTTATTTTTTCAAACTGTTTTATCAATAAAGCCTATATTATTACCAGGTGACATTAATTCAATAATTAATTTATTTTCCTGTGCATTCTTTTACCAATTTATGATCCAGATGGGTATTGGACGTATCCTAGAGTGTCTTGTGTAATAGAGCACAGCAGACCTGCCCCTGATTTCAAAAGCACATATACCTAGAGATCCATGCCTTGATGAATTCGGGAGTACACAAAGCCTAAACACGTGCGTATAATGCTGAACATGAGTTGTGCTCAGAATATGTGCCTTGATAAATCAGGCCCATTGTGCAGTTGTCCATACATAAGGGGTACGTATATATAAAAAAGGATGAAAGAATAAGACATTATATAAATAAATATGTTCATTTAAATATTCTTAACTTAATTTTAAGCTGAAAATTATTACCACATTAACAGTAGATCACAAATGAATAAGCTTAAACTTACACGACAATGTAATTCATTGTATCATACATCTTCCACTCTCTGTATCTCAGGAAGATAAAGTTAAGCTGACCATGATTCATCCATTGCTGCCAATAAGACACATATAATGTCTATTGCAATAGTGATTGATTCTGGTGCTTGAAAGCAATTTTATAGATGTAAAGTCTGCAATAGAGAACCACATCCCCACTAGGGGCCTGATTCATTAAGGATCTTAACGTAAGAAACTCCTTATTTCAGCCTCCTGGACAAAACCATGTTACAATGCAAGTGGTGCAAATTAGTATTCTGTTTTGCACATAAGTTAAATACATACTGTTTTTTCATGTAGCACACAAATATCAACTTTAAATTTCAGTGTACAAATAAGCTATCAAGTATTTGTGTGCTACATGAAAAACAGTCAGTATTTAACTTATGTGCAAAACAGAATACTAATTTGCACCCCTTGCATTGTAACATGGTTTTGTCCAGGAGACTGAAATAAGAAGTTTCTTAAGTTAAGATCCTTAATGAATCAGGCCCTAGGTCCTTATCATCATCTATGAGAATGGAAACTGTGGATCATCTTTGAACTACAGAACTGTTACTCATGAGACAGAATTGCTGGGGTCAAATTTATCAAGCTGCGGGTTTGAAAAAGTGGAGATGTTGTATATAGCAACCAGATTCTAGTTATTATTTATTTAGTTCATTCTACAAAATGATAGCTAGAATCTGATTGGTTGCTATAGGCACCATCTCCACTTTTTTAAACCTGCAGCTTGATAAATGTACCCCTTTGGCTTATTTGGTTTATTTATTTATTATTACTTATTTATTTATCCAATGGCTTTTATTTTTCTTTTGAAAATTGCCACCATATCTATAAACCTGAGACATCCAAAATGCCCGTGTGGATACAGGATCTCTCGATTGCTGAAATTGATAGACTGAGATATCAGATATATGTGATAAAAAAATTCTAATTAACCGCCTCAAAATCAAACTTATGATTCTCCCACTGAGCTTCTGCCAGAAGCTGTGATATACTTTGGGCACATTTATTCTCTCACTGAACCACTTATAAGTTCTCAAGGAATACCTGGATGAGAAAACTGCCTCTGTAGAACTACTACAACATTCTAATATCAGTTTGGGGTGGCCTATGTTTACAGCATCCTGAAATTTATGGCAATCAAAACACAACTACACTTTACAGTAACTCCAAAAACATCAATTATATATTGAACTAGATAAGTGTAAATTTGAGAAGACACAAATACAATTTCTCAAATACATAAATTTGGATCCTAAAAAATTAAACCTCTGCTGCTTTAAGCTGTCAACAAAGATGAGAAAGAAGTGCAGGATTTGTAAGGTCTGCAAACTTCTATAGATTATTCATGAAAAAACTTCTTTAGATTTATTGCTGCTATAATCTGACTTGCTCACAATAATATTTTGTTTATTCAATTTAACTAATCTACAAATGCTGAAACCGGAAATTTTTGTAATCCTCATGGACTATGAAAAATTAATGCTCTGCCCCAACTATCTTTTGACCCTTCTCAAGACAATAAGCCTGTTACTATCATTCTTCCAGAAAATGTCTTTTCAGGAGAGACTCACCCTTCTGATCTCCTGTCTCGTAGTAAGAGACGCTATGAAAATGACCTATTGCTTGTCGTCCTAATGATAAAAACTACAACCTAACCTTGAATAATGATTATTGGACCTATGCATATTCACTTTTTATTCTAGAATCTACTGGAGTTACTGTACTTGGTTCATGTTTCTACAACTGTAGGTCACCCTGAGATCCACAAGACCCAGAAACTACTATCCTGTTATGTTAGGATTTGAATATGATTTATATATGATCATTTTCATCGGTTTCCCAGCTTGGAAGTTCATATGGATGTTGACATTGTTTAATGCTTCACTTTCTTGCCTGGGGTGATCAGCAGGTCAGTTACTGTTGGAGGTGTGCTCTCTCCCTAATCCTACTGGGGGTCTCTCTGAGGTTAATCCTCACCTGTCCAGCTTCAGATTGCTGGTGATAGTGTTTACATGCTAGCTTCCAGGCCCTTTACGTTCTGTTCTGAATAGGTTCCTGGCTCTGCTTAATGGTGACCTCTGGCTCCTGATCCCTGGCTCTGACTTCTGATTATAGTGATATCTAGCACCGACAACATTGCTTAGTTTACAAACACCTCTTCCATGTGCTACATGATACTCACAATAATTGGGTAGAATATTTGCCATGGGCTGAATTTGTATACAAGTCCCGCCATTCATCTTCCAATACCTCCCTGTTCTTTTTGTGTGCTTGGTCAGCATCCCAGGTACAACTCATTATCTCATCTCATACCCACTAATCTCTCCAAAGTATACAACACTGCTGTACATTTTAAGTTTATTTTGAACACGGTCCGTACAGCTTTATTACATGCCTCGTTTCACTCAACATTTTTCTCACACTGTAAAACATGTACCGTTCTTTTTTGTTTTTAACCAAATTATTTTATTGAAAACCATTAGACATGTACATAGTATAAAGCGTATGTGTGGTGCCCCAAAATCTGAGTACCCTGGGGTGTATCTATATGTTTTTAATTTGTTAATTGATAAAAGTGTTTATAAAGATTTTAAAAAATATATATTTTCTTTAGGGAGAAGTGACAGTAGGGAGTGGTTGGTGGTTGCCGGGAGTAACAGGAAGGAGGAGTGTGTGGCATAGCAACAAGTCCACTGACTTTGGTAATAACTGTGACTTCCCAGAAGGCAGTGGGAAGAGGAAAATTCTAGACCTCTGAGGGAGAGAGATCCCTGTGTCTGCATAGACTGAGAGAGAAAAATAGGGACAGAATGAAAATCGGACAAAGTGATCTATAAGCAGATTAAAAGTGAAGTAAGTGTAAGAAGAGAAGAAGTGAGCCAAAGAGAGGTGTGAGTAAAAAGGAAAGTACTGAAAACAAATAAGCAGTATAGAGATCTGTGACATCACACTAAACAGACTGAGCTATGTACTGAGAACAGTGTGAGAGGAGAGAAAATAGAGAGGTCTGTGAATACACACAAAAGAGACTGTGTAATGCAAAAGATCATCAGTTTATTTGGCGTGAAAAAGTAATTTATGGGCCCCAACCACGTGCAGCACTTCTACTAAATTCCTGTGGACAGTTCAACCCAGGACTGAGTGTAAAATATGGGAACGTTACCAAGATAATATTGGTGCACCAAATGTTTTAGTTGAATATTAATGTTAAGTGATTTACCTGAAAATTGATTTATTGTTATTATATGTTAAATGCTATTGTGCTCTATGTTGATCAAATTAATATTTTGTCATTACCATTGAGTTGAAGGGGTCAGTGGCGCGGTGGCTTACCAAAATTATCTTTACCGCATTATTAATAAACCCAAGTTATTTGTCCAATCCTTGTCCCTTTCATTGAAGAATTTATCTCCTGACCACCGGATATCCGACCAAAAAAGAACCTGACTCGTGTCTGGAGGACAAGGTAGGGGAAGGAACTCCCATCAAGTACTCGGCCACCACATATGTTACAGTATAGACATACATATATTCAAGGTCCAAATCAACAACAGAGAAAGGCAATATTAGTTAATTTCCCATATATCAATTGGTAGAGGAAACCTCTGCTTTTAGAAGACATCAACAAGGTACACTGCAGAAATGGGCCAACAAAATCTAAGGCACAGAGAGACCAAGGTCCTGATAGCGATTAGTCGGTGAGAGAAATAGGTGGATCTTGTAAAAACATTCTCATATCATACAAGAAAGTCTGATAAAAACACTTTCGCAATTACTCCTTCAAAGGAATAGACAAACTGTGGACAAAACTCTCCCATGCATCATAAAAAAACCTGCGTGTGAGAGTTTTGTTCTTTGAAGGGAGGCCTCTAACTAGTCCATTCTCAAGACAAAAAAAAGTTTTATCTTAAAAAGATTAAAAAAATATTATTATTATATAATATATATAATATAAATGTAATATATTATGGAACAGTGTCACAATGTACTGTTTGTCACGAATCTGAATAATATTTATTGGATCCCTAGTCTCTGCCTAGGAGTCAGGGCCGGATTAACCATAGGGCTAACTGGGCTACAGCCCAGCGGCCTCGGGCATCCAGGGGGCCCTTGAAAGTGCTAAGCAGCAGTATTGATCGGTCGGGGGTGGGGGCGCCCCCGGCGCAATCAAAGCTGCTGTGCACTTTCACTGCGGTCCTTCTCCGGCGAGCTTCAGTCTCCTTACTGAGGAGATCTCGTGAGTTTCACTCTCACGAGATCTCCTCAGTAAAGAGCGTACAGCGCGCCGGGGAAGGACTGCAATGCCAGGAGAAGGAGGCAAGTGCCTTGGGGGTGGCTCGGCCCCCCATGGGGGGCCCTCACGGGGGAATGGAGGCCCCCTTAGCCCAGGGGCCTCCATTCCCTTAATCTGGCCCTGCTAGGAGTAGAACTCACTCAGGAGCGCGAAGCCTAACAAGTAGAAGGTTTTCGCCACTGACCCCTGCAAAAGGTTTTGGACTTCGCTGCTCCTGTCTTGCAGGTCGCAACCTTCTGGGTGAATGCTGGCAGAGTGACAGTGGAGCTTGAAACAACGGGGATGGTAACAGGCAGTCAGAGAGACCCTGGAAGCAAGAGCTTGATAATCTTTGATTTAATGGCAATACAGATAACGTCAATACTGGAACATGATATAGATGATACGTCAGGACTACTGCAGATGAATACGAATACAGTACTGTTGAACTACAGAGATAACGGATTAGGGCTGGCGGATCCGTAGCTGGTAACACAGAGCAATCACAGATAAACAATGCAGCAATAGTTCAGATGGAATTGATAATGAGATAGAACTGGCTGATCTGTAATTGGTAACCCAGGGCAACAGCAGAATAACTAATACAGCTACAGTCCAAATGAATGTGATGATGAGGTAGCACTGGCTGATCCGTAAATGGGTAACCCAGGGCAACAACAGGATAGCTAATACAGCAACAGTTCAGATTAAAGTGATAATAAGGTAGAACTAGCTGATCCGTAATTGGTAACTCCGGCAACAGCAGAAGAAACACTAATGCAGCAACAGTTCAATATAAACAGTAATGGAGAGATATAATAACTCAGGTGACTGCGGAGAATCACCAATACAGCAACAGTTCAACGATAGTAGAGACAAAGATAGAACTAGCTGGTCCGAAATGGTAACTCAGAATACAGTAGGTGAATCACTGGTACAGCGGCAGTTCAGACAAGAACAATGGTGAAATAGAACTTAGCTGATCCATAGGTAATAACTCAGTGCATAGCAGGCGAATCATTGACACAGCGACAGTTCAAACAGAGGCAGACATAGAATAGAACTTAGCTGATCCGTGAATGGTGATTCAGAAGATCGGGTGAGTTACTGGTACAGTGGCAGTTCTAGCGTAGAAGGAGCAGTGGCGTTGAGCTAGGTGATCCATAGATAGTGATTCCAGAACAGCCGTAATGCATACAGGTGCAACAGGCAGTTCGTTAACAGCAGTTCAATATACAGGAGTAACAGAGAAATAGAACTGATCCGTGAAGGTGATTCAGAACAACAGGTAAGTTGTTGGTGCAGTGCCGGTTCAAATAGAGAAGCAGCAGCGGTGTTGAACTAGTTGGTTTGTAAATGGTGATTCCAGGACAACCGTAATGAGTACAGGTGCAACAGGCAGTTCGGTTAACAATAACAGCAGACAGGAGTCCAGCTGATCCAGGACGTATGAGCAAGGCAAAAACGGGAGAATCAGAACACAGGAAGCCGAATCCTATAAAGAGTAGGTAACTCGAAGAACAGGCATTTGAACAGAAGGTAATGGGAGGTTTTAATAGCGCTCCAAATACTCAGAACCAATAGGAACAGGTAGGAGGTCACAGGTGAGAGTAATAGGGAGCACATGCGCAGAACCAAATACAGATAATGCCTTGAAAAGAGATTTTGGATGCCTGCTAAAAATATACATGCGGAAAAACTGAGAAAAAGCATTTTATAAGCAATTTCCTAAGAAACCAGGATTTAAGGGTTCCTTAACCCCTCCTCAAGGGGGGAGGGTACTGTTATGAGCCGTTGCGCTACTCACAGCAATTCATATTGATTATTCATCAGGGCCACTGTGTCTTCCTTCCCAGCTGGTTGCCAAGCAGCCAGGATGCTGTGTCGAGATCGGTTGTCACATGACAGAAATGGTCAGTGAGACTGCGGATGGGCTCGCTCCTAGGTCTCATTGGGCCTCATTCCTTTAAACTGCAGGGAGGGCATAGCCACCATGCCAGTTATAGTATTTGTGTCTGCAAATTGTGAAGCCTGGTATCTATATATTTATATTGATTAACTATTGCCTGACCTTCTCTACTCAACGCCTGCCCCGACCTTTTGGCTTGTCTTCGATTAAAATTATTTAATTGTGTTATTGCCATACTGAAATACCTCTCTGATGCTGAAAAAACAGTCAGTGTTAGGACCAGTAATATGGCCTTTAACTCTGATAAATCGTCATCTTAATCTCTATTCAGACCATTTTGTTCTTTAGCTAACTTAGAACACCAGTTTGAAAAAAGAACCCAATGAGGAAAGTGGTGAAACACATTTGATTCCTACCTACATTCCAAAACAGTTTGAAATTTAATGATTTACTCATTTATTTATCCCTTTAGCCATCTATATTTATATTGGAATACTAATAAACACTATAAGGAGGAAAATGGTGAAACACATTTGAAACCTAATTTCTAATTATACTTTACTTTATATTGTATCTATATATGTTTCTCTCTTTTCTGTAAAATATATTTTTAGACTAATTTTTATATATTTTTTATATATTATTTCTACTTTAGGCCCATATTTATTTATTAAAGATATTTTTTAATATACCTAATACACAGACCTCTATCTGAACTTCATGTGGTTTTATTTTTATTCTTTATATTTGATGTTTCAATAACATATATGCAGTTTTATACTTGTCCTCAAAATGTTAATCTATATTCTAACATGTAGTTGGTTTATCTATTTATTTATTGCTAGTACTGGAGCAGTTATATGCAATTTTTATATTATAGACTTATATATGTACAAAAGTGCTTTTGTGTAAAATTGTTAACTATTAATACCGAATGACTGGCTAAATGACAAGATATATGGTCACATGACCGCAGTCAGCGCTGTGAATATGTATATATATATATATATATATATATATATATATGTATTTTTGCCAGTTTTGATGCAGGGTTTATAAGAGATGTTTGGATCAATGACATCTGTCTCAGTAAGAACTAAAAACCTGTTATATGCAAAAGTGCAGATCATTAACATTGAACAACAGGCAGATTACAAAACATATGGTCACATGACCGGAGTTAGTATCTGGAATATGTGACTCTCTATAAGGTTTACAAGAGACGATTGGATCAAAGAGACCTGCTTCAGAAACAAGGATATATCTCTACTTGTAATGACTGAAAAACACTATTTGTTATTTACAAAAGTGTTTATTATTAGTATTGAGTGACTGGCCAATGAAAATATATATGGCGCTGTGAACAGATGAATGACTATTAGCAGGGTCTATAAGAGATGTCCGAATCAATGGGAATCAATGGGAATTTACTTCTGATGAAACCACCGATTAAGGGGGCGGAGAAACGCATCAGAAAGACGCCAGCAAGCTCAGAAGCACCATATCTATTCTTTTTTTTCCGTGTATACATGTTTTTTGGGACAATACAACATATTGGAGTAATATATCTCCTTTGCACCTTATGTTGCCAGCTTTATTCTTACTTAAATGACTCTAATATGGATTCCAAGGAGGATACCAGGAATAATCATCACTCGTTGTAAGGTACAGAAGTTGTTTGTTTACTGAAGAGGAAACAAGTTTGCATACTAAGGGCTAGATTTACTATCAGGCGTGATGCATGGCGGCTTCAAACCGCCATGCATCGCGGCGGTTTTCCGGCGTGTTTGCATTGCAAACAGCCGGATTTACTAATGGGCGCATTTCAGCTTCAATTTGAAGCCGCCGGCGATGTAACGGCGGGATGTAATGCTCAAAGCCGCCGGCGGCTTTGAATAGAACATGGCGCTTTTGCTTTAAATGACGGCGCTTTTGTGTAAAGGCGGTTTTTTTGAAAATTACACCTGTCTCCTGGCCTGTTACTATTGGCTATTTTCAAACTCAGGAGATTTGACATCACAAGCCCTATATAAACCACTGGCCTGACACTTTTTTCTCTGATAGGGTTTAGAGGAGTTTTGTGAGAGGAGTTTGGAGGATAGTGGTTTGCTGAGAGTTGGTGTTTGGTGGATTGGTGGAGCGATATCTGATTGAAGTGTGAGTAGTCCTGTGGTTTTTTCCTGTTTTGTACATTTATTTTCTCATTTATTTTCTGTCTTGTATTTTTTGTATTTGACTTGTCCTCTGTCTGTGTTACTTGTGTGTGACTGTGTGGAGAGTGTGTCTGTAGGTAGTGTAGTTTGTTCTTTGTGTTTGTAAGTCCTTCAGTGTTTTGTGTTTTTCTGTCTTCTGGGTAAAAATGTCCAGAGATAGGAGGGGAGCAGAGGCTGAGGAGAGGGAGATGGAGGTTGAGGGGTCAGAGGAGGGAGAGGGAGAGGTTGAGGAGACAGGACAGAGCAGGAAGACCAAGACAGGGAGGAATGTGCGCTTCTCACATGATGAGAATTGTGTGTTGGTGCACAATATCATTCCCTGCTACGAGGTGATCTTGGGGAACCTGGCAGCCCGGACTCCGCTAAGGCGGCGCCACCAATTGTGGGGGAGAGTGTGCGACGCTGTTAACGCGGTGGGCCCACTAAAGAGGACAGTGGCGCACTGCCGCAAGAGATTTTCGGACATTAAGAGGAGGTTGAAGGAAAAAATGGCCCAGGAAAGGAGGTCCACAAGACGCACGGGTGGTGGCCCCCCTCTTCGCGTTGAATATACCAGCTATGAGGAGGAGCTGCGGCAGATAATGCCCCGTGAAATAGTGGAGGGAATTAATGTGCAAGACACAGATTCGCCCTCGTTTGCCCAAGGAGTTGGTGAGTGATTTGTCCTTTTTAAGCTAACAATATTGAAAATGTTTTTTTATTGTAAAAGTGTCTTTTTTACTCAATCAGTATGTAAAGGGCAATAATTTTGTTTATAACTGTTTTTTAATGTGCAAACACATGTCTTCCAAAGATTTATTATTTGTAAAAGGCTTTTTGCTGCAAATACATTGTATGCTTTTTCTAATACATCCAGATTCACCTGGACCACAGTTGAGTCCCATTCCTACAGCTACACCTCCACCTTCAGTCAGTGATTCGGCCACAGAAGAGCAAGCAGGTGTGTGATTTATGTTTTTGTGCTAAATAATGGAGTTAATTGTTTTTCTGTGGAAATGTTGCTGGCAAATTTTTTTTTATTAAAATATGGTGTGCTATGCGACCTTAGGGCTACATTTACTAAACTGAGATGTTGGCTAGAGCAACCAATCTGAATATACCTTTACTTTATTTATTGCATTCTACAAAAAGAGAGCTCAAATCTGATTGGTTGCTATAGGCAACGTCTTCACTTTTTTACACACGCAGTTAAGTCAAAATACCCAGCATGTACTACACAGAGGGAGGACTGAAATAGGATTTGTGTACCCCAAGGCACGGTCTAGCCAGATATTGCGTAATAAATCACAATATTTGTAGGTTACAAATACTATGCTTTTTTAGCCCCCTCAACCATACATAGTTCATATGATACTGGGTATTAAAAGGATAATATGTGCATCCTTAAGCAGGTAGCATAGGACAATAAATCATTAATGCAAAAATTGTGAAACAATCTGTAGTTTGTAAAGATTATTCTTTCCTATCAAGTGTTCAGAATGCAATATACAAACATATTATATCCTATATACTTACCGTCATTTTCATACACAGGGCCCTCTTCATACCAGGCACCTCAGGTGGAGTCCCTCCAAATGTCCCCTGAGCCAGATGAGCAAACCATAATCACCCTGGAAACAGTGGATGCCCCTGTGTCTGGTTTCCAGGATGTTGCACCTGGCCCTGCTGAAGCCCCAGCACACCAGCAGCCGGCACCTCAGAGTATGGACCCAGCCCGTGAAATGGCGCAGTCTATTGGTGCTTTCCAGCAGCAGCAATCAGTCTTCATGGAGAGCCAAACTCACAACATTTCCCAAATTGCGGCCCAGTTGAGGCGGATACACCGCACAAATAGCCAAATTCCTGCTGCAATCAATCGTCTGGCTAATGCCTGGGAGCAATCCAATCTGCAGATGGCCCAAATGACTGGGGCTGTGGAGGCATTAAATTCCTCCGTTCGCGAGGGGAATGCGAACCTGACCCGGCTGGCAGGCCAACTGCAGCAAGAACTCATTGCCCGCTTGCCTGCACCCTTTTCCTCGGCCACCACAAGTACCGCTAGTACGCCAAGCACATCGGCACAGAGTACTCCTCCAAGGAGAGGTGCTCGCACCAGGGGTGGGCCAGGGAGAGGACAGAGTGGGGCAAAACATAGCGATATGCAAGCAAAAAGGCGTCGCTAGCGCTAACACATGACTATTGCCTCATGCTTTTTTTACTTTGTATAAGCATTATCCTTTATTATTTATTGTGTTGTACTGCAATAAATGCAGTTAAATTTCTATGGTGTCAGTGTTTATTTTCTGCTAATTAAACAAGAGTATAGTGATGTTTTAAAAAACTAGGCACTCAAATCATTTACACATTGCCCTCTGACTGTCACAAACATTGCACTCACATCAAACACATTTTAGAGAAATAAATGTTTTTCCTATTGTGTAGTAGTTTGTAATGAGACGGACTCTAATCTGCCTTCCGCCCTCTGTGCTCTGCACATCACCAGATGTGACACAGACCCCTTCTGCTTCAGTGTGTACTGCACTAATCGGTGGGGTAAATTGATGTAATGCTAGATTATGTATAAAACAGCCAGCCAGGATAATATCAGACCCCTTTTCAGGTGCATACATAACCACCCCACCAGATTATTCTAGTAAGCTGAACCTGGTTTACCAAAGTACAAATGTACGCTATAACACACCTCTACTAGTGGGTTTGTGCCTGAATTTGTGCTGTGCAGATGTGTGAGGATGCAGCAGAGGAGTCATCAGCCAGAAACCCATTCTTTATTGAGTACAGTTAAAATTGCTTTTACACTCTGTTAAGGGATTTGTTGCAATATTAAACAAATGTTGAACTTAGTAAAAAAATTGCATCGTGGGAAAACAGAAGAGAAAAAGAAACCCAAATTACACTGCCATTACAAGACACTGGCCTTTTAACATATACAATCCCAAAGGGACAAACTTTGCACATGAAATGGCCCTTTCCCTTCTGTTCAGATTGACCAAATACCTCAAACAGCACACTGTTTGAACAATCTCGCCGCTCACAAGCAGCGCTTTCATTTTGGTCTTTTGAATGGCGGTTTTCCGGCGCCTTTATAAACCCCCTAATAGTAAATCCGGCTGTTTGTATGTGGAGCATTGTTGAAACCGTCACGGCGCTTTATACAGAGGCGGGTTTGAAAACATCATTTCTGGCCGTTTGGATGGCGGGTTTAGCGTTAGTAAATCCGGCGATGGCTAAACCGCCGGCAAACCCGCCGAAAGTCGGCGGCTTTACAAACACGCCTGATAGTAAATCTAGCCCTAAGTGTGCTTGGGCTCCCTGATTACAATTCATTATTGCTGGATTTATTTCCTATTAAAGGTATTAAAGTCATTTTATCGCTTACCAATAAAACATTGTTGTGGTTCCAAAGCACAAAGATATTTAATTGCAAAAAATAGCAGGTTTTACAGCAAGCCATTATTACGCATTAAAGATGTTACAATAAAGCAGGAAAGTATAAAAACACCAAATAAATTACATTTTCCTTATAGTGCTTCACCCAGGCCCAGAGGATACAGTCATGGCCACATGTAGTCAGGATCAGAGAGGGAGAACAATGGGCCAGCATGCTTGTATGTAGCTTCAGTGTAGAAAAAACACTGATGATGTCACTATGTATACAGATAACACTTAGTGTGGTCTTCATTGGTCCAGGGTTAATGATATTCCAGTTGCCTGTTGGTCATAGCTCAGTTCCTTTGATCATTTCAAAGGGTGAGGGGCAACTTCCTCCAACTGTTGTCTACGTGTCTTCACTCTGAATAACCAGTTCAAACTGACCCATACACAAAGTACTTTTGAGTATTAATCTCACATTGCTTATATCTAGCGACCTCTAGATGCGATCGCTACTCTGTCCAAACTGGGTTAATGCTGGTGAAATAAGTTTTAATATGAGACCAAACTCTTTACCTTTTACAAGACCTGAACCATAAATACCATTACTATAGTATTATCTATGCATAAATAAACAATCTAATACATTTTACTAATAAATAAATGTGGATTGGAACCTTAATAAATGTGTATTATTTACAAGTGTAAGTGTGAATGTAAATGTGTGTGTTATGAATCCGTGTGATTGCATCATAACACGTGGTGTATTAATCGCAATCGCACTGTAAAACAATATTAATCTATTTGGTTTACTTCATCCAATTATCTGACTTCGACAGAGGTCACCAGTGTGTGGCTGGATTTACAATATCTTTGTACCTAGGGGTATCAAGCTGGACATTCTCCTTTATTATTTATGATATGCCATTATTGGCTATTGAGTCTGTTTTAGCTGTTATTACTAGTGTTTTTTTATATCTACAATTATATGGTGAATTGATGCTGCTATATTGACCTGCTGAGCATTTTATGAGTATTTTATATTTAATAAATATGTTGTTTTAAGATTTACCAGCGCCACCACTTGCCTCTTTTCCACATTTGGAACCTACCTACACAGTTTGAAATTTAATGATTTACTCATTTATTTATCCCTTTAGCCATCCTTGTTTATATTGCAATAATAATAAACACTATATGGACAAAGGTATTTGGCCACACCTGTTAATTATTTAATTGAGGTGTTTCAATCAGACTCGTTGCCAGAGGTGTATAAAATCAAGCACCTAGCAATGCAGTCTCCATTTGCAAACATTTGTTATACAAAATGGGTTATTCTGAAGAGCTCAGTGGCTTCAAGCGTGGTACTGTCTGTCACGGAATTGCAGAGATGGCCGCTAACCGGTATTGGCGCAACTGAACAGGGAGGCACGGAGTCTAACGTACCCCCGGTATTCATCAGGAACCCACACAAGGGGGTTTGGGCTTAGCTGCAGAGGGTACGCAGGTCGCAGTTCTCCAAGACAGTCACCGATGTAGCGACAGTAGTAGACAGGCGTAGTCAGGCAATCCAGGTCAGAGCCAACCGAGCAGTGCAGTACATTGGCAGAATCCAGAGAGAAGTCAGATCAAGCCAAATAGTCAAACCAGTCAGGCAGCGAGGTACCAAAACGAAACACAGGAGAGTAGTCACAGGAAGCCGAGTCAGAACCGAATAACACACTGGATCAGAAGTTCAGGAAACGCTGGAGCAGGAGTGAATCAATAGTCTGGCACTAGACATGTCGCAGAGGCTGCTTTATATACCCTAAGGTGCATTCTGATTGGGTTAGGGAGATTTTGGCAGTCAGACATTCTGGCTGCCGACAGTTGAGCAGAGATAGCGTCCCGCTGCTAGGCAACAGGACGTGGTTGCTGAGAAGGTGCAGGCGTCCGTCTCCTGCACCAAGTGTCAGTGCGAAGAAGGTGCCTGACAGTACCCCCCTCCCCTGAAGAAGAGGAGTTGGAAATCTGGTTCTTCAAAAACTTTGAAAGCAGATGAGGGGCATGTAGGTCTTACTTATCCACCCAGGACCTTTCTTCAGGACCATAACCCTTCCAGTGGACGAGGAACTGAGTCTTACCATGAATGGATCGGGACTTCAAGATGCGTTCAATCTCATATTCGTCGTCCAAGGCTGTCTTGATGGGAGGAGACGGAAGCTGAAGGTTGGAGAATTCGTTAGGAACCAAAGGATTTAATAAGGAAATATGAAATGAGTTATGCACACGGAGTGAAGGAGGTAGATGGAGCTTATAGGTAACTGCATTAATAATATGAGCAATGCGGAAGGGACGAATATATCTGGGAGAGAATTTCATTGAAGTATTTATGCCGTTCCGAGGACTGTAAAAGTTTAGATTGTACCTGAGTCCAAATCTTCGAAAAGTCACCAACCATCTCTTGAGCTGCAGGTACAGATGCACTGGAACTTCTGAAAAGGTGGGAAATATGGGATGTCTGCCAAAGATGGTAAAGAAGGGAGATGTTCCAGAAGATTCATGTTCATGGATATTATGTGAAAATTCTGCCTGTCAGGGGTATCCCACCCACGGACTTCTCTAATTCGTTTTTTATGCCTTTTGGTCTGGTTGCCTCCTGTTTACTTTCAGACACCAGACATTCACTACAAAAAGTACCGCTGTATTGATTTTTGCATTTTGGACAACATTTATACTGTATACATTTACTTAAATCACTATATGGGAATTGAGCTGAGGTTGAAGGAGAATCCTTTATCTGATTGTCTTGGACAGAGGCTGATGGACCCCTGCCTATGTCTGAGCTCATGCTTTCATTAGGGTCATCATACGGGGGAGGCAAATAACACGTTGATGAATTATACATTGCAAATTCCGTCTGTCTCCTCTTTTGTTCCTCATCTTCCCTTAATACTTGTTCCTCACTCATTACAATCCACATATAAACCATGTCACCAAAACCATGTTTATCAATCCATTCTTTATGGTTGGATCTAAAATCCTTGCATTTCTTCACGGCAAATGAGCCATCTTTTTCAAAATTACCTCTCCGTAATACTTTCTCTATACCTCTCACAGCCGGCTTGCCAAACCTGTTCCTCATCCTTTCAATTGGATTTGGGCCAGGCATGACGACTTTTGAGCTAGAACCCCCCATAATCAAGAAGAATTCACAATCTTCAACACAATTTTATGGGAGTAACCTCTATTCTGCCCAATAACAAATAATAACTTGTTATTATTTAAATCTAGGTAAGAGACCAAGTATTTTCACCACAACAAAACTTCCCTCTTTTCACCCTCAACAACGTACTTAAAAACAATCCATCTAAAAACAACCAAAAAGAGTAAGAAACAAATGCCGTTGATGTCTCTTATTTAGAGGATTCAGACAAATATTGCAATGTAAATTATAACAATTCTGTTTGATAATATTTATAAACTAGACTGAAACATTTTATACCAGATGAACAGACAGGGATTACGGGACCGTATAGACTCAGAAAAGGGTTAACATACCATCCGACAGACAAATCTCAAGTACGAGGCATATTTTTGGCTAAAAGTGCCTGACAAAAATAGCTTACCGCACGGATTTGTGTAGTTGGGAGTTGTCAGCCGTTGGATGGTTCCAGATGTCCCCTTAACCGGTCATTAGGCTCCCAGGTTTCGGCACCAAGAAAATGTCGGGGGTATCCCACCCACGGACTTTAATATTAGAGTCCTATTAACTTCTTGTACACATGTATTCTGGTATAAATCACCCAAGAACAAAGACAAAGTATATAGGCCAGCCGAGAGTTACAGATGACACAAACAGGAAATGTATGTATCAAGATCAGGGCCGGATTAAGGGGATGGAGGCCTCTGGGCTAAGGGGGCCTCCATTCCCCCATGAGGCCCCCAATGTGAGCCGCCCGCTGTGCCCTCCCATGAGCCCCCCCCAAAGCACTAACCTGTCAGTGCAGTCCTCCTTCCGCGGTGCGCTGTAAGCTCCTTACTGAGAAGATCTCGTGAGAGTTTGTGAACTCTCACGAGTTCTCCTCAGTAAGCAGATTACTGAGCGGCTCCGGGGACGGAGGACTGCACTGACAGTGCTCAGCAGCATTGATCGGGCTGGGGGCGCCCCGCCCCCGGACCGATCAATAATGCTGCTGAGGACTTTGAAGGGCCCCCTGGATGCCCGAGGCCCCTGGGCTATAGCCCAGTTAGCCTTATGGTTAATCCGGCCCTGATCAAGATGTAAAAAGCTCTACCTTTATTAGGTTACAAAAATATATATATATACAGTAGGACAAACGGTAGTGAGAGAGAGCAGTCCTCTTCTAAGCAAATAGAATCTATATATCAGATACTATTTCCAGTAAAAGCATGCCTCTACAGTCATTTCTCGTAAATGCATAGTTCTAAGTTCCTGTTTCTTGAATTAACACCATATTTAGTCTAAGCTAACTAGAAACTGCAGTTGCAACAGTAAAAGTAAATGGTATTGAGATGGAATGGAGTTACATTTTAGTATTAACCTCTTCATGCCTCTTTCATGCCCAAGGTAAATAATCACTCCAGGAGGATAGGTGATCAGAGCAGTAACAACGGAGGAACGTCTCCAAATCCTGGTTGACCCGCTCAGTCTGACCATTGGTCTGGGAATGGTATCCCGATGAGAATTTTAGCTTAATTCCTAGATTGCTGCAAAAGGATCTCCAGAATCTTGAAATTAATTTTACACCTCTGTCCGAGATGATCTCAATGGGGCAACCGTGAATCGGAAAAATATTCTTAATGAAAAGAGTAGCTAGATCAGCAGCGGATGGCAATTTCTTGAGAGGGACAAAATGTGCCCATTTGGAAAAACGATCGACTACCACCCAAATAGTATTGAAGCCATGACTATTGGGGAGATCAGTAATAAAATCCATGCTGATGCTTGCCCAAGGTGAGTCTGGAACCAGGAGCGGAAAAAGAAGCCCTGCTGGTGGACTCCTAGGTGTCTTGTAACGGGCACATACACCGCAAGCTGCAACATACTTGTGAACGTCAGCACTCAAGGATGGCCACCAATAGCTGCGGGACAAAAGAGCAATAGTTTTCTTAACCCCAGTATGACCAGCAAATCTGGAATCGTGGGCCCACGCCAACAGTCTGGGACAAAGATGGGTCTCCACAAAAGAGCGTCCAGCAGGAGGTGTATTAACAGAGGATTTAGTCAAAGCCAAGATCTTCAGAGGACAAATGATAGGTCTAACACCGGACTGGCAAGAATCCGAAGGATCAAAAGACCTGGAAAGTGCATCGACCCTGGAATTCTTCGACCCAGCACGGTAAGTCAGGAACAACTGGAATCTGGAAAAAAAAATGACCAGCGGGCCTGACGAGGGTTAAGGCATTGAGCAGATTCCAGATAGGTGAAGTTCTTATGATCTGTGAACACCGTGATAGGATGGAGAGCGCCTTCAAGCAGGTACCGCCATTCTTCTAAGACTATCTTGATGGCCAGGAGCTCATTGTCTCCAATGCTATAGTTGACCTCACCGGGTAAAAATTTCCTGGAGTGAAAGCCACATGGAGAGAAAGTGCCGGCAGAATTCTTCTGAGAGAGAACTGCTCCCACACCCACCGAAGAAGCATCCACCTCTAGAAAGAACAGTCGTAGTTAATCAGGCTGTCTCAAAACAGGAGCGGTGGAGAAAGCTTCTTTAAGAACTTTGAAGGTCAAGACTGCATCCTGAGGCCAGTTCTTGGCTAACCCACCTTTACGGGTAAGTGACGTGATGGGCGAGATCAACGAAGAGAAGTTTTTAATGAATTGCCGGTAATAGTTGCAGAATCCAATAAAACGTTGAGTAACCTTCAGGCCAGAGGGTTGAGGCCAACTAAGGATAGATTCTACCTTTTTAGGATCCATTTGAAGACCCATGCCAGAGATTATTTACCCGAGGAAGGGAACCTGAGGTTGATCAAAAAGGCACTTTTCCAATCTGCAGTATAGATGATTAGAACGAAGGCGAGACAGAACTTCTTTGACATGATCTCGATGAGAGGTGATGCTCTGGGAGAAGACCAGGATATCGTCAAGATAGACGACTACAGATAGATACAAAAGATCTCTGAAGATTTCGTTGATGAATTCTTGAAAAACGGCAGGGACATTACAAAGCACAAAGGGCATCACAAGGTACTCATAATGTCCGTCTCTCGTATTAAAAGTGGTTTTCCACTCATCACCTTGACGAATGCGGATAAGGTTATAGGCCCCTCTAAGATCCAGTTTGGTGAAAATCTGTGCTCCACGAATCTAATCAAAGAGTTCTGATACGAGAGGTAACGTGTAATGGTTCTTCACCGTAATAGCATTCAGCTTCCGGTAGTCAATACAGGGTCTAAGGGTACCGTCTTTCTTTTTGACAAAAAAGAACCCTGCACCCGCCGGAGAGGAAGACTTGCGGAAAAAAACACGTTCAAGATTCTCAGCGACGTATTCAGACATGGCCTGGGTCTCTGGGAGAGATAGGGGAAAGACTCTGCCTCTAGAGATGCACTTGTCGGGTACGAGGTCAATGGGGCAATCCCAGGGTCGATGAGGAGGCAGGGACTCGGCTGCAGCTTTGCTGAATACATATACAAACTCGGCATAGGCCTCAGGAAGAGCAGACTGCGGAGGCTAGACAAGAGATTGAAGACTTAGGAGGATGTACAGCAGTCAAACAATGTTGCTTGCAGATGGATCCCCAAGAAATGACTTGAGCATGAGATCAATCAAACTGCGGATTGTGAGCTTTAAGCCAGGGAAGGCCCAAAATAACAGGATTGAAGGACTGAGGAAGAATCAGGAAACGTATTCACTCAGACTGAAGCGCTGCTACTGCCAGCCGTAAGGAACTGGTAATGCGCTCAATGGAACCATTGCTGATACAATTACCATCAATTGCAGTCAGTGCCAGAGGCTGTGGCAAAGGAAGAATGGAGAGACGAAGCTTGGAAGCGAACTCAGCGGAGATAAAGTTCCCAGCAGATCCAGAGTCCACAAAAGCTTTCAATTGTTGGGGGCCATCTGGGGAAAATAACGTAATAGGCATGAGAAATTCAGAATCTCTCAAGGAATAGGGAGTGAGGGACTTGGATCCTAGGACGACCTCCCTGTCATCACCTAGGATGGGGCGTTTCCTGGCCTCTTGGAGCATGAGGAGAGAAGGTGACCCGAGTCCCCACAATATAGGCAAAGACGATTTTTGATGCGTCTGTCACTCTCCTCTTGGGAAAGGCGAGAGCAGGCAATTTGCATAGGTTCCTCCGGAAGAATTACTGGAGTATGGAACTGAGGAACCAGGCGAGGGAAGGAGCGCCGGGTCCGTTCATGTTCTTGACTACGTTCCCTGTGGCGGATATCCACCTTGATACACAGAGAGACCAATTTGTCAAGATTAGACGGAAGCCAGATCGTCTTTGATACGGTCGTTTAACCCCTGCCAAAAGGTGGCTACCAGAGCCTCAATGTTCCAGCGGAGTTCTGAAGCCAAGGTGCGAAACTGTATGGCATACTGCCCAGCAGTAAGTGAATCTTGATGGAAAGCTAATAGGCCAGAAGTGGCGGAGGAAACACAGCCGGGCTCATCAAAAACCCTCTGAAAATTCTTAATGAAGGTGACAGACTCTCGGAGAGTAGGATCGTTCCGTTCCCAGAGGGGAGAAGCCCAAGACAAGGCTTGACCAGAGAGGAGAGAAATTATATAAGCCACTTTAGTCCTCTTGGAGGCGAAATTTTCTGGAGAAAGCTCAAACTGAATACCGCACTGGTTAAGGAACCCACAACATTTCTTAGGATCGCCATCATATTTCTCCGGCGGTGGAATACGTAGGTGTAACAGATTCTGGATACTTCTACTACTAATCTTGATTAGCGCTGGCTTACCTGAGGTGCGGAGTCTAACGATCTCCCCGGTGTTCACCAAGAACCACCGCAAGGCGGGGTGGGCTTTGCTGCCAGGAGTCGCAGGTCGCGGTCCTCAGGTTCGCCCCAAGATGTAGTACAGCGGAGTGGAGCGGAGGTAGCGGAGTCAGACAAGCCGGTTCGGTACACAGGAATTGAGTCAGGCAGAATCAGAAGGCAACTCAGAGTCAACAAGCCAGGTTCGGTACACGGGTCACAAGAACAGAAGAATGGTCAGCAAGCCGGGTCGGTACACAGGGATAGGAGAGCCAGGGGAGTCAAGCAGACAGAGATCAGCACACAGGGAGATACTGGAGACTGGAAGACACAGCAATCCACGAAGAGCAGGAGCCAGGAACAGGTAAGTGTTGCTCTGACACTCAGCGAGTGTCAGAGTGAGCGAGTGTCAGAGTGAGGTTTTTATCCTGACAGGGATTCAAAATCCCCGCCTCTAGGTTGAGGTCATGTGACCGCCTCCGGGTGCGGTCACGTGGTCCTGGATGCGGAAGTGCGGCTTCCGGAGCGGCGGGTAAGCCCGTTACAGTAGGCTTCTGGAACTAGCGGTGCTGGCAGTAGACATTGTGGCTGCGGAGGTAACCGTTACTGCTAAGGCCGTCTGGCTTCCTGGAAGAGACCCCTGATGGGTGTTTAAACGAGAAACAACCCCATGTAGACTTTGCAAGAGTTATGCCTGATTGGAGTCTTGCTGATCCACCCTGTGGCTAAGTGGAGCAGAAGGTCCCGAGCTGAGGGTTCGTCCTGTCCACTCATATGGCCAGAGTATACTGTCACGGAATTGCAGAGATGGCCGCTAACCGGTATTGGCGCAACTGAACAGGGAGGCGCGGAGTCTAACGTACCCCCGGTATTCACCAGGGACCCCTGCAAGGGGGTTTGGGCTTAGCTGCAGAGGGTACGCAGGTCACGGTTCTCCAAGACAGTCACCGGTGTAGTGACAGTAGTAGACAGGCGTTCTCAGGCAATCCAGGTCAGAGCCAACCGAGCGGTGCAGTACACAGGGAGGATCCAGAGAGAAGTCAGGTCAAGCCAAATAGTCAAACCAGTCAGGCAGCGAGGTACCAAAACGAAACACAGGAGAGTAGTCACAGGAAGCCGAGTCAGAACCGAATAACACACTGGATCAGAAGTTCAGGAAACGCTGGAGCAGGAGTGGACCAATACTCTGGCACTAGACATGTGTCAGAGGCTGCTTTATATACCCTAAGGTGCATCCTGATAGGGTTAGGGAGATTTTGGTGGTCAGACATGCTGGCTGCCGACAGGTGAGCAGAGATAGCATCCCACTGCTAGGCAACAGAACGTGGTTGCTGAGAAGGTGCAGGCGTCCGTCTCCTGCACCAAGTGTCAGTGCGGAGACAGCGCCTGACACTGTCATAGGATGCCACCTTTGCTATAAGACGGTTCGTGAAATTTTATCCCTGCTGGATATTTAATGGTCAACTGTAAGTGATATTATTAGAAAATGGAAGTATTTAGGAACAACATCAACTCAGCCACGAAGCGGATGACCACGTAAAATCACAGAGCAGGGTTAACAACTGCTAAGGCATGTTCTCTGGGACAAACCATGTTACAATGCAAGGCGTGTAAATTAGTTTATTATTTTGCAGATAAGTTAAATACTGGCTGTTTTTTCATCTAACATACAAATACTTGCTAGCTTTATTTTTATACTGACAGTAAAAGTTGATCTAGGACATGCCCTACCCCAACTATAAATCTGTCCCCACATTTGAAATTTACCTCCCCTCCAATGCACAAAGCATTATGGTTTTGCCCAAAATTACTACTTTTTTATGCTTTGCTCTCCTTAATGACTCAAAGGGCTAGATTTACTAAGCTGCGGGTTTGAAAAAGTGGGGATGTTGCCTATAGCAACCAATCAGATTCTAGCTGTCATTTTATAGAAAGTACTTAATAAATGAAAGCTAGAATCTGATTGGTTGCTATAGGCAACATCCCCACTTTTTCAAACCCGCAGCTTGGTAAATCTAGCCCAAAGTGTGTAAAAGTCACCAACGCTCTGATTCCATACTTCCACTGGCATTAATGTAAGCACAAAAACTGTGCAGCGGGAGCTTAATGGAATGGGTTTAAATTGCCCAGCAGCAGCATGCAAGCCTCACATCACCAAGACCAACGCCAAGCAACGGATGGAGTGGTGTAAAGCCCACCGACACTGATCTGTGGAGCAGTGGAAACATGTTTTGTGGAATGAGGAATCACGCTTCTCTGTTTGGCAGTCAGACGAGTGAGTCTGGGTTTGGTGGATGTCGGGAGAACGTTACCTGCCTGACTGCATTATGCCAACTGTGAAGTTTGGTGGAGGAGGGATAATGGTATGGGGCTGTTTCTTCACAGTTTGGGCTAGGCCCCTTATCTCCTGTGAAGGGCAATCTTTACGCTTCAGCACACCAAGTAATTTTGGACAATGCTATGCTTCCAACTTTGTGGCAACAGTTTGGGGAAGACCCTTTTCTATTTCAACATGTAACCCAGTGCACAAAGCAAGGACTACAAAGACATGTTTTAAAGAGTTTGGTGTGGAAGATCTTGACTGGCCCGCAGAGCCCTGACCTCAACCCCATCAAACACCTTAAGGATAAACTGGAAAGAAGATTGTGAGCAAGGCCTTCCCGTCCAAAATAAGTGCCTGACCTCATAAATGCTCTACAGAATGAATGGGCACAAATTCTCATAGAAACATTCCAACATCTTGTGGAAAGTATCCAAAGAAGAGTGGAATCTGTTGTCGCTGCAAAAGGGGATCAACTCCATATTAAAGTATATGATTTTGAATACAATGTCATTACAGTCCCTGTTGGTGTAATGGTCAATACTTTTGTCCATATACTGCAACTAAATCTAAACACATGTTGATCCAATATAAAAAGTTATATTGTAACCGTTATCATACCCCTGAATGAAAGTGACTTATACGTGGAGCTTTATATGTGATTTAATTTTGATATTTTTCTTTCCACATTTTAAAAAGGTGCCTAGAAAATCCATTCCTCGTGTTCACATATGTCATAAAGTTTGCACATACCAATATTATTATGCATTTCTAAACTTTTCCCCACTAATGACACCAGACTAAAATGCAGCTTTACAAAGTAACTCCGCCTTACAGAGTAGTGTAGGCTCTTACAATTAGGGATGAGCGCGCTCGGATTTCTGAAATCCGAGCCCACCCGAACGTTGCGGATCCGAGTCGGATCCGAGACAGATCCGGGTATTGGCGCCAAATTCAAAAGTGAAACTGAGGCTCTGACTCATAATCCCGTTGTCGGATCTCGCGATACTCGGATCCTATAAATTCCCCGCTAGTCGCCGCCATCTTCACTCGGGCATTGATCAGGGTAGAGGGAGGGTGTGTTAGGTGGTCCTCTGTGCTGTTTAGTTCTGTGCTGTTTAGTTCTGTGCTGTTTAGTTCTGTGCTGTTTAGTGCTGTGCTGTGCTGTGCTGTTTAGTGCTGTGCTGTTTAGTGCTGTGCTGTGCTGTGCTGTGCTGTGCTGTGCTGTGCTGTGCTGTGCTGTGCTGTGCTGTGTTCTGCAGTATCAGTCCAGTGGTGCTGTGTGCTGTGCTCTGTCCTTCTGAGGTCAGTGGTGCTGCTGGGTCCTGTGCTGTGTCCTGTTCAGTCCAGTGGTGCTGTGTCCTGTGCTCTGTGCTTCTAAGGGCATAGTTATTTCCCCAATATTCCCCTGTGTTTAAAAAAATAAAAAAAAGTTTTTTTAAAAAATACCAAAAACTACTTTAATATTTTTTAATTACCACAAAATTTTCACAACCAATCCTGCAGTATAAGCCCATTGGTACTGCAATATTACCAAGTTCACACATTCAGCAGTAAAAGTCCAGTGGTACTGCAATATTACAAAGTTTACACATTCTGAAGTATCAGTCCAGTGGTGCTGTGTCCTGTGCTCTGTCCTGCTGAGTTCCGTAGTGCTGCTGGGTCCTGTGCCGTGTCCTGTTCAGTCCAGTGGTGCTGTGTCCTGTGCTCTGTGCTTCTAAGGGCATAGTTATTTCCCCATTATTCCCAAGTTTGTAAAAAATAAAAAAAAAGTAAAAAAAAAAAAAAAATTAAAAAAAAAAAAATATATATAATAATTATAACCAAATTTGCAAAACCAATCCAGCATTATAAGTCCATTGGTACTGCAATATTACCAAGTTCACACATTCTGCAGTATCAGTCCAGTGGTGCTGTGTCCTGTGCTCTGTCCTGCTGAGTTCCGTAGTGCTGCTGGGTCCTGTGCCGTGTCCTGTTCAGTCCAGTGGTGCTGTGTCCTGTGCTCTGTGCTTCTAAGGGCATAGTTATTTCCCCATTATTCCCAAGTTTTTAAAAAATAAAAAAAAAGTAAAAAATAATAAAAAATGTAAAAAAAAAAAAATATATAATAATTATAACCAAATTTGCAAAACCAATCCAGCATTATAAGTCCATTGGTACTGCAATATTACCAAGTTCACACATTCTGCAGTATCAGTCCAGTGGTGCTGTGTCCTGTGCTCTGTCCTGCTGAGTTCCGTAGTGCTGCTGGGTCCTGTGCCGTGTCCTGTTCAGTCCAGTGGTGCTGTGTCCTGTGCTCTGTGCTTCTAAGGGCATAGTTATTTCCCCATTATTCCCAAGTTTTTAAAAAATAAAAAAAAAGTAAAAAATAATAAAAAATTTAAAAAAAAAAAAATATATAATAATTATAACCAAATTTGCAAAACCAATCCAGCAGTATAAGTCCATTGGTACTGCAATATTACCAAGTTCACACATTCTGCAGTATCAGTCCAGTGGTGCTGTGTCCTGTGCTCTGTCCTGCTGAGTTCCGTAGTGCTGCTGGGTCCTGTGCCGTGTCCTGTTCAGTCCAGTGGTGCTGTGTCCTGTGCTCTGTGCTTCTAAGGGCATAGTTATTTCCCCACTATTCCCAAGTTTTTTAAAAATAAAAAAAAAGTAAAAAAAAATAAAAAATTAAAAAAAAAAAAAATATATAATAATTATAACCAAATTTGCAAAACCAATCCAGCAGTATAAGTCCATTGGTACTGCAATATTACCAAGTTCACACATTCTGCAGTATCTTGTGCTACATATAATGGAGACCAAAAATTTGGAGGATAAAGTAGGGAAAGATCAAGACCCACTTCCTCCTAATGCTGAAGCTGCTGCCACTAGTCATGACATAGACGATGAAATGCCATCAACGTCGTCTTCCAAGCCCGATGCCCAATCTCGTAGTACCGGGCATGTAAAATCCAAAAAGCCCAAGTTAAGAAAAAGTAGCAAAAAGAGAAACTTAAAATCATCTGAGGAGAAATGTAAAGTTGCCAATATGCCATTTACGACACGGAGTGGCAAGGAACGGCTTAGGCCCTGGCCCGTGTTCATGACTAGTGGTTCAGCTTCACCCACGGATCTTAGCCCTCCTCCTCCTCCCCCCCCCTACAAAAAATTGAAGAGAGTTATGCTGTCAGCAACAAAACAGCAAACAACTCTGCCTTCTAAAGAGAAATTATCACAAATCCCCAAGGCGAGTCCAAGGGTGTTGGTGGTTGTCAAGCCTGACCTTCCCATCACTGTACGGGAAGAGGTGGCTCGGGAGGAGGCTATTGATGATGTAGCTGGCGCTGTGGAGGAACTTGATGATGAGGATGGTGATGTGGTTATTGTAAATGAGGCACCAGGGGGGGAAACAGCTGATGTCCATGGGATGAAAAAGCCCATCGTCATGCCTGGTCAGAAGACCAAAAAATGCACCTCTTCGGTCTGGAGTTATTTTTATCCAAATCCAGACAACCAATGTATGGCAATATGTAGCTTATGTAAAGCTCAAATAAGCAGGGGTAAGGATCTTGCCCACCTAGGAACATCCTCACTTATACGTCACCTGAATAACCTTCATAGTTCAGTGGTTAGTTCAGGAACTGGGGCTAGGACCCTCATCGGTACAGGGACACCTAAATCCCGTGGTCCAGTTGGATACACACCAGCAACACCCTCCTCGTCAACTTCCTCCACAATCTCCATCAGATTCAGTCCTGCAGCCCAAGTCACCAGCCAGACTGAGTCCTCCTCAATACGGGATTCATCCGAGGAATCCTGCAGCGGTACGCCTACTACTGCCACTGCTGCTGTTGCTGCTGTTAGTCGGTCATCTTCCCAGAGGGGAAGTCGTAAGACCGCTAAGTCTTTCACCAAACAATTGACCGTCCAACAGTCGTTTGCCATGACCACCAAATACGATAGTAGTCACCCTATTGCAAAGCGTATAACTGCGGCTGTAACTGCAATGTTGGTGTTAGACGTGCGCCCGGTGTCCGCCATCAGTGGAGTGGGATTTAGAGGGTTGATGGAGGTATTGTGTCCCCGGTACCAAATCCCCTCGAGATTCCACTTCACTAGGCAGGCGATACCAAAAATGTACAGAGAAGTACGATCAAGTGTCCTCAGTGCTCTTAAAAATGCGGTTGTACCCACTGTCCACTTAACCACGGACATGTGGACAAGTGGTTCTGGGCAAACGAAGGACTATATGACTGTGACAGCCCACTGGGTAGATGCATCCCCTTCCGCAGCAACAGCAACAGCTGCATCAGTAGCAGCATCTACAAAATGGCTGCTCATGCAAAGGCAGGCAACATTGTGCATTACAGGCTTTAATAAGAGGCACAACGCTGACAACATATTAGAGAAAATGAGGGAAATTATCTCCCAGTGGCTTACCCCACTTAGACTCTCATGGGGATTTGTGGTGTCAGACAATGCCAGTAACATTGTGCGGGCATTAAATATGGGCAATTTCCAGCACGTCCCATGTTTTGCCCACACCATTAATTTGGTGGTGCAGCATTACCTCAAGAGTGACAGGGGTGTGCAGGAGATGCTTGCGGTGGCCCGCAAAATTGCTGGACACTTTCGGCATTCAGCCAGTGCCTACCGCAGACTAGAGGCACATCAAAAAAGCTTGAACCTGCCCTGCCATCACCTCAAACAAGAGGTTGTGACGCGCTGGAACTCCACCCTCTATATGCTGCAGAGGATGGAGGAGCAGCAAAAGGCCATTCAGGCCTACACAGCCACCTACGACATAGGCAAAGGAGTGGGGATGCGCCTGAGTCAAGCGCAGTGGAGACTGATTTCCGTGTTGTGCAAGGTTCTGCAGCCATTTGAACTTGCCACACGAGAAGTCAGTTCCGACACTGCCAGCTTGAGTCAGGTCATTCCCCTGATCAGGCTGTTGCAGAAGCAGCTGGAGAAAGTGAGGGAGGAGCTGGTAAGCCATTGCGATTACAGCAAGCATGTAGCTCTTGTGGATGTAGCCCTTCGTACGCTTTGCCAGGATCCGAGGGTGGTCACTCTTTTAAAGTCAGAGGAATACATTCTGGCCACCGTGCTCGATCCTCGGTTTAAAGCGTATGTTGTGTCTCTGTTTCCGGCGGACACAAATCTACAGCGGTGCAAAGACCTGCTGGTCAGGAGATTGTCCTCTGAAGAGGACCGTGACATGCCAACAGCTCCACCCTCATTTTCTTCCACATCTATGGCTGCGAGGAAAAAGCTCAGTTTTCCCAAAAGAGGCACTGGCGGGGATGCTGATAACATCTGGTCCGGACTGAAGGACCTGCCAACCATTGCAGACATGTCTACTCTCGCTGCATTGGATGCTGTCACAATAGAAAAAATTGTGGATGATTACTTTGCTGACACCATCCAAGTAGACATGTCAGACAGTCCATATTGTTACTGGCAGGAAAAAAAGGCAGTTTGGAAGCCCCTGTACAAACTGGCTCTATTTTACCTGAGTTGTCCCCCCTCCAGTGTGTACTCGGAAAGAGTTTTTAGTGCAGCGGGGAACCTGGTCAGTGAGCGGCGAAGGAGGTTGCTTCCTCACAACGTTGAAAAAATGATGTTTATAAAAATGAATAATCAATTCCTCAATGAAGTACAGCACTGCCCTCCAGATACTACAGAGGGACCTGTGGTTGTGGAGTCCAGCGGGGACGAATTGATAATGTGTGATGAGGAGGAAGTACACACTGTAGGGGGAGAGGAATCAGAGGTTGAGGATGAGGACGACATCTTGCCTCAGTAGAGCCTGTTTAGTCTGTACAGGGAGAGATGAATAGCTTTTTTGGTGTGGGGGCCCAAACAAACCAATCATTTCAGCCAAAGTTGTTTGGTAGGCCCTGTCGCTAAAATGATTGGTTTGTTAAAGTGTGCATGTCCTATTTCAACAACAGACCTCTCAACTGCAGCTCATCCCTCCTCTGCGGGGATAATGTCTCCTGTGCTCTGACACGTCACTCTGTGTACTCTCAGCCTCAGGATCTGACACTACAGCTACCATGCCTCTTGTAGCAGCCCTCACTCCAGGGCCTCTTCCATGTGCAGTGTCCCCCTCTCTCTTGGGTTCACTATAGTGGCATGGAGTTCTCCCCCTCATCCAGGGCACACATTCCTTGCCCTGGCTCAGTCACCACGCTCAGACTTCCAGGCAATGCTGGGGGAGCCTGGGAGCTTCCACCCCAGGTCCCCAGCTACAACTCTCCTCTCCTGTGTCTTCTCTCTCTTTCTGACACTTTAAAGATCGTGCCTTTAAATGAAAAAGTCAGTCTTCATTGCACGACTATGTGCAAGTGCAACAGGGACATTTTTTTGGGTTTACAAAGTCAAACAATAACACTACAACCCTGTCTGTCTGGGGTCTGTCAATGACGAATTGTCTGGAGCATGTTTTGAGGAGGTATTGTGGCCCCGGTATCAAATTGGGTACTGGGGCCACCCCACTATGCAGTCCAGATACTTGTTTGGTGGAATTCCGACACGTGGAGGGTTTTTTAATTATATTGTGGCCTCGGTACCAAATTGTGTACCGGGGCCACCACACTACGCAGTCAAGATACTTGTTTGGTGGAATTCAGACCAGTTGAGGGTTTTATTATTATATTGTGTGGACCACTCTATCTATACCACACTACAACTCTATACCACTCTATTTCCTACTTTAATTCTATTTAATTCTATTTCCTACTTTAATTCTATTACTAATTAATTACCATAAAGAGGAACAAAAAAAACCAATTTTACCAAAAGTATAATATGACTTAGACTTACAAACACTACACTTGAAAGATCGTGCCTTTAAATGAAAAAGTCAGTCTTCATTGCACGACTATGTGCAAGTGCAACAGGGACATTTTTTTGGGTTTACAAAGTCAAACAATAACACTACGACCCTGTCTGTCTGGGGTCTGTCAATGACGAATTGTCTGGAGCATGTTTTGAGGAGGTATTGTGGCCCCGGTATCAAATTGGGTACCGGGGCCACCCCACTATGCAGTCCAGATACTTGTTTGGTGGAATTCCGACACGTGGAGGGTTTTTTAATTATATTGTGGCCTCGGTACCAAATTGTGTACCGGGGCCACCACACTACGCAGTCAAGATACTTGTTTGGTGGAATTCAGACCAGTTGAGGGTTTTATTATTATATTGTGTGGACCACTCTATCTATACCACACTACAACTCTATACCACTCTATTTCCTACTTTAATTCTATTTAATTCTATTTCCTACTTTAATTCTATTACTAATTAATTAACATAAAGAGGAACAAAAAAAACCAATTTTACCAAAAGTATAATATGACTTAGACTTACAAACACTACACTTGAAAGATCGTGCCTTTAAATGAAAAAGTAAGTCTTCATTGCACGACTATGTGCAACAGGGACAGTTTTTTTCTTTACAAAGTCAACTAATAACACTTGGACCCTGTCTGTCTTTAACATACTTGATGGGATCTCAATGACGAATTGTCTGTAGCATGTTTGGAGGAGGTATTGTGGCCCCGGTATCAAGTTGGGTACCGGGGCCACCCCACTACGCAGTCCAGATACTTGTTTGGTGGAATTCTGACACGTGGAGGGTGTATTTATTTTATTGTGGCCCCGGTATCAAATTGGGTACCGGGGCCACCCCACTACGCAGTCCAGATACTTGTTTGGTGGAATTCTGACACGTGGAGGGTGTATTTATTTTATTGTGGCCCCGGTATCAAGTTGGGTACCGGGGCCACCCCACTACGCAGTCCAGATACTTGTTTGGTGGAAATCTGACACGTGGAGGGTTTTTTAATTATATTGTGGCCTCGGTACCAAATTGTGTACCGGGGCCACCACACTACGCAGTCAAGATAGATAGATGCGTATCATAGATAAAGTACATTCAGTGGTGTGGGGCAAATTGAAAAATATTCAAAATGCACTGACATTATCAAAAACAAGAGGTTGTCACACGCTAAAACTCCAACATGTATATGATGGAGAGGATGGAGGAGCAGCCGTATGTGTAGTGTAATGCAGACCTGTTGAAGGTTTTTTATATATTTTATTGTGGTGCCCAGTGCCCACTCCTCTAGGCAGTCCAGGTACATTTATTGGTGCGATTCATAAAAGTTCAGGGTTTTTAATATATCTTGTGGTGACCCACTCCTCTACGCAGTCCAGGTACATTTATTGGTGCGATTCATAAAAGTTCAGGGTTTTTAATATATTGTGGTGACCCACTCCTCTACGCAGTCCAGGTACATTTATTGGTGCGATTCATAAAAGTTCAGGGTTTTTAATATATTGTGGTGACCCACTCCTCTACGCAGTCCAGGTACATTTATTGGTGCGATTCATAAAAGTTCAGGGTTTTTAATATATTGTGGTGACCCACTCCTCTACGCAGTCCAGGTACATTTATTGGTGTGAATCAAACAAGTTGGTGGTTTTCTTATTATATATATTGTGGTGACCCACTCCTCTACGCAGTCCAGGTACATTTATTGGTGCGATTCATAAAAGTTCAGGGTTTTTAATATATTGTGGTGACCCACTCCTCTACGCAGTCCAGGTACATTTATTGGTGCGAATCAAACTAGTTGATGGTTTTCTTATTATATATATTGTGGTGACCCACTCCTCTACGCAGTCCAGGTACATTTATTGGTGCGATTCATAAAAGTTCAGGGTTTTTAATATATTGTGGTGACCCACTCCTCTACGCAGTCCAGGTACATTTATTGGTGCGAATCAAACAAGTTGATGGTTTTCTTATTATATATATTGTGGTGACCCACTCCTCTACGCAGTCCAGGTACATTTATTGGTGCGATTCATAAAAGTTCAGGGTTTTTAAGATATTGTGGTGACCCACTCCTCTACGCAGTCCAGGTACAATTATTGGTGCGAATCATAAAAGTTCAGGGTTTTTAATATATTGTGGTGACCCACTCCTCTACGCAGTCCAGGTACATTTATTGGTGCGAATCAAACAAGTTGATGGTTTTCTTATTATATATATTGTGGTGACCCACTCCTCTACGCAGTCCAGGTACATTTATTGGTGCGATTCATAAAAGTTCAGGGTTTTTAATATATTGTGGTGACCCACTCCTCTACGCAGTCCAGGTACATTTATTGGTGCGAATCAAACAAGTTGGTGGTTTTCTTATTATATATATTGTGGTGACCCACTCCTCTACGCAGTCCAGGTACATTTATTGGTGCGATTCATAAAAGTTCAGGGTTTTTAATATATTGTGGTGACCCACTCCTCTACGCAGTCCAGGTACATTTATTGGTGCGAATCAAACTAGTTGATGGTTTTCTTATTATATATATTGTGGTGACCCACTCCTCTACGCAGTCCAGGTACATTTATTGGTGCGATTCATAAAAGTTCAGGGTTTTTAATATATTGTGGTGACCCACTCCTCTACGCAGTCCAGGTACAATTATTGGTGCGAATCATAAAAGTTCAGGGTTTTTAAGATATTGTGGTGACCCACTCCTCTACGCAGTCCAGAAAGATACCTTTTTGCAACGTTTTGGACTAATAACTATATTGTGAGGTGTTCAGAATACACTGTAAATTAGTGGAAATGCTTGTTATTGAATGTTATTGAGGTTAATAATAGCCTAGGAGTGAAAATAAGCCCAAAAACTTGATTTTTAAACTTTTTATGTTTTTTTCAAAAAAAATCCGAATCCAATACCTTAAATCCGAACCGAGACCTTTCGTCAAGTGTTTTGCGAGACAAATCCGAACCTCAAAAATAACGAAAATCCGGATCCAAAACACAAAACACGAGACCTCAAAAGTCGCCGGTGCACATCCCTACTTACAATATGAAAATACAGAGTACAAAACTTATATTATACTTGCCAACCTTTTAACATTGAATTCTGGGAGATCCCAGGCCGGCGGTTGGAGGGCGGGGCGTGGTCAATTGTGTCATTTTGGTCCCACCCCGGCACAAAAAACATAATTTTGCCATGGGGGCGGGGTCAAAATGTTGAGATTCACCGCGAATCGCATCATTTTGGCCATCAAATAGCAGTATGCGGGATACTTGCCTGCTCTCCCAGGAGACCTATCCGAATTTCGGGAGTCTCCCGGACATTCTGGGAGAGTTGGCAAGTAAGATTTATATATACTGGACAACGACATTGAATATACAAAGTTACATGCAGAGTCTTGTGCATGCATGGTCCTGCACATCCAGTCGTCTTGGTAAGTCCAGGCCTGGAATTACTGATGACTGTTATAGGTCTTGGCTCCATAACCTGGGTGCTATAGTCCATAATACTTTATGAAGTTGTAGAGGCCGTGTAAACAGTTTATTTTTTTACTTAATATCACCAAACTCATGTCACTTTTTATATAAAGTCTTCTTGTTCAGCACATATAATATATAGGGCATCAGTGCATCAAAAGCTTGCATTACATGTTTCCTGGTTAGCCATTAAATGTATCACTAAAATGTATTTATTTTTTTAACAACACAAACATATTAATTGCTACCCGTTTTTTCCTGGTACAACATTATTTTTATTTGTTATATTTATTACAATTTTTTTTTATAATTTACTACTGTAACAGACATGCGAGGGCTGGCAAATTTTAGCCCAGTGTTCAAGACTCAACTCAGCAACCTATTAAGAACATTTTAAAGGAAGAAATGCTGGTGGCCTTGTGACTCAGCCCAAGGTAGCCTACTATAGAAGCGATCCAGGGGGCAGTCCTGCCCCCCAGCCCCATCTGCCCCTGATTACACATTAGGGTGAGGTGCGTTAAAAGAACAAAAAAAGCAATCCACTGCAGCATGACATTAATTATACTTTCATTTGTGAGTTCATCTATACCGAGCAATGTCTTTTTTTTCACTTATACTCAGCCATACACTGTATTATGTATTACTAATATTTGATTCACAAACGTATGTTCATTGTCTTTCGTGGAATTATAATTATTCTTCATCACTGCTAGAGGGCGATATATTATTGTCATATCCTCCTATATACTGTCTGTGAATCGTTTATTTCCGGACAGATAGTAATATACTTCGGTAATTTCCGTGATAACTCGGCAGATTCCGGACACTGCCACAGACCTTCGCCTACCTCCGGCATCGCTCGGGTATTTCCGCTAAAGGTCGGCTATCTTCGACAACATTCGGTTATATCCGAAAGAACTCGGCTTTCTCCGGCGGCCTCTCCGGTAACGGTCGCTGTGAGTTTAAATGAGCCGGAGCCGCCCGTCTGACGTCTTGAGAGCAGCCGACAGGGAGAGAGGCCCCGACAGCGGGAGAGAGCGCGGACGCGGGAGGCCGGAGAATGACGGTGCTGCAAGAACCCGTCCAGGTAACTGGCGACCCGGCAGATCCTAATACTGCACAGCGAGGCTTGCGGCCTACTGATGGAAATGGGTTAAGGGAAAGAAGAGGCAGGTTACGGGAGCCGTTTAAGGGACAACAAGGGATCAGCATGATCAGGCAATGTGTATTGGCAGAGGTGGCAGGAGAGAGTCTCAGAAAATTAACATATTACCGGGGTAGAGGGGAGGGGAACAGGAGGACTGGTCTGGGCCACGGGGGGGAGGAAGCGTAGTATTTCTGCCGTCAGTGACAGGAGCAAGGCCAAGCGTATAGGGTGCTAGGCACACTAAAGTTTAGATAAGAAGGGGGAAATTATTGGATTTACAGAAAATTGTGGAGTCAATGGAATAAGTAATTATGGAGTAATGTAATGGGGCAATAATGGAGGAAGAGAGAGAGAGCAAGATGAATGGGGCAATAATAGAGGAAGAGAGAGCGCAAGATGAATGGGGCAATAATAGAGGAAGAGAGAGAGCAAGATGAATGGGGCAATAATAGAGGAAGAGAGAGAGCAAGATGAATGGGGCAATAATAGAGGAAGAGAGAGAGCAAGATGAATGGGGCAATAATAGAGGAAGAGAGAGAGCAAGATGAATAGGGCAATAATGGAGAGAGAGAGAGAGCAATATGAATGGGGCAATAATAGAGGAAGAGAGAGAGCAAGATGAATGGGGCAATAATGGAGGAATAGAGAGAGAGAGCAAGATGAATGGGGCAATAATGGAGGAATAGAGAGAGAGAGCAAGATGAATGGGGCAATAATGGAGGAAGAGAGAGAGAGCAAGATGAATGGGGAAATAATGGAGGAATAGAGAGAGAGAGCAAGATGAATGGGGAAATAATGGAGGAATAGAGAGAGAGAGCAAGATGAATGGGGCAATAATGGAGGAAGAGCGAGAGCAAGATGAATGGGGCAATAAAGGAAGATGAGCAGGGGCATGAGTGGAGGAAGTGCAGGGCAGAGAAGGGCGATGATGGAGGAAGAGAAGGGCAGAGAAGGGCGATGATGGAGGAAGAGCAGGGCAGAGAAGGGCGATGATGGAGGAAGAGCAGGGAGATGATGGAGGAAGAGCAGGGCAGAGAAGGGCGATGATGGAGGAAGGGCGATGAAGGAAGAGAAGGGCGATGATGGAGGAAGAGCAGGGCAGAGAAGGGCGATGATGGAGGAAGAGCAGGGCAGAGAAGGGCGATGATGGAGGAAGAGCAGGGCAGAGAAGGGCGATGATGGAGGAAGAGCAAGGGCGATGCTGGAGGAAGAGCAGGGCAGAGAAGGGCAATGCTGGAGGAAGAGAAGGGCGATGATGGAGGAAGAGCAGGGCAGAGAAGGGCGATGCTGGAGGAAGGGCAGGGAAGGGCGATGCTGGAGAAAGAGCAGGGCAGGGAAGGGCGATGCTGGAGGAAGAGCATGACAACTGGGGCCAATTATGGTTGTGATGTAAACGGGGACAGTAATGGTTGGCAAAAGGGAGCAATAATTATTGTCGTGTAGGGCACTAATGGTTGGCATGCAGGGTGATAATAGAACAGGATGTACAGTGCTAGAAGGGATGGATGAAAGAGTAAACTAAGTAAAGAAGAATGTTGTAGGGCACAGGTTGAATGTGAGGAGGAAGAGTGGGATAAATGAAGGCAAGAGGTTGTGGATTTGGCAAAAATGAATGAGTGTGAGGTAATTAAAAATGCAGTTGGACACAAAGGTAACGTGAATAGGAGAATGCGAGTGGATTGTTCAAGATGATTGGGGAGTGGGATTGATCATTTATGGTTGGAACTAGGAATTGCCAAGGTAACCTGGAGGAGGGATGGAGTGTGGTGTTGATGTCCAAGGAAGAAAAACTAGGATAATTGGAGGCAGTAGTTAAATACTAGGAACAACTGTTTAATTGAAAGAAAGAAGAGAATGCAAGCAGCCAGGAAAGCAAAAGAGTTGGAAACAAGTGTAAGGCAATGGATGAGAGGATATGAGGTGGTGGGTTGGCTAAAAGCAAGGGGAGGAGGGTAATACAGGTCGGGGATAAAACTTTGAGATAATGTGGTAAAAGACAAAGCAGGTGCAGAACGGCACTTGTAAGTGGTGTGGATTAGTCAAATTTGAGGGAGAGGTTGTTGGACAAAGCTAATTAATTGTAGAAATGCTAGTGGGAGGAAGGCGGAGCATTGGGAAGTATGCAGTGTTTGGACAAAAGTAAAGGAGCTGTGGTGTTGACGACAGCGATGGTAGGAGAAGAAGAGGGACATTTGTGAAGCCGGAATTTATAAAAACAAACAAACAGTGGGGTGTACAAAGGAATATAAAGGGAAGGACAGCAAATAGGAGGAAGTGATGATATAACTTGAAATGAAGGGAATATAGGTAGGAAATAAACATTTTGCCTACTGCATTATCTTTTCCCCACTTTATCGATTGGAGAAAAGGACAAAACAGCAAGTTGCACAGTATAACTGGAAGGGGAAGGGGGTGCCTATGCAATGATGGTGGAAAGAGGCCAATAGATAGGAATACTAAAATGGTGGTAAATTAAATAGAATTTAAGAAGCAGTTCTAGTCCTCATCACAGCATTTTAATCTAGGGGTGCAATCTCCTATCCAAAATATGCATTCATTTTTTTTATTATTGACATCAAACAGGAAATATTGAGCCTGGGGTTTATTAATTGTCTGTACTTGATTTATTACTGCTAAGATATATTTCAGTATGGCAGGGTTTTGTATAACTAGGTTTGTGTGATGAATGATTATGTATAAAAGTAGGTACATTGCAGCGTTCTCCAAAGCAGTTGAAGAAATATTGTATATGGTGGCTTGGTTTGGGTACGGGCTTAGATGATTTTCATAGAGGCCTAGTAATGACTGTAGCTGGATACATTCTGAAAATAACTGCATGACTCACCAATATTTACATTTTTGAACGGATTCATGACACATCCAGAAATGTACAATACATTGTGCATTAATTTCTTTACTTTTAAATATGTACATTTTATAAGCTTAGTTTCCTCCCATTGTTGCCACAAATATGGTAATGTGAGTGTGTATATCCCAGCCTTAATGTATTGAGGGAGGAAATTGCTGTTTTATCATAGGGAAACCATCACCATGTGTGCTAGTGTAGAAGTATGAAATGTTAAAGGAAAATCCCATACAAATAATTTGAGATCAGTAGCGGTTTGGTTCCAGACTCCTGCAATTCACGAGATACCTGTCAAGCCTGCGGTATGTTGACACTAACCAGTCATCGCTCTTGACACGGCAAGCTTGTCATGTGTAGTGAGCACTAAAATGTTCAATTATTACTAGAGGCATGTCTGAGAGGGGAGTATCTTATGGGTGGAAGCGGTCCTAGCTGTCTGACACCTGCTATTGTGATACTTAAGGAGATGGGATGATGGGGTATTATTAAAAATGTGTTGGAGTGGACATCTCCTTTTAAGCTATTACATGATGGCTATATCTAGTTTTGTGGATGGCTATGCTAGTGTGTTCTTACATTTTCGGGAATTTAGACTGTAAGCTTTAATGGGACAGGGACTGATGTGAATAACTATTCTCTGTACAGTGCTGCGTAATATTGGGCGCTTTATAAATAAACAATAATAAAAATGAGTGGTTTGGTGGGTGAAGATAGTGGTGTTGGAGTTTACATCCTTTAAAAAAAAATTAAAAAATCTTGGACATACAGTACGATCACTGCATTTTTTTTTTTTCCCCCTCTCCACAACTAACAAAATTGATGTCGATATTAAAGGGGGACTCCATGTTCAATGAATATTATATTGTCTTCCAAGCAGTTTGTTTTTATTTTCATTACCCTGAGAATCGGCAACAAATCTTCTATTTAGATACTATTGTATTCTGCACCGACCTGAACTTATCTATTGGCTATTGTAGGGCAATGGACCTGAATGAATCTGACTGGAATGTAAACGTTGAAGTTGACATTCCTCTTTCATTTTTATGTGCCAGGAAAGAGATTCATCTGTAATTTGGCCACATTGTGTTGGACACGCTAAAGCCAACTACTGTATCCCGTATATGTGTAGCATGCATAAAATTGATGTTAATCTATAGAAAATGCTAGACACCGCATATATTAGAATGTCCAGTCGTCTTTATATGGCTCTTGGGACTGCACCAAGACATTTGTTTGTTTTTCAGTCGTCTTATATTATGTTAACTCTGCCTGACTTCAAATAAAATTTTGTTTCTCACACATTCAGGCTGCTATATGGCAAGCACTGAATCACTACGCATATCGAGATGCAGTATTCTTGGCAGAAAGACTTTATGCAGAAGGTATGTGATCTTTGTAAACTGTACACACATGGAATCATTTGGCAGAGTAAATGAGTGTATCTATTACTTATTCAACAAGCTCAATAAATGCAATACTTTATCTGGCCCTCTCATCACTGCTATCCTAAGTCTCATTACTTTATATAAAATAATTGCTAAGGGAATGAATACTGTACTTTTTCCTAAAATGTAAGTTTTAAATTACATTACAAATGTATATTGGACAATGAGAGATGATTTGTTAACTTGATAGCAGGCAAAATACACTTTTAAATCTTTTGTTACCATTATTCACATTGTAGCTTCATTTTGTTATATTTACAAATCACATCAGTAACACTGTGTGACATGATGTTTGGTAAATTGCTATTATATTTAAACTTATTCTGTTCGAGTAAAAGTGGATCTGTTGGGAGAACTCTTCTGGTTACTGCTGATTTTTTATTTTTTTTATTTTATTCATTAATATATTTTTCCTTTTGAGATCCTGGATTAAAGGGGTTGTCTACTCTTTATTGAATATACCACCCCCTTTAATTAGGCCCTAGCTGTTGCCTTTAGTGAAATGACACTCTGCTATGTCTGACAGTATGGGGAGGAGAGTGCCGTCAATAGGGTGGAAGCAGAGGTAGCGGGGTGATGTCTGTACATGCCTTGCTGCTACTTAAGATTAGTCTTTTGGTAGGCTTGAGACTGATCATCTGGCAGAGAAAAAAAAAATAGTTACATAATGTACGTCCCCATCTGACTTAATCCATGATCTACACCCGTCTGAGCCACCCTATAGAAGTAACAGTTGAGCATCTCCAGAGATAAAGTACCTTTTTTTTTTCCTTAGCAGTTACCATTTTTTCTGAGCTTACTATGATTCTCGTTGAGCTGAACTTCAAAAAAATGGTATCGCTGTACACAGGAAGTTTCCGGTGGAGAGATCCAGATGGCATAATAGCGTTCTGTACAGCAGTCAGATCTTTGAAGGTATATAAGCAGAGTGCACATAATGTATGAAAAGTGCCTGCAGCCAAAACCATCAGGTGTCGCATACACTAAATGTACATAGTCAGCAAGTACAGTCAGTTCTATTCAACATGTGGCAGGGGATGCTGGTTAAACAGGGCGTTGTACTGGCTGGTTCAGAAGACCAGAGTGGCTTGTATGCTTTGAATGTAGTATGGATATTTTCTGTATTTTCACAGTGCACTCCGAAGAGGCATTATTTCTGCTAGCCACATGTTACTACCGCTCAGGAAAAGCATACAAGGCTTACCGGCTCCTGAAAACACACAGTTGTGCCACCCCACAATGTAAATATCTTCTTGCAAAATGCTGCGTGGATCTTAGCAAGTGAGTATGAGTTTCCCCTCTCTGCTTACCCATGTTTCTAATATTTCTTTCTGTAGTCATATTAACTTCCTGTCGCATCCTGTTTAATCCACTTCATCAGTGTTGGCTAACCTGTGAAACTCCAGGTGTTGTGAAACTACAAGTCTCAGCATGCTTTGTCAATATATATCAGCTTATTGCTGGAATGGTATGCTGGGACTTGTAGTATAACAACACCTGGAGTGTCACAGGTCTGCCAACACTGCACTACATTCTTCTCCTGTTGTGTATTTCTTATTTTATTTTTTTCTACTCCTCTTTCTTGGGTTAGTGAGGAGCACGTAATTCCATTATTTCCCTAATATTTCAAATGTGTATACTTAACTGAATATGTCCAGCAGGAAATTGTCTTATCCCTTACTCAGCAATGTTTAAGAGTGAACAGAGGACTAAGGTTTTCTCTTATGCATCACTCTGGACTGACTAGCACTGAAACTCTTGTGTTTTAGTTCGTCTATGAAATCCTTTTTTACATTTTAGTATTTATTTTACTTCCTGATTATCTATTAGTTACAATCTACTTCTTTATGTCCAGCAAGTCTTCCTGTAGGCAAAAACACCCGACTCTTGAACCTTTTTTTGCTTTCTCTTTACCATTCATATACCCATCTTCAATTGCTGTCTTTCTTTCCTGCCTAGTCTTTTATTATAAATCCCTGTCTGTTCATCATGTTTAGAGATCTGTACCTTATTCCTTTCTTCCTTTTGCCTCCTCACTGTGTTCATCTTTGTCTCCTCTTCCCTTGCAGACTGGCAGAGGGTGAGCAGATCTTATCAGGTGGTGTGCTGAATAAACAAAAGAGCCAGGAAGAGATTGTTACAGAGTTTGGAGACTCTGCATGCTTTACACTCTCGCTGCTCGGTCATGTATATTGGTAAGCTTGAACACCCATCATGTTTGCCAAGAATTTTCATTGTATGTTATGTAATATGTGTATGTCAAGTGTTGTAATATTATGGAAACCAGTGGCATTTAGTAATATTTCCCTATCTTCCTATATGGGGATCACTGCTATCATGGAAGGGTGGGTATATACAGGCTAGTCCAGGAACTTGAAACTGAAACTACACAGTGTTCAGAAGCTTCTCCCCTCTCCATCAAATTCACTGTTTTAACTAAGTGACCTTAGAGATTGGATGCTTCTGCACATGTTTTATTGAACTTTCTGTAGTGTACTACAATTGAGTTTTATTCTCTACGTGGAGGGTCATGAGCGAAAATCAATACCTGAAAGGTCTGCGGTCATTGATGCATGATCAAATCAAACTATCGGGTGGATTTACAGTCTGTAGCTTTAGGGTTAAGTTGTGGCTAAGGAGGATCCTAATACTCCTAAAGTATGAATTCTGAACACTAGAGTAGAAAGTGTACCTTTTTTTTTTTTTTTTTTTTAGTAGTGGTTTAATGAACTCTCCAGTATTTTTACAAGAGGTGATGTTTAAAGCGTTGCTAAGGCATTCGCCTTTTGGTGTTCAGTGTTGCTGGTAGATCGGGCCATCAACAACTCTTAAAGTCCCCGACCATAAATGTCTCTTCCTTACGGACTCATGAAAGAATTGGAATCATTTTTTTGAACGGTCGCTGTTTCTGATTTGGAGCATATAAGTTCTCTAAAGTACATGGGGTGGGTGTTTTCTGTTTTTTTTTTTTTTCTTTGTTTTTTTAAGTTTGCCCACAAGTATCAGGTGTTGGAATAGAAACTGGATTTTAATTCCGGGTGGACATGTTGGATGGTGTGTCTTTTGTAAGAAAACTATGTCCGCCTTGTGTTGCTTAAGTGTCATAAAGAGTTTAGAATCCTCACACAAAATGTAAAAGTTTTGAACAGCCCTCTAAAAACGCACTAAGAGCCATATCTGATGATCAGAAGGGTCACTCCAGGCTCCGCCGAGGGTCCCATCTTGGTCTGGAATCAGAATAGTTAGGAAATAAAATGGTAGACTATGTTAACCACCTACCATATTCAATGAGTGGTAATAGGAGGTATTTCACTACAGGGCAGTGCTCAAACTTGCATACAGTCTTCTAACAAAAATATGAAACTGTACACTTTGTTACTACAGTATTAAATATCATACTTAATTTAACAAAAACTTAAGCCAACAAAAATCACCAAAGAAAACTATTATCAACTGGATGAAGTTGTATGTATTTAGTCTTCTCCATTAAGCAAATTCAAACAACGACCTTCTGTTAGTTGGAGAAGATCAGCAAATAATCTGCATGCAGCCCAAAGGTAGCTAACATCCGATGACCTTCTTTTAAAAGTGGGCTCTTCATCTTTACTCCAGGCCCATCAACAGGTAACAGACCAGACTCTGAAATCCAATGGGTGGGTCATCAAAAGACAAATTTGGTCCCATCCCAACACATGGTTGTATTTACTGAAGTAAAAGTTTGTTGCTATTGAAGGCGGGTGACAAACACTCTGACAAGGGCACACTCATTCTTAGAAGGCATAACAGTCAGAATTCAATCAGACAATGCCATGGACGTGGCATACATAATCCATCAGGGATGCTCAAAAAGCTCCAGAGCCATGAAGAAATACCCTTAAGATTATGAGATGGGTGGAAAGGTAGGTCCCGTAAGTATTCACAGTGTTTATTCTCCAGGGTGAAGAATTGAGAAGTGGACTTCCTAAGCAGGCATGCCATTTACCACAGGGTATGGTTTTTTCACCCAGAGTTCTTCAGTCAGATTGTGGAAAGGTGGGGTCAGCCGGAGGTCGCTATGATGGCTTTGCTGAAAAACCACAAGGTGAATAGTCTTTGGTTGAGAACCAGAGATCCTCAAGTTTATCTGGTGGACGCCATAATGGTCCCTTAAAACTTTCGGTTGATATACTTCTTTCCACAAATAGCCATAATTTCTCCTGTACTGAAAAAAAGCTAAAAGAGAAAAGACCACAGTAGTCCTGGTAGCTCCTGATTGGGCAAAAATGAATTATACACCACATTCTAAGGAGGGCAGAAAGGCCAGCTTGGAGGCTCCCTCTAAGGAATGATCTGTTAAGACTGGGTCCCTTTCTGCACCAAAACTTGGCTCAGCTGCTTTAACGCTGTGACTGTTTAAGCTATGAACCTTAGAGCTAAGTGTCTATCGAGTTAATTGAAACTGTGCTTAAAGCCAGGGAGCTAGTCTCTGTGACCAACTACATTAGAGTGTGGAGATTGTATATTTCCCAGTGAGAAAATAAGGATTTCTTCATACTTCTTTTCACTTAAACCTTGGCCTTGTTGGTTTATTTTCAGAAGAGATTGACTCTTTTTTTTCAGAGGTCCAAACACTCTTACAGGTAGTTCTCCTCCATGTTCTATCTCCTTATGTTCCTCACTCTGCACCTTAGGATCTCTGTTTGGGCCTCTCCGCCTTGCAACTTCCACAGTTTGAACCATTAGACTCTGAGCTTAAGTTCCTTAAATGGAAGACTGTGTTTGTCCTGGATAGTTCCTGAATTAGGTGTTCTATTCTGCAGATTTCTATTTCTTGTATTCCATGTTGACTGGGCTATTCTGTACACTAGTCTATCTTTCCAGCCCAAGGTGTTGTCAAGCCAGGACATTGTTATCCCCTCTCTACCTTAGAGTGGATCCTGCAGTGTTGATGGGTCTCTTCAATTACTTGATGTGAACAGATCATTGAGGATCTATTTGTAGAGAACATCTTCATTGCGGAAGACTGATCTTCTGATACTTTACAACACACATAAGGTTTGTCCAGTGACAAACCATTGCAATATGGGTTAGAGTGGTAATTCATCAGCTACATATTAGTGGCAGGAAGCCATTTACAGAAAAAAAATCAATGCTCCCTCTGATAGATTCGTGAGCACTTCCTGGGTGGTGTGACATGGTACCTCGGCTGAACTGATCCTCAGTCCATACCTTCACTAAGTTCTACCCTTTCAATATCTTTTTGCTTCCAAAAAAGCCAGCTTTGGAACATAGGTTTTTGCGCACAGCTTTGTCTGAACGTATCCTTGCCTAGGGTCTAGTTTGTAACATCCCCATGGTAGCAGTGTGCCCAAAATATGAAGATGGAGAAGAGAGTATTTTTGTACTGCGTTAAATCCATTCTCTGATTCAGTTTGAGGGACACTGTAATCCCACCTTTTACACTCTTCTGTCTGTTTTTTCCAATGTTTATATTCTGTAAGACAGTTTTTCCTAGTTTTACCCTTTCCTATTGGGCTTTGTTGGGTAATAACTGAATCTGTTGGGAGAAGGGTTTTAGAGGGGAGCAGCTTCTGAAAACTGTGCAGTTTGAGTTCTATGTGCCCAACTCCTGGACCAGCCTCTATACACCCCATGTTAGCAGTGTCCCCCAAATGGAATCGAATAAATGAATGTAAGTACAAAAATCCTCTTTTATTCCTCAACTCCTTCGCCTTATCCTTGTATAGATGGAATGGTGTACCCAACCTGTAAATTACAGATTAGAAGTCACAGATAACTGACCATCACCACAGGTAAAGTGTTTTTGAACAGGGTAAATGTTCAATTATTTATAAAAATATATATACATAGACCCACATATACAAACATCAGTTTTACCTGTGGTTGATGGTTCACTTCACTAATTTACAGTTTATCATATACCCCACAACTGCAGAAGTACTTTAGGAAATTGAAATTAGAAGAGGCTGGATGTGAGGGAGCGCTGTGTTTAAATTAGAATTGCCACCAAGTCCTTTAGTGTTCTTGTTTCTATTTACTGAATAGTGCATTGTATAGTAAGCAGGAAAAATGTGTTTATCCTGGAACCCTAGCGTTTTATCCAGCAGGTTATTTTCTCACAATGGGCCAGCTGCCACAATTGCAGTACAGCTGTGATTGTAGAGAAACTGTTAGATTGACAGCCCAATTCAGGTACCAGCAGTTAAACGTCACCATTCTCTACCTCTCAAGCTGGTTCCCTGTATACCTTACAGCCCTCCTCCTGTGAGGGCTAGAAGATGCCTGCCCTGTGGAGAGCAAAGCACGTTGGGTGAAATGCTCTCTCCATAGTGCACAAGGCATTATGTGGTACTGCAGAAACCTAACACCAGGAGACCTGGTGTCTGCTTCAAGGATTTTTCCAGCACCAGAATGTGCAGTTTATGAAAACATTTGCAGCAATATGATTGACAGTGTCTCCTAACTTGTTTTGTAATACCACTAATCTCGTTGCAGCAAAACCGATCGATTGGCCAAAGGATCAGAATGTTACCAAAAGAGCCTTAGTCTAAATCCCTTCCTGTGGTCCCCATTTGAATCGTTATGTGAAATAGGTATGTCTGCTCTCTACAGATTTTGTTGTACAAATGTGACACCTTTGTTAACTTGAAGAATAATGCTGTAAATCAAGATAGTGCATTACTTGTACCAAGAGAGGGAGAAGCAGGATGGAAGTTTTTAGTAATGAACAAATATACATGGCAAAATACATTGACACTTTGCATCATCATCATTTACAACATATGTTGATGGGCTGTATGAAAAATTAGTAGTCTCCTGCTGAGAAATCTGCACAAGAAAATAGGCTTGAAAGGCTGGACCTTGACAGGACCCATGGTGTGTGATGTTTCTATTCCTTATTTATGTTGCAATTAGACTATTTTTTTTATTTTTTTTGAAAGGCATTCAAATGGTGCTTTCTTCTCTTATGTGTGTACTAGGTGAAAAGCCAGACCCCGAACAGACCTTCAAACTGACCTCCCTCCAGAACTTTAGTAGCTGCCTGCCTAATACTTGTACATTAATTGTGAACACCCACAACATCATATCCCACAGGCAAGCCGACACAGTATTAATGGAAACGCCCCAAGACACTATAGTAAGTGTTTATATCTTGTCCTGGCCTGAATAAAGGGGACATTGCAGTGCAGCAGGGGATATTTCTAAGAGGGCACAATTATTATGCAATCATTAAAAATTTCGGTAATCTGAATGAATGTTAAAACAATATTATGATTTTACACTTTAAAACTTTCATATATTATGTATTTTAGACACTAATGAATTGCCTACATATTTTTTGTGCTTGGTATGGGTAACTCCAGTGACTTTAAGGTAATGACATGACTTGGGGCAGGTCTTGTGAGCCCTTTCACCCTTGCATGGTTTCCAAAGGAGGCAATTCTAAACAGAGAGGGAAGAGAAGCTGTTAGAAACACTCTCACTTGAATCTAACAAATGGTTAATGACCGGTAGTTCTCATTTAAGTGACTCTTAGGGGTCCTGCAGGTGGCCACACATGGGCTACTTCTGCCTGTTGACATCCGAGTCCAGTGGCGGAATCAACCTTCAACTGAACACAAGCGGGTAGCGGTCTTTCTTTTTTCATGGGATTATGATTGGACATCCATCATATTGGCTCCATGAACTGCTGTATCGGACCAATTGCTGATACTGAGTGCGCTCCCTCAGAGTGTGTGGCAGTTGCAAGTTTTTGTCTATGGACTGTTGTATGTCCTTCCTGACATCCTGAGTTTCAAAGACACTGTTGATATCTTATCAGTGGTGCATGTCAAAGTTGCTCTTGTTTTACTAAATTAATTGCCACACATTGTTTGTGTAAAGTAAATGGTTTCCACACCAAAGATTGAACTGCCACCATATTTTTCTCTAGAAATCTTGTCTTGTTGTGGTGTTTTGGGTTTTTGGGATTTTCTTTTTGTTTGGTTGATGACTTTTGCCTGACCCATGCTGCTAGATGTCCCTATATTACCAGACTATACAGCACTCCATCTTTATATCGCCAGCTAAAAACAAAGGCAAAAAACTTGGTGTTGTAAAGTGGATGAAATAATGGACTTTTTTGAATAATTTTGTTCTGTGTAAATGCCTGATTGTATGTAAGGATGGTGATGTAAAGCAAAGTTGTGTGTTTAAAAAAAAAATAAAAAAAAATGCTGTACTGTATTGTTCCATGTTGTGTAAGGGAAGTTGGCACCTCATTGGAATACCATTGTACTCTTCTAGTCATGTGCAATCTTTTCTGACACACCTCCTTTCAAAATATGAATTAGTCTTGGTGCCGTCTGTTGCCAAGCTGTGGTGGTTATAGTGAATGGAAGTGATCTTGCTGCTCTCCAGGAGGTGGCAATATGTAAGATGGGGTGATGTCTAGCTCCATTTTGCCAATAACTCATGGGGAAAGACTGAGAGTTTTCCGTGTACTAACAATGACTTTGTTTATAAAAAATACTTAAAGATTGCTACCTTTTATTTCTGGCTCTTCCAGGAACTAAATAGGTTGAACTTGGAATCATCCAATCTAAAATACTCCTTGAACACAGACTCTTCAATATCCTACATAGACCCATCAGTTATCTCGCCCGACACTCTGTCCTTGGGAACCGGTACGTCTATCTTGGTAAAACAGGCTCAGAACAAACCAAAGACTGGACGCAGCCTGTTAGGAGGGCCAGCAGCCCTGAGCCCTCTCACCCCAAGGTATGGATATTTTTTGGGTAATTTTTGCCCTCCATGCCATTATGTGCTGCCTCAGGCTTGAATTGCCTAGGTACATTTGCAAAGGAAATATGTAATGGTAACTCCTGATGACTGATTTTAAAGTAAAAGTTCAACTTACTGGGCCTCTAAGCGTTGGGAGCAAAGTAAAAATAAATTAAAAAAAATATGCACGTTTGGAAAATCATTTGCACTACAGGGAGGCAAATTTTAAATGTGTGTATGGATTTAGAGTTGGAAGGGTGTGTGTGCTAGCTGAACTTTAAATTGTAGTGTAAAAAATAAAGATGGCCATTTTTTTGTGCTACTTGCTGAAACAGCCAATATTTATCTATTTTGTACTGCCACCTTGGGTTATAGAGGGCTTGCTGGAGTAGGTGGTACTTAATTCAAAAATCATTTCAATTTCATTCCACTAGCCAACCAGTTTTTTCTGTTCAAAGTGCCCTGAAGTAGGCTGCTTTTTACTGAGCTGCCAGAGGCAGCAGTAGAATTTATTTTCTCTATAAAATTATGGCTCCCAGAATTGAATCCCAGTCACTGCTCTTACACCAGTGACCAGGCAACCTGGCTCCAGAGCAGCTCCTAACCGCATTGCTGAAAGCCTCTAACTGTGCTGTGGGAACAACGGAACCTTTTATTGAGCAACTCCAGATTCCTCCTCTCAGCTGAGCATTAGCTTGTGGCGGTCTTCCTCGATCAGAGTCCCGATCAAGTAAGTGGACAGCAGGGTCTCCTGTGGTCGGGGGAGGTCAGGTGGAGGCTCCTACTGCAGCTGCCCTCTCATGAGACAGACATTACAAAGGGACCTGTCTTCTGACAGTGACATGTCCAGACTGGGCCAAGGGTTGAAGTGCATAACCCTACTTTCGAACTTTCCTCACACAGGAAAGGCCATCAGAATCTGTCAGACTCCTGGGGGTAAATGTATCAAGCTGAGAGTTTCTGGTGGGTTTGAAAAGGGGAGATGTTGCCTATAGCAACCAATCAGATTCTAGTTATTTAGTACATTCTATAAAATAACTAGAATCTGATTGGTTGCTAAAGGCAACATCTCCCCTTTTCAAACCCGCCGGAAACTCCCAGCTTGATACATTTACCCCCCCTGGTCCTTCCTAGAGGTACACAGAGGCTCCTATTCATTCCTGGGGTACAAAAAAGCTTTGTTTTTCTATTGTACAGCTAATCTTCCTATTTTGTACCTGTCTAAATCCCATTCCAAATCGACGTCTGCAAGGTCAAAATTTGTTGCCAATTTCACCTGCTCCAAATGCCAGGTTAAATTGACAAATTAATGTTTGGAACTACATGCCTGATGTGCATTTTGTGAAGCCGAGGACCCAAGTCTGTGCATATCTGGGAGGATGCAGCCGAGATAGTAAGGCCAACCTGAACGAAGTGGCTAGCTATCCATCACGGAATTGCTGGAGTTCCTGGTACATTTTAAGAACGCAAGTGACAATATTCCTCCTATCCCACCTTGGAGACGCAAATGGTTAAATCCCGTTTACAGTAAGGGTTACCTCAAAAGTTACCAGAGCTTTTGGCCACCAATTTAAACAGTGTTTTACCCACTTTGAACAAAAATGATCAGGTGGAGTTTATCCCTAGACGCTAGGCTAGGGACAATATGAGGAGGACTATAGCTTTAATTCAAATCCTCAATAATGGCAAGACTCTCGCAGTCATCCTGCCATTAGATGCTGAGAAAGCTTTTGACAGAATTTTCTGGAAGTTTATGTTCAATTTGACCCCCATGGTGATTATTTTTACAATGGTATTAAAGTTTGGTACTCTTGCCCAATGGATAAAGTATTAATAAATGACTGCCCATCTAATGTAATCAAAATCAATTATTGCACAAGACTGGGTTGCCCCCTTGTCTTCTCCTGTTTGCATTAGTGATAGAACAACTTGCCGTGTTGATCAGAAAATTGCCATATGTCAAGGGAATGACTGTGGAGACTCTTAACTATAAAAATTCTCTCTTCACTGATTGCATCCTGCTTACCTACACCCAACCATGGACTACAATTCCAAACCTCTAGAAAATTTTAGATGATTTCTGCGAGGTCTCTGGATTTAAGATACATTTTTCGAAATCGAAAGCTCACACTTTGTATTCCCCCACATAATAAATACTATCTTGCCTCACCATTTCATTTAAAATGGCAGCCCAAAAAATATTAAATATCTTTGAATCTTCATAACTTCCCCTTATGAGGCTCTGTACAAGGAGAATTTTCCTCCACTCATGTACATAGTATTTAAAGACATTTCCTCTTGGAAATCTTTGATAATATTATGTCTCAGACGGATCATATCCATTAAAATGAATGTTCTCCCTAAACTCCTATTCCACCTTCAGAACCTCCCACTAGCTTTCGCACACTCGGTGTTCAAAGAATTGTAGCAGATATTTACAGAATTTGTATGGAATTGGAAGTCTCCACGAATCAAGCACGTTATCCATAGGAGATCAAGTATGTGGTAAAGGGTTTCCAGGCGCCAAGCTCTACTACTAGACTTCCCACCTGTCTCAAGTTGACACATTTCTTGCTCCCTCTGGTACTATAGCCTGGGTTGATGTTGAAGCCAAATTTTCTCTTTCCTGCCATTGGGGGACACTGCGGGACATTGGGGTATAGTAGTGTGTCTAGGAGTTCAGGCAATAATCAACTTTTTTGATCTTCACTCTCCTCCCCTACTATGCCCCTCCTCTGCTGCAGATACCTCAGTTTTTTCTAAGTGCCTAGGAGATAGGTCACTTAGGTATAGGCTCCTGCCTATACCTAGTTAGTGTTAGCTATTGTCACGTTTTTATACCTTTCAGGTGCCGCGCAGGACCCGATCCAAGGACCCATGAGAGTGAGTAGGATGCTGTTCACTCTCCGTTCACTCGGGGTCCCAGCGCAGGTAAGAAGCAGCCTGGGCTCACTTCCCTTGCACCTCTGCCGGCAATCCCCTAGAAACGAGCAAAGAGGAGGCCAGTGTCTTTACAAAGGGTCTGCTAGAGGCAACTGTTTTCTGTGGGGAGCAGTGGCATATAAGAATAGCACTCGGCTCACGTATTGAGAGACGCAGAGCACGGCCATACCTCTAGGACAGAGGGGAGTGAGACTGTAATAGCTTCAGTGCTGAGAGAGAGGGGTAGAAAATCGCAGTTTGTCCCTGAACAGGCTGCTTCTTACTAGCAGTCATTTTATGAAGAAAAAAAAAACGTTTCACCTAGGCGAATGGGCTCTAAACAGGTCTTTGCTCTGTTGGTAGAACGCTGGGGCATGCCGGAGATCGACCTCATGGCGTCCAGACTAAACTACCAGATGCCACTATAGGGCTCAAAGTCTCGAGACTCTCAGGCGACATTGACGAATGCCATGACAGTTCCATGGCATTTCCGGTTAGTGTACTTCTCCATCCAATTCCCATGCTAGTGCGGGTGCTAAAATAGCTAAAAATCCTAATAGCACCACATTGGCCTCGCAGAGCATGGTTCTCAAACCTACTGGGGCTGGCAGCATCACCCCCATTCCGTCTACCAATACGCCCAGATCTGCTAGTTCAGGAACCGCTTCGCTGCCAATCTTTAGATCGTCTGGCTTTGACAGCATGGCTGTTAAAACTTTAATCCATTGGGAAAAAGGCTTCTCGCCGGAGGTTATTGGTTATCTTACCCTCATCAAGGCAAGAAAACCATCTTCCTCAGCCATATATCATAAAATTTGGAAGACATACATAGGTTGGTGTGAATCCAGCAGATTCCACACATCTATATTTAGCCTTACCCGCCTGTTATCCTTCCTACAGGCCAGCCTCGATAAGGGGCTACGTCTAGCGTCACTTAAGGTTCAAGTCTCTGCGCTCTGTTTATTTACAGCCTAAACAAGCTGTCTGTAGAGACTTTCAGATTTTCCTTTAGGGGGTTCTGCATGTGCAGCCTCCCTTCACTCACCCTGTGGAGCCTTGGGACTTCAATTTGGTGCTCAATGCACTTACCAAGCTGCCATTTGAACCTCTAGAGTCAGTGGATTTACAAAATCTAGCTTGGAAAACGGCGTTCCTCTTAGCGATCGCCTCAGCTCGTAGAGTTTCGGAATTGGGAGCGCTTTGCTGTGACCCTCCATTTCTAATCTTCCATGACGACATAGCGGTTCTGCGTACTAAGCCTTTCATTCCAAAGATAGTATCCAGGTTTCATTTAAATCAGGAAATTGTGGTACCTACTTTCCACTCTCCCCAAACCTCTCCAGAAGACTTTATACATTGGCTGGATGGGGTCCGGGCCCTGCGGTTTTACATAGATCGCAGTGTCCCCCAATGGAGTCAGAGAAATTGATTTTGCGGTGAGTAATAATCTACTTCTTTGCCCTCTCCTCCAAATGGGGATTTCCCAAATCTCCGTAAGCATATCAATCTTCATATCTTGCCTTCCCTCAGATTTTAAAAGTGAGGGACACATGTGCTCATAAACTCAATCTCTACTAATATTTCCCAGATATGGGAGAATCCCCTGTTCCCACATGTATACTCTGTGCATTGGTACAACACATGTATTCTATGTATTGCAAATCCCACCGGCAGCTCACGCCTGGATTCACTAGATTTTCTTAGGCAAAAGTATCCCCTGTTAAATATGAAATTCTTTGAGTACCTTCAAATTCGACATTTAGTTCAATCTCCCTATCCCCCACTTTGTCTTCCGCTCACTAACCCTATTTCAGTTAATCTGCCCATGAAATCCTTTTGGACAGGGCATGATCTCATCAATCTTTAATATACTCCTAGGCTCGTCCACAGAACCTCATTGCAGATATGAACTTGAATGGGAGGCGAATCCTGTCCCTACCCCTGTCGACGAGACCAGGCAGGAGGTCAGGGACAGAATATCCCGTACTTCAGTTTCTACTCTTATCAAGGAAATTGTTTACAAAGAGTACTATCGTTGGTACTGTATTCCCGATAAGTTGAATAAAATGATTCTCACAGTGGAGCCAGCCTGCTGGAGGAATTGTGGACACGCGGCAACTTTCTATCATATATGGTGGACCTGCTGTAAGTTATCATTGTTTTGGGACAAAATACACAGAACTCTGAATTTTAGGATGGCAACTTGTATCCCTAAAGGTCATTAGGGGGTAAATGTATCAAGGTGCGATTTTGCAAATCCAGCGATTTTATTTTCTCGGGAGAGTTGAAACTCTCAGATATATGAAGCTGAGATTTCATGTAAAATCGCCAGAGTTGTGCTTCTGTCAAAATCGCTATTTTCAATATCGCTAGAGATCAAACTCCCGACTGTTTGCCACTGTAGCTATACAAGTCTCAAATGTATGAAGCTGCGATTAAGCAAACTCAGGAGAGTTTGCTTTAAAACATGCCAGATACAACATGCTGCTTGCTAGCAGCGTGTTGTATAAACACATCGTTGTTACACTGCTTGTCATACTGTCGGAGCTCTGGCAGCTGTATTCAATAAATAAAAGTTTAAAAAAAAAAGTGTGGGGTCCCCCCTCTATTCAGTCTTAACCCTAGTGCTGCAAGACTACTACTGGTTTCGTGAAAATCGGGGAAAAATTTTGCATGGGGTCCCCCCCCCCCTATTTTCACGGAGCCAGCACTAGGCAAACCAGCCGGGGTTGGTGGCACTATAGCAGGGGGAGACGCGGCAAGGGTCCCCCTGCCATAATGACTAACCAACCCTAAGTTGTTCAGCGCTGGGCTGGATTCCCTAGGTATTGGGGTCTGCTGAAAAAAATGAGCAGGCCCCCCCCCCCCCCCCCCCTCCTAGGGACATCCAGCCCAGTGCTGATAGCACTAGGGCTCTTCCTACACCCCAGGGCGTTGGGTGTAGGGTAATGGCGATATAAGTAGTAACAAAACCGCGTCCGTTGTTTTTTTTTTTTGTGTGTGTAACTACAAGTCCCAGCCAGCCCGGGTGCCCTAAATAGTGTGGGCATGCTGCTACTTGTATAACTACAAGCACCAGCATACCCATGGCAGCCAGGGCATGTTGGCACTTTGAGAACCACAAGTGCCAACATGCCCTGACACCCACGGCTGGCTGGGACCTCTAGTTCCACAAACCAAAAATGTTTACAAATCCACAACACCCTTGTTAAAACCACTAACATTTATTAACAATAATAAACCCACAATGACAGTAAACACCCTCATTTACACCACATGACGTTTTCTTCTGTTGTCAGCAGCTTTCAATCCAAAAATGATTGTCGCCAAAGTCCACAATAAATTTGTAATTCCAAAAGTCCTGCTTGTAATGTCTTCTGTTCTTCTGGCCAGGGGGACCCCATTGTTGATTGCAGTCTTCTGTTCTTCAGCCAGGGGGGCCCCATACTTGTAATATCCACGATTCTTCTTACTTGATTGAAGGAAAATAAAAAAAAAAGTGCAGGACCGTCGCAAACTGCTTCTACACATTAGAAGCTCCGATACGTAATGAGCTTAACTCATTGTGCTAGGTCTAGGGTAAACAAAGCGCTTGAAAAGTGAACTTAGCAGATTGGTGAGAGCTTGCAATCTAAAACACCAAGTTCAAAAATGTTGCTGGACCAAGTGATGGGAAGCTGCAGAGTATTTTAGTAACAGTCCTGTATGCATGTATTCTATCCAGAAGCTCTGCCAGACGCAATGTTTGGCTTAGTCCTGGGTGGCAGAGGCAGATGCTGTGGAAGCATTACTCTTCCAAGTGGAGTGCTCTATTTGGTCCGTAATTGGACAGCATTATCTCTCGGTCCACAGGAGGGGAAGGACTTTTCTCCCCCTGTGAATGCTCCAAAACTGAAGGTCTAGACATTTTTGTCTTCAGTGGGCCATTCCACTGCCTGACCAAGCCTGACTGCTCCTTTGGTGACTGCCCATGTGGAAAACTCCCAGCCCCCAAGCCTGCTGAAAAGCAGACTGCATGACTGGCTTGTCGTCGTCGTCCACCCATAAGTCTGGTGGGAACCTGCTTATTGCTATTTTGGGATATGTGGATCATAGGCATTATAGAAAGTTGATAAGTCTTTGAACTCTTGGGGCCTCCACCAAGGTATTTATTCTCCACAGCACTTCCAAAAGACTGGACAAGGAGGTCTGCCCTTCAGATGACCATTCAGTCCCTATTGTTGGGAGTGATTATGCCAGTCCCAAAAGTGCAAAAGGGTTTGGGTTGTTATTACCAACATATTTCTAATCCAAAAACTCTTCTGCCCGTGTTTAATATGCAATCTCTAAACTCATCCGCAGGTGGACAGGATCAATATGGAGTCATTGGAGCTTGACAAATTTCTTGCTTTCATGGACATTAAAGATGTATATCCCCATGTCCTAAGGATGGCATCACAGCCCTTCCCATGGTAATCTGTTCTCTATTGCATAATACTTATAGAGAAAAATGAAATCTTCTTTCAAAGCAATGCAGTTTGTACACTTCCACTCCAGGATTTTTCTGGCCAGGTGGTCTAGGTCCAACCCACACTTGGCAACACAGTTCTTCACTTCAATTGTCACCACTGACCAGTCTGTCCCTTCTTTTTTTTTTTTTTTTTTTTTTGATGGCTGATCTCATCAAGGGTTGTCTATACTTCTTTTGCAGCAGGACCATAGTGACCACAGATTCCAGCTTACTAGGTTAGGAAACAGTGACTCTGAACCTCCAACTACAGGGACTTTGGTACAAAGTTGAAACAAAGCTCCCCATAAACATTCTTGAGCACCGAGTGGTGTTAAACGCTAATCTACAAGCTCAGTACCTCCTAAGGGGCAGGCCGTTTTGCATCCAGACGGTCAGCTCCACTGCTATACTGTACATAAATTATCAGGTTATGCGTTGGGCAAAAAGGTATGTCCCAGCAATCATTGAAGCGTTGTATCCGTTGAGATCATGTCCTATCCTATTGTGTTTTTAGTAAATAAAATAAATGAATGGTTGGCTAGTGGTGGATGGGTGTAGAGAGAGAGGTTCCAAATAGCTTTTGAAGTGCTGCCTACTCCAGTGAGCCCTCTATAACCCAAGGAAACGGTGTCCCCCAAATGGAATTTGAGAAATGGATTTAAAGTAAGTACAACCATCCTCCTTTTTCCCTGCATTAAAAACTTGCAAACTTGCACTGTTTGGGTTTTTTTTTATTTTATTTTATTTTTTTTTGCTCCTGCCTCCATATGAGGCCCACTGTGTTTAGAACAGAACTTCAAAAAAAAAAAAAAAAAACACACGCAGAAACAGTTGATTTCCAGAAAGGCTGAATTCGGGTGTGTGTGTGTTTTTGTGATTGCGTTCTGCTGTGAATTTAAATCCTTTCAGATGACTATACTTATTTATTTCTTTTATATATTTGTCAGTTTTGGGATTTTGCCACTAGAAACCCCAAGCCCAGGAGATGGGTCATATTTACAAACCTACAACTCCTCTTGTGTCCTTGATGTGCCATCTTCTGGTACTCCTGCTAAGAAGGTCAGTAATACCTCCAATTGTAACACTACTTTTCCTTGTCACGTTTGCCCTCGTTGGTTTAATTCTCACTGACCTATTTCTATTTATCCTTCCCAGTCTGTGACCAGAATCAGCCAAGCAGGAACAAAGTCAGTATTCTCACAAAGTGGCAACAGCCGAGATGTGACCCCTGTTCTTCTTGTACAGACCCAGGGCTCTGGACCTCAGACCAGGTATGATTATAAAAAAGTTAGAGAGAAAAAACACACATGCATTTCGCTACTGGTTGCCAGGGTTGTCAAGTCATAGGAGGGGAAATGCCAGGATTAAGTACGAGAGTAGTAGAATGGTTTTCTCTCTTTGAAATCGATACGGTATATTGCAATTCTTTTGTGGAGAAATGAAGATATTTTGGGGTTTACCCCTCTGTTAAATATCAGAAGTGGAATTATTGGCAAACATTACATGGTCAGTCTTATTATAAGATCCAATTTTATTGATGTGCCAACAAGAGATTTTCGTAGAAGACATCAAATTAATATTTGATTTACAGTTATATTATAGATTTCTTTTTTTCTATGCAGGGTGTGGAACACAGGTCTAAGATTTCTGACTGCTGGTTTCACCTAATTTTAAGGGCGGGAATTCTGTGAATTGCCTGGAAGATTATTATACCTCCATTAAGGTTCTGGCAAGCTGACTCATAGTATATTCAATCATTTCATGATTGTATTCTGCAATAAAAAGGAAAAACATGGACCATTTCAAAAAGTTATTGCAAAAATACTACATTTGTGCATTGGGAAATGATAGGTAAACATGATGTCAGGGTTCTCCCCAACACCTATTTTCCGGGTGTTCCACCCGGCTATTTTTACTTGCCACCCGGCTCTTGGAGCTCAACAGAGTTCATTTATAATAGAATAAACCATGGTTTCTCCTAGTAGAACAGGCATCAAAAAAAAAAAAAAAAGAACACAGGTGAACTAATCGAAATTGTGGTTCTGTATTTTTCAGTCAATCCTAGTTTTTGTTTCTTAGGAAATTTTAACCTGGGCCTATTACAGTAAATAGAGTATCATCTACAGGTGTACATTTGGGTTATTGTACAGTGGCCAGTGAGTACTTTCTATTGGCTCCCAAATGACATTTTGATAGTTGAATTGTAAGCTTTCTAGGCATGATTGCCTCGGCTCTAAATACACAGCGTGTAAGGTCTTCAGACATGAACCACTTTCGTGTGACTGGAAAAGTAGCATTTTCCATTCACTTAAGTGACCCGCGATAGCAGTGATTCTGCTCTTACAAACTGTGCTTTTGCTTTTTTTATTTTATTGCTGTCGTGAGATAATTTTTTTAATTTATTTTTTATTTTCAGTGTAATGAGCATAGGGACTTTTTGGCCCTGCCTAGTTTTTGGCCATCGGCAAAAATGTGATCCACCATTTGTAACAGGCAGGTGCTACCTCCTTATCAGCCTGCGTAGAAAAGTGTGGAAGTTGTTTCAACAAAGTGTTCATGCTGTATTATCATATTGAACTTTCTTTAATGTGGACAGATAGGTCAAATAATGTCTTTATCTCCCTTATTATTTTGTGTGTTTTCTCTTCCTTAGCACTACGCCCCAGGTATTGAGCCCAACAATAGCAGCCCCTCCTAACGCATTACCACGACGTAGCTCCCGGCTTTTCACAAGTGACAGCTCTACCACGAAGGTAAGATTTTTTTTTTTTTGCTGGGATTCTTTAATGACAGAAATTTTAAGTGTTTTGATTTTAAGAGAAGCTAGTATGAGATTTGTTAGATTTATCTAATCTATGCATATTAAGTAGAAAAAAAAAGTTGTGGTCTTAATTTAGTAAACTTGCATAAATGTTTAGTAGAAACTGTCTGGTGTCCTTTACAGGGCATTCCTTATGTTTATACTAATGCCAATAAAGTTGAATTGTCTCTGGTATTATACCAGAGGCTGAGCCATGACCGATCATATGGATATATCTCCAGACCTGCAATAGAGGGCAGATGCAGCTGGCGCTAAGATATGGCTTGAGACTTGCGTTGGGCAGTGACGTTAGCTGTATCTTTTGGATACTTGAGCTTTTACTTTAATGAAAATCCATTAGTAGCACAGTTAATTTAACAATACTTGTAACTTATTTTACACCACCTTCCACATGGGCACATTTTTTTTAAAAAAAAAAAGAAAGCAAAATTATTTTGTCTTTATAGTGAAAGCTTAACAAGAATTATCAATCAAAACCTGAGACAATAATGGTCTTATGTGACATTTGCTGCACCTATACCAAACAGATTTTGGTGTAATTTAGGCTTATTTCACTAATTTTGCTTGGATTAGTTTAGCATGAAAGTCCAATATAGCACCCTTTGACTGCCATCTGTTCCAAGTCTAGGATGTAAAGATTATCTTTACATCTGCAGGCTGATGCAGCAATGTTCTTAATCATAGTGAGTGGGCAACCTGTCATCTGTTCCCTTCCTGATCGCCTTTAAATTAATATGTGCCATGCCATTGAAGCTAATTCTGGTTTGAAATGTAATCAGGGATTCCCTTCAACGCAAGAGGGGAAGACTTTTCTAAGGCCCAGATCAACTCACTCGCCCATTGCATCCCCTATTGTAACATACATTTACATCAGTGACGGGCAACATGATGCACTTCAGCAGCTGCATGGGTGGCCCTTTAGCCTTCAAAAGGACCGCACATAATCCTTAATCTCGATAATGGGTTAGAACAATACAATTAATCAAATAAGAGGCATGTTGCCCTAAGGACATCTGTTGCCCATCACCGATTTTTATGAACATAAGCTTAAATGTCTGTAAGTTCTAAACTTGTGTTATGGCATGTTGATAAGTTTTCTTGTAATAACAAATAAAACAAAAATTGTTCCTATAGGGGAAGAAAATAATAGCTTATTTGAATATTATTGGTACCTATGATCAATTTAGGGGTATGTTTATATCTAATAAAATAGGAGGGATTTCATTATTGGCTAAGAGCAATTTTGAGCACACTTTTACCCTATAATTTTAGCAAGAAAGCCCTGTTTGTCCTGAAAAAATATTTATATTAAGTGTCTTGGGATAAATTAGGCAGTTAAAAGGTCCAGTCATAAATGGCAGTGCCTAACATGAAATTTGATTTGGCCAATTGATGTGCAAAATTGATAGAGATCTTTGGCAGTAAAGGGTTAAATGTAACACTACATGTTTCAATGTTTGCTTGCTGTAAGATGGACTAGAGTGTGTTATAGATTAAATGTTTGTTCATTGTAAGATTGGTTCCACTGTTGCAGGAGAACAGTAAAAAGCTGAAAATGAAATTTCCACCCAAAATTCCTAATCGTAAAACCAAAAGCAAAACAAACAAAAGTGGTGTCACTCAGACTAATTTGAATGAGAGTCTGGAAATAAGCAAGCTGGATTCCTCGATCATCTCTGAAGGCAAGATCTCCAGTGTGGGCCCTCAGATCCAGGCACTGACTATACAAAAAGCAGCAGCAGGTAAGGAATCCTCTCCTAGAGTAGTGTGTGGGTTCTTGAATTACTTGCTGCGTATCCTGAAACATAAAGTCGTGCTTCCTTTTAGAGACATTAACCCTGTGCAGAGAAACTTGGGTAGAGGAGTGGTGTCACAGATGAATGCACTGTCATGGTGGAGAAACGGCAAGGGCCAGGATTTCCTTATTTGGGGGCGGGGCCTGTTGGGTACATTTAAGATAGATATTAGGATGTAAAGAGTAGAAGGGAGGGGATCCCGGGTGGTAGCATCTAGACTGTTGGGAGATATGCTTTAAATGAATGGTACTAGTTTGGGAATGGAGTGGAAGCACATAATATTTGAGGGGAGGGAGTTGTTGGCTTAGGGCTAAGATTTTCAAGGTCTGCGAGTGCAGACTAGTTGGGCCACCTAGGGTTTGGATAGAGTGCCCATGATTCCACATTGCTGAAAGGCAAAAATAATGTATTGGGTAACATTGGATATTTTCACATCTTTCTCCATTCTCTTTTCTCAGAAGGTTTAATGAGCCTCTTGAGGGACATGGGAAAAGGTTACGTGGCCTTGTGCTCCTATAACTGCAAAGAGGCTATCAATATCCTAAGCCACCTCCCTTCCCACCACTACAATACAGGCTGGGTATTATGTCAGATCGGCAGAGCCTATTTCGAGCTGGCAGAGTATTTGCAGGTAAGGGCTAACTCTTTTCCTTCTGCAACTTGTTTGTGATATTGTGATACCACAATGAAGTCATACAGTATGGCTTGGAATGCATTGTAGGTTTTTCTAGAATGCATTTTTTTAGAGTGCAAGGTTGGAAGAGCGGAATATGTGGCTGCTACGTTTATATTTGACTGAGGTTTTAATTGAATAATTGTTCTTGCCAAAGCATTATGTTGAATAAGGTTCTATAAGGTTTTGAGTGAAAAACAGCAGTAACATTCATAAATGTGAATTAAGTTTGTTGTAAGAAATTGGGATCCCATCTTTTAATCAGCGTCTTGTCTGTTCTTACCGCTGTTCTGTTAGATGTGGTGTTACTTTTACTTATGGGCTCTATATATATATATATATATATATATATATATATATATATATATATATATATATATATATATATATAATATATATATTTCTCTTTCATCCCATCTTGGGGTCACTGCTACCGTGGGTTTGTGTGAGGGGAGTGAAGTTTGGCACTTTACTATTTAACCTGTTGTATCATGCTGACAAACCCCCTCCCCTCTGCAACCCCTCTGTAGCCTCTTCAGTTTTTGTTCAGTGCCTAAGAGAGTTGGGGTTATTTCCCATAGTTTTTGCTAATTTATTTAACTAATTATATTCTTTATAGAAGTGTGCTCTGTCCAATACAGAGCACACTAGTTCAGGGAAAGGGGGCAACAGTGAGAGTCGGATGACTCTTACTGACAGTGGTAGAATTGTTAGTTTCTCCCCTTTTCTCAGTGAGAGGTGGCTTTTAAGCCGCTGTCACACTGATCTTTACTCGATTACCACCGCTATCACGTGTGGTAGAGAGTGCCGGTATTCGGCATAGGATGCTGCCATTCCCCTCCTCGGAAAAAGGAGGGGGGAACTTTGCTAAAACGCAGCAGCTGCTAAAGTAGCCAGAGGAATAAGTATTTAGCGATTACTATCTGTTGAAGAGGCAGTAAATCACCAAGGCCTACATTCTACAAAAATAAAATGGAGCAGATGTGCAGGACGGAGAGAGCTAGTAAAAGAGCTCCCCCACCTGCAAAGACATGTTGAACTCTCCTAGAGGAGCCAAAGCAACTGCCCGGGAAAAACAGCAGCTACTTCTGAGGGAACATGCAGAGCTGCTGACAAACCTCTCAGCCTTCCATAAGGCTAAGATGTTGGTTCTATTACCGCCAAGCTTTTGGCAAACATTATGCTAGACGTTCCTTGTGGCTGTAATCTTGGTCCGCGGACGCGGATTTTAAACGCACACTAGAAGCGGTCCCATTTGATGGAGTGTCCCTATTTGGAGCTAGATTAGACCAGCTCATATCTGAAGCAATGGGAGGCAAGAGCTCCTTTCTGCCAGTTACCCAGGCCAAACCTAAAAATCCTAAGTTTCGATCCTTTTGTCCCTTTAGCAAGACAAAGACTTTCCCAGCCAGAGGGCAGTCAAATGCTCCTCCAAGAGGTCATTTTTGCAGGGGCCGTGGTTCCTCTAGACACGGAAATTCCAAGCCAACCGAGTCGGCCTCTGCATGAAGCGACTCCAAACCACAGCAATGTGGTGGGAGCACGTCGTCTTGTATTCCAGGACAAATGGCTAGATTTATCAACCAACCCCTGGATCAGATGCATTGTCACGTGGGGATATATCATAGATCTGACCCATTTGCCTCGCAATCAATATTTCACCTCTGGCCCCCAAACCTATGGGCTCTGATGCTGGGCTCTGCAAGTTGTGATCCACAACCTGTTGGAGTCGGGGGTAATTATTCAAGTTCCACCAGTAGAAAGAGATTTGGGGTTTTATTCAAACATCTTCCTTGTAGGGAAGCCGTAATGCTCTCTCAGACCAATCCTAAATTTCAAAATCTCTCAATCTTCAGGTCAGAGTACTAAAATTCAAAATGGAGTACCTCAGGTGGATCATTGCGACCATAGAACAGAGAAAATTCTTGGCTACCCTGGTCATAAAGGACGCTTATCTTCATGTTCCCATATGGCAGGGGCATTAGCGTTTAATACAATTTACCATACAAGAAGACCATTACCAATTCAGGGCTTTACCCTTTGGTCTAGCCACTGCACCAAGGTTTTTCACCAAGGTGATGGCAGTCATGGCATCCAGTCTCTGTTCTCAGGGTATCACAGAATACCTTACTCAGACGATCTTCTCAAAGCTCCTGCTTACGAAATTCTATCCCTGCATCTTCAAACAACTCTATATCCTTCTTAGAAGCTCGTGGTTGAATAATAAATCGACCAAAGGCCTCCCTAATACCAGCTGTCTGTTTTTTTTCATCTCGCGGGAGATCGGCGACTTTGCATGTAAAATTTAAAGCTACGATGGCTTGTAAAGGCAAGTTTGCCTTTACAAGCCAGCGCCGCTTTAAATTTTACATGCAAAGTCGCCAATCTCCCGCGAGATGAAAAAACCGGACTTTGATACATTTACCCCCAGGTGTCGGAAGGTATTTCTCCCCGAGGACAAGATTCACTCAATACAAAACAAAACAGGGAAATCTTGAAGAAAAGAGAAGTCTTTTTCCAGAGCTGTAAGAAGCTGCTTGGCACAATGGTTTCAGTATTCGAAGTAGTAACCTATGCTCTGTTCCATTCGAGAGCTTTTCAGTGGGAACTACTGCGAAAATGGTCAAAGTCCCATTTACTACAGGACAGACAGATGATCAGTCTTTCCTTTCCTATAAGACCGTTCCTTGCCTGTTGGCTGCTCAGGTCTCACTTCTCCAGAGGCCGATCCTTTCAAATATGGGAGTGGACAGCTGTCACCACAGTGCCAGAGCCATGAAAGAATCCAACAGGATAATGTTGTGAGCGGAACAACACATTCATGTCATTTCAGCAATCTATATTCCCGCTGTGGAAAACTGGGAAGCAGATTTTCTCAGCCGCTACAAGGTTCACCCAGGAGAATGGTCTCTACATCAGGATGTGTTCTCCTATTTCAACGGTGGGGTTGTCCAGAGATAGCTCTCGTGGTGTCACGCTTGAACGAAGTTGCTCTTCTGCGCAAAATACAAGGATCCCGCAGCAGGATTCGTGGACGCCATGGCAGTTCCATGAAGTTTTACCTAGTCTATTTATTCCCTCCTCTTCCAATGCTCCCAAGGGTTCTCAAGAAGCTGAAGAGGGAACTGGCCATACTGGTAACCGCAGACTGGCCGCATCGAGCTTGATACGCTGACCTTCTGGGAATGGCAATACAACCCCAATCTCGATTGCCTCTTCTTCCAGACCTACTCACTCAAGGTCCTCTTCGATGCCACTCATTAGGTCGGTTGGCTTTGATGGCGTGGCTAATGAAACCATGATTTTGACAGCTAAAGTGTTTTCATCAGCAGTTGTGAAAACTATAATCAAAGCCATAAAGCCATCTTCCTCGAAAAATTGTTACAGAATCTGGAAGACTTGTGTTCTTTGGTGTGAAACTCGCCAATTTCACACGTCACGGTTTAACCTTTCCAGGTTACTAGCCTTCTTTCAGGCCGGTTTAGACAAAGGATTACATTTAGCCTCCTTGAAGATGCAAGTTTCCGCTCTGTCTATTTACTTCCAGTGCAGGTTGGTTCTTTTGCCAGAAGTTCACATTTTTCTACAGGGAGCGCTTCACAATCTTCTCTCGTTTATACACCCGGTGGAAACATGGGATCTGAATCTGGTTCTTCAGGCTTTGGTCCAACAACTATTTGAATCTTTAGACTTGATGGACCTTCGATATCTCACTTGGAAGGTGGCATTTCTGCTGGCAGTGTCTTCGGCACAGCGAGTATCCGAGTCGGGGGCTTTGTCTTGTGTTCCCCCTTCTTTGTTTTCCATGAGAATCGGGTGGTACTTTGTACCAAGCCCTCCTTTGGGCCTAAAGTTGTTTCTCGTTTTCACTTTAATCAAGAAATGGTAGTTCCTGCTTTCACTCCGAAGTCTAGGTCTTTAGATTGGTCCTTGCTATTGTTAGACGTGGTTAGGGCCGTTAAGTGTTACGTAGCCCTCATATCGCAAAGCCACAGATCTTTTTGTGTTGTATGATGCACACAGGCGTGGTTGGCCTGCCTCTAAGGTGTCTTTAGCCCGGTTTGTGTGCTCATTCAACCAGGGCAGAAGGTGCCTCTTTGCTGGCGCGTCATGGAGCTTCAGCTGAACACCTGTGCAGGGCAGCTACGTGGTCGTCTGTCCACACTTCTGTCAAATTTTACAGGGTTTTGCATCTCAGGATGCTAGCTTTGGCCGTAAGGTTTTGCATGCAGCCGTAATCGAGCAGTCCCTCCCTTAGGGGGGACTTTGTTTTTTGTTTTGTTTTTGTTTGTGTTGACCTATAATATTGTCTATTTTGTTTAGGGCCCCGTTATAAATGACACCCCATGTGTCTGCAGATGCTGATGATGATATTTATATACAGTTATTAAAGGAAAAAACACTTTTAGAGTTTGCAGCAGGATGTAAAATCATTTACAAAGTATCTAAATACTTAATACCTTTAGCCAATTTATTTCCTCATTGGTATTTGAGTTACTTTATTCGCGCCTTTAGTTGTATTTTTCTGGTTGTCTTAGGTTTCACTTTCTGGACTATTCTTCCCCTATAAATAGCCCTTTGGTCTAAATGTAACTTTTAACATTTTAGGTTAAATTTTGTCTCTCCCATATTGTGTAAGTGCCAGTACTTCCTTTTGTGCAGGCTGAGCGTGTGTTCTCTGAGGTGCGCAGGATTGAAAACTACCGTGTTGAGGGCATGGAGATCTACTCCACCACACTCTGGCATTTACAGAAGGATGTTGCACTGTCTGTACTTTCCAAGGACCTCACAGATATGGACAAAAATTCACCAGAGGTATTTTATTTTGTTTGTAAAGTAGGAGACTGTATTTTGGGGGAAGGGACATGTGAAGGTTCTGCATGACCAGAAAAAAACGCATGTTTGGGGCTCACACAGTCAAGAACTCTGTAACTTTGCAGCTGTTTATGAAGTATAAATTCCAGCGTGCCCGGTCAGCCAGTAGTTAATCAAATGCCATAGAGCCTAACCTCAGAGATGTAACCAAGAGAGGAACTAAGTACAAATGCAGTTGAAAATATAGTATAAGAGAATATCTGGGCTGAGAGTCTAACATGAGTTTTAGTAATTGAGAAGGTTGGGACAGGGTTATCCAGCATTTCTGCTAGTTCCAATCTCTAATTTCAGGCTTGGTGTGCTGCCGGGAACTGTTTCAGTCTGCAAAGGGAACATGACATTGCCATTAAGTTCTTCCAGCGGGCTATTCAGGTGGATCCTGGCTATGCATATGCCTTCACGCTCCTGGGTCACGAATTTGTACTAACCGAGGAGCTGGACAAAGCACTTGCCTGCTTCAGGAACGCCATCCGTGTAAATCCCAGACACTACAATGCATGGTGAGACCCACCTTCTTTAACTACCTAATAAATTATTGTATCGTCGGGGCAATTGAGCTGCACCATTATAATCATGACAGTGCTGCAGTAAGGCATATGTTCTGTCTCTGTATAGATGATGACCAAATCAATTACATGTCCACAGAGCGATTAACCTAATTCCCCATGTCTCCTTGCCACAGGTATGGTCTTGGAATGATTTACTACAAGCAGGAAAAGTTCAGTTTGGCAGAGATGCATTTCCAGAAAGCACTCGATATCAACCCTCAAAGTTCAGTGCTGCTGTGTCATATAGGAGTGGTAAGTTTCACCTCTCCAGTTTTCCTGGAAAACAAGAGTCAGGTTCATTTTCATGGTCCCAGAATTTTAAGGTGACTTCGGAGGTTAAATGTATTAATAAGTGAGTTCTGCAACTTGTTGATATCCGCCGGCTGTGATAGTTGAATTTAAAACTGCAATGTCTTTAAGGGCAAATCTAGCCCTTAAAGATATAAGCAATTTAAATTTAGCTGTCAGTTGCTGAATATTGGTGAGTTGCAGAACTCACAGATTAATACTTTTTACCCCCAGGTGTGTGTTCTTTAGAATATTCGGTTTGGGGCTCCTAATAGAGAAATCCGATTTTGTGTTGCCTCTGTTTTAACTATAACTAACTGATTAGTGACTGATAATAAAGGATAAAAGAAGTCACCTGCCGCCTTGTGGTTTTTTTTATGGTCCCAGACTTCAGAGAAGACATCTAATTAAGGATGCACTAAAACCAGGATTTGGTTTGAGGTCTTTGGCGATATTTGGATTCAACAAATGTAGTGCGCAAAATACAGTTATGGTGAATCATCCAGTGACTGAATGAATGGTTCAGGGATTCTCTTGTTTAAGTGGATTGTATATGTAGAATAAACAACATAAAAACAATTTTGAGACATCATCATCACCACGTCTACTTTTAGATACAATTTTTGTTTAAAGATTGAAGTAATTGTTAGAATTTACAACCAAAAACCAGGAGAGGTACTGAAATTAAGTGATGAACAGACAAAGTCAGCAAATGAACACACTAGTGCTGTGACTGAACAATATGGTTTACATTAATAAAATAAAGGCAACAATTCATCTTACATAGATCGAAGTACAGGATGCTCCAATAGATTAATATTGAAGTACAAGATAATTTGATTAAATGCTATTGGGCATCTTTTTGCCTATATGTAAGTATTTCTGAAACACTATACTCCAAATCTCCTTGAACCAGTTAAACTTGAAGCAAATACTGTTTCCTTCACCATGTTCTTTTGGTATCATATCCGGTCATCTTTCACAGGCCACTTTCAAGAAGTCATACCCAAAATGATGATGGTGCTCACTTCACCTTTGTCATGGATTTTATCTTTTAGTACTCTTGTATAAAACTCTAATCACTCATATTTTACAATAACATATTCATTAACATATAAAGTTTCGACCATGTGGATGGCTCTATCTATATTCTCTTCACTAGAATTCCCGCTTGAATTCTCAGGTCACCACTTGAATCAACTACTGATCACTCACCAAAATACGTTGATGTTTCAGGTTCAGCATTTTACGTCTTGAAGTATTCACTTGAATTTTTGATCTTGCTGTAGAAAGCAAAATTGTGTCACTCCCCCCCAGCTTCCTTTTTCTTTTGTGCTCCCGCAATAAGCTACTTCTTTGCTTGCTCTTGCTTTTGTTTTTTAGTTTTTTTTTTCATCATTGAGGGTACATCATTTCTTTTAGGTGTTTGGAGGATTACTTATGACAAATTTGCTTTCTGTATTTAGTGGCCTTGCTGCAATGTCTTAAGTGGCATTCTCCACAACATTGAGGCTGAGAGTACTATTTACTTTTGAGGTTCCTGGTGTTTTTGTCTGGCTGATGTCCGACCTTCTTAATTTGTCCTTTGCTGCTTGCACTTTAACCAAACACAGTATAAGCCTAGCATCACTGTTGCTACCGAAGAATGTAAACTGTAAGAGAGGCTCAGGGCTCAGTTCACTTTCTAAGTTCACTTTCTATAACTTCCATTGCTGCCTCATAATCTAAACAGGCAATAGGTCTAGACAGCTGTGATCCATCCTTATCTTTAAATAGTTGAAACCACTTTTGATTGGCTTCTTTTGTAATAGCTGCCCTAGTTTTAGAGATTATTTCTCTTTCATCCAGTCTGGGGGACACTGCTTTACCATGGGTTGTGGAGGGGAGCTGGAATTTGGCACCTAACTAGTTAACTTTAGTGCTGCTGATAGACCCCCTCCCCTCTACAATCCCCCTGCCTCTTCCTGTACAATCCAGTTAGTTTTAAAAAGCCCCAGGAGAAAAAAGGGCAGTCAAACAAGAGCACACAGAAGAATAACAGAAGGGAGGGATCGCAGTGTCCCCCAGACGGAATCAGAGAAACGGATTTAACGTAAGTACATAAATCCTCTTTTCTCTTTCATCCAGTCTGGGGGACACTGCTTTACCATGGGGACGTTCTAAAGCAGCCCCTAAAGGGTGGGACTACTCTGAAAATCCCGCTCGTAAAGCATTACGAGCGAAATTTGCAAATCTTCTTTTTAGAAATAGGGACAACCATTTATCACCTGGGCGGTCAGCAGTAATCTTGTTTTTCTCTATGCACAATTTTTAAAATTCCATCTTTGACTTCATCTGGGTGCATTGGAACTCCAAGTTTGCGATTTATTTAAAATCCAGGTTTCTACTCTGGCTTCTTCTTTAGGAAGTAGTACTGCCTGTAGCCCCATTACTCTTCTACCAGGCACCTTACATGTAAGTTTGTTGTTTTAGTGTGCCGTTTGGAATATTGAATTCTTGACTTGCCTTGCTAAGACTTGGAGTGCCATTCATAATAGCTTCCATAGCAGCAGAAGCCACTTCTAGGCTTTGGTCAAATCTTGGTCCCCAGCATACATCTGTTTGTAAAAGAGAAATAGGCCTAATAGAATTTAAAACTGGGGGAAAATACAATCCAGTAAATGAACAAATGATTGAACACAAATGAAATAAATGAACAAGCGATTGAACACGATGAAAAACTGTGTTCAATTACTGGCTGCATTAAATATTAAGTTTAGTGATGTTTTTTTCCATTTGGCATAAATTACCCTAAACTTTTATTTTCAACAATAATCTGTTGAAATACAATAATTAAACAATTTGTTAATTTATTGGAAAATACTGATGACAGTAAATGAACACCCCCATTGTCTTATCCATGACTATTCAAATACCTTTTCACCTCTAAGGGCCAATTCAATTTGGCTGTGTTATTCTAGGAATAACACAGCCTGCGCACTATTGCCATTACTACAGACATTTTAACCAGATTTTTGCTCAAAGTCCTCGGGACCGCGATCAAAAATCCAGGTTAAAATTACTGTATTGTTGATAATACTATTAGCGCTACGTTATTCCTAAAATAATGTATAAAATTCTAATTCTTTTAAAATGATTTAACCATATGCATTAAGGTATAAACACTGTTCATTATTATTATTTTATAAAGTGTTGTTGTTTTTTTGTACAAGTTAAGCAGTAAATTACCTTAGCATTTTGAGATGAAAGCAGTCCAGACTCATTCCAACCAGAAATAAGAAGCCATTTGTAACCTAGTCATGTGATTTAAGCATCCAATCAGAATCCACCGAACACAAGAAGGTTTCAAGCAAAAAAATTACACCCCTTTTATGTTTGCTGGAGAAGTTTAAAGTTTATTTTTAATGCATTAAGACTCAAAATGTTAATTTACTGGTTGGTAATGCTCATGCCGTAGAGCATCAGAATTACAGGTTAAATGTTCTCATACACTGCCTCCTGCTTGATTTAAATCTGCAAATGAAGATTTGGTGCAATATTCCTCAGAATCTTTTGTAAAAGTTTTCGCCTAAGTCCTAGAACATGGATTCTATACGTTCCTACCCGTGTAATACCTACAATTTCTAAATTCTTGTGATAATTTACACAAGTGACATTACTGGCAAACTCTGTAAGTAGTATAGTTCTGATGCTGGCATTTCAGTGAGCATTAGAAAATCTGGATTATTCTAAAAATTAATGCACCCTTTAATGTAAATCTATTACAGATATTACAAGGCATCGCTTATTTTCTTGTCCTGTATAGAAGCACTTGGCCAATGCCTACGTACCTTTTTAGATGGTTATGGAGCGGAGCTGTTTAGTAACTTCTCATATCCCTATAATTTGCAATATCTCATCTCATGTATTATCTACAGGTGACATATACAAGCGACAAAATGTTTCATTAATTAGTTGATCATTTACATAGTACATGCTAATAGACTGCACAAGGTGTTTGTGACCCTACAAAAGCTCAGTGCTGCAAATTAAGGGGTCTATATATCAAGGTACATATGGAGGTCTGCTTCAAATGGCTGTTTTACACGGCAATATGCCTTGAGCAGAGCTGCAGGTAGAGCGATTTTGTGGTGTATGGTATCCCTTATTATCCATGAATTGTGCTGTGATTATGTCACTTATCAAAGAATATAATTAAAATGTAATATGCCACTATATTTTACAAATAATTTTTGATTAATTTTATATAATATAACAACAAACCTAAAGCGCTCAGTCCCAGAACTAAACAACCTAAACAAAAAAATAGATATATAACACATGTGATGGTGATATTAAAATCAGAATATAAAATAAAAATATAAATATGGGATTCTGAATATAAATGTTAAAGTACAACATTTATATTCATAATCCCCATATTATTTATTTTATATTTTGATATCACCATCAAATGTGTTATATCTATTTTTTTTGTTTAGGTTGTTTAGTTCTGGGACTGAGCGCTTTAAGTTTGTTGTTATGTTGTATTTGTGGAATTGGGAATCCATCCTATGAGCTGCTCGTTTCAGGGTGAGGTTGAGTGAATCAATTGTAGCGCTTCTCTTTTTTTGTTTTTGCCATTAATTTTATAGCAATCCAATTTTGATGTAAATAATTTACTTTCACTGTCTTTCCGTGTGTGTGTGTGTGTGTGTGTGTGTTTTGTAATATATAGGTATATAGAGAGAGATCGATCTTTATAGAGCGTGGTACTGTAAGAAGATGCCACCTTTGCAATAAGACTACCATGGAATATCCAGCAGGGTTGAAATCTCACGAACTAACTACGTGATTTTGTCAGAAAGTGAAAGCGTTTAGGAACAACAGCAACTCTGCCACAAAGCGGCAGGCCAAGTAAAATCGCCAACGCACTGCTGATTCCGTAGCTGAAGAGTTCTGAACTTCCACTGGCATTAATGTTAGCATTAAAACTGTGCAGCAGGAGCTAAATGGAATTGGTTTCCATGGCCGAGCAGCTGCATGCAAACCTCACATCACCAAGATCAATGCCAAGCATCAGATGGAGTGGTGTAAAGGACACCGACACTGTACTGTGGAAGAACTGGCCAGCACAGAGCCCCGACCTCAACCCCATCCAACACATTTATGATCAACTGAAACGGAGATTGCGAGCCAGGCCTTCCCGTCCAACATCAGTACCTGATCTCATAAATTCCCACAGATCCACTCCAACATCTCTTTGGAAAGCCTTTCAAGAAGAGCGAAAGCTGTTATTGCTGCAAAAGGGGGACCTGCTCCACATTAAAGTGTGTGTGCATGTATGTGATAGATAGATAGATAGATAGATAGATATATATCTATTTGTCAACATAATGTTTGTGTGTGTGTATAAAATATGTATTATATTATATTTTCCCTCTTCCCCTGATTAGTGGAAAGTGCAGGGTTCCTATGTTTGCTGTCTGCATTGGATTCTTTTACATGGAAGTACAGTGAAGGTTGTATGCAAAAAGTGCTGTTCAATGATTACCAATTAGATTGTGACTGACAACCTACAGTTTTACATTCACGTTTATCCAGTTTGTCAGACCTGGAGAAGTATTTACAGTAGGAACGGAGTTCTGTCATGTTGGGATTCAAGGATAAATTGCATGATGTTACCCTTTAATGTGTCTAGCATAAGTTAACTCTTTTTTTTTTTTTTTTTTTTCTTAACTTACGATATAGGTGCAGCATGCACTCAAAAAATCAGACAAGGCTTTGGATACTCTTAACAAAGCCATTTCCATTGATCCCAAAAACCCACTATGCAAGTTCCACCGAGCCTCCATCTTGTTTGCCAATGAAAAATATAAGGTATGATATCATGGTAGCTTTTGACATGTAGGTAGAAATACAATGTATTCTTTTTATTTAAATTGTTTTACTTTGTTTCCCAGTCTGCACTTCAGGAGTTGGAGGAGCTGAAACAGATTGTCCCCAAGGAATCCTTAGTGTACTTTTTGATAGGAAAGGTAAGACAAGGCAGCTTAACATCTGTGACTCATTTAACCCTTAAACATTAATGACTTAATTCTCACCTCTATAATGTGTGTGTGTGTGTGTGTGTAATATAAATATTTTTAATAATCTATAATATAAATGTCTAGTGGCGTGTGTTAGTCTGTGTGTGTGTGTGTGTGTGGAAAAAATAAAACCAAGCTGCAGCGCCACCTGCTGGGCGGAGTTATACACTGACCTACTAAATTCTTAGTGTGTGTGGGGAAAAAAATTCAGAAAGGGCTGAAATTTGGTATACTAAGATGTTTTTAATTTGTTCATTGTTAAAAGTGTTTATAAAGATTTAAAAAAAATATATATATATTTCTTGAAGGAGAAGTGACAGTTTGGAGTGGTTGGTGGTTGCCGGGGGTGACAGTGGGGAGTGGTTGGTGGTTGAGGCCTGGGCTATGGCCCAAATGCATGACAAGAACCTTTTTAACACCTTAAGTAGCTTGATTTGACTAGAATGCATGAGAATCATGCACGGGTTAACTTGTATGTAATTTTCATCTATCACTCCTTAGTGATAGATAAAACTAATAATGATCTGCAGTAAATATTTCAACAGTCTTCATGTTTTCTGTAATGGTATTCATTCAATATTTGTCTCCAATTATCTCCTCTCCTCATACCTTCCTTCTACTCAGGTGTATAAAAAGCTAGGTCAGACACATCTGGCCCTGATGAACTTTTCTTGGGCAATGGACCTGGATCCCAAAGGAGCGAACAACCAGATCAAAGAGGCCATAGACAAACGTTACCTCCCAGACGATGAAGAGGTTGTTACACAAGAGGAACAAGTTAGTGAGTGCTACCCCTATGAAACAGGTGAGGAACCCTTCTGAAACCTAAGAAGGAGCAGATTGCAATATCTCGGGGCTAGGAGGAATATAAAGAAGCATGAGAAAATAAAGTCAGGTGGCAGATTTATTCATTTGAGAGCTTGGCGTGGAGCTGTCTGCACTTCTTTCCACTAATCACATCCAGCACAAAATGCTTGTTGTGCAATTCTTCAGGCCCTTACAATAAAAGGCCAATGGACATAATGTTCCATTAAGGGCAAGGCTCTTGGGACCCCCCTTCCCCCACACCCTTCACTACAAGGCTGGGTGGGGAGGCACATTTCTTTGTGGTCTACCAGAATTTTCCCAGGAATTTGGTCCTGATCTAGCCCCCTGGAAAAGGATGCTTCCAAAGTCTTCACGAAGGTACGATCCAAAAGGTGACAACACCTCCACGAGCGCTAGATAGAGGCCTATGTGGATCTAACCTGTTATCTTGTCCTTATGAAAGCACTCTCATGAAGTTTCACACAACAAAATGTCACCAGAAAAGTAAATTTATTAAATAAGTTCATGTTACAGGGCCACTTTTGGGCTAGAATTAAGTGGCTGGCTTTTTATTTTGATATTTTCTCTCTTTTTCCCTGTCTGTCCAAAAATATAAGCGAAGTGCTCAGAAAACACAAACATATGGAGCATTCTGCTTTCCATAACTTTGGGCTCTACATTCCTGGTTTAGGCTTGCATAGTATCTCCATTGGAACAAGCTCCCCCGCTCCATCAGAACTTCCCCTAATCTGTCCTCTTTCAAACGAACATTAAAAACCCACCTTTTCCTTAAAGCCTTCCAGTCTCATGCCTAAACTCCCACCGGTCGGCTATCTCTCTTTCTCATCCCTTCTTCCCTTCTCCCCCTTCCTCGACTCAGTCTCCGTTTCTCCCGTCTCTCCATCTCATCCATGTGTCTGTCTGTCTTCCCCTCCCTTTAGATTGTTCGCTCCTTTGAGCAGGGCTCTCCTACCTTCTGTTTCCATCACTTTTAACTGCGCTCTCCAGCTACTCTGCTCACCTCCTCTCAGTCCCTCTGCCCTCTGTCTCCTCTCGCTTCTCTCCACTCCCGTCAGTGACTCTCAACCTGTCATCCGTGCCCACCCTCTTGGGCCATAGTTACTTGCCTATACTCACTTTTCCCCTCCCTCTCTTTCATGCTGTGCCTGAGCCCCCAGAGTTATAGTGCTTACTGTTACTTGTACTGTGCTGTTTCACCTTGTACTGTGCCATTGTTTGTCCTTGTACGGCGCTACGGATGCTTTGTGGCGCCCTATAAATAAAAATTAATAATATCACAGAGAAAACAGATAATCAGGTGCTAGTAAAAATTAATACTGATATCAGATCAAACCTATATAATTACAGGATATATAGAAAAAGTATCCAAGATCCATCTGCAGCTCAACACCTTAAGTAACTTGTTAATCAAATCAATAAACAGAGAAAATGAGTGGCAGCGCTGGTAAATCTTAAATTTACATTTTTTTTTTATTAAAATCTATTGTATTAAATAATCATGAGCGCTCAGCATGCCGATAAAGCACCTCAAAGTAATTGAATTACTGAGCTAGGCAAAAAGCACTAATATAAACTACTATAAACAACCAGTGTCCAATGATGCCATGTAGTAAAGGAAGCTATCCATTAAATAACCCCTAGGCACAAAGTAGATATGAATCCTCCGACCCACTAGCGTCCACTAAGCGGGTTTGATACAGCTGTAATATACTGAGTGGATGGAGCCCGAACACACTATGTGTGTCAAGCGTCTCCTCTTTTTAACAATCAGATATTCGCGGTACCTTACAGGGACTGGTGATACTCCTGGTGTTGTCCTTTGAATCTACGATGGAGCATTTATGGTTTATTGCAGCTGTCAGAATATAGTACAAACGAAACTTAGTCCTCAATTCTTGCTTAGGTGTCTCCATATTGGGGGGAGGAACGCGTATGCACAAAAAAGCCGGCGTCTCCTGACCAGTTTCTACACCCCTTCTATGGGCGGTTTCATCATCTACATTCTTGGCTTAGGCTTGCATAGTACCACTTAGGGCTCTAAGTCGTCCATGGAGTGCCCTTGGACAAAAGCAGACCCATCCTCGATTTAAGTCCGTAAGCCAAAAGATTTGGAGACAGATGATGACAACATACATCTGAATAAGTTGGCATAATCTTTAGGTTGCAAGTTTTGTTTTGCTAGGAAGTAATGCATGGCAAACACTAAGCGTTTATTCTGAGATGGGCTCAAAGAAAACAAAATACAATAAAAGCCATCTTAGAAAATATTCACATGTCTGTAATAAAATTGCCACACAAAAATTTAGTTATTTTAGCCTTACATAAGAATTATGGACTGTGGCCAGTGTAATGCTAATCACTTCTTGTATAACCCTTTGTAACAATTATATAGCAATGTAAGTAATGAATATGGAGTACTTGCCTTACTCTAGATTAGCGCTGGCCGGCCGGTGGTGTGGAGTCTAACGAACCCCCTGGTGTTCGCCAAGAACCGCCGCAAAGCAGGATGGGCTTTGCTGCGGAGGATCGCAGGTTGCGGTCCACTGGTCTGCCTCTAGAGGTAAGGGTTTACGAGGTAGCCCACGATAACACTGGAACTGGGAGGTAGGATCAGGATAGCCGAGGTCTGGTACACTTGGCGTGGAGATAATTCGTAGTCAGCAGGCCGGGGTCTGGTACACTTGGAGTTAATGACTGAAAAGCCTGTAAGGAGCTGGTACACTGGAGACACACGAGAAGCACCTAGTCAGGGTACATAGGAAGTTGCTCTGACGCTGTCCAGGCGTCAGAGCAGGACTTTAGTAGTCTACAGATTTGAATTCCCCGCCCCGACTGTCATGTGACAGCGCCGCCGCAACCCGGAAAGAAGAGAGGATCGCGGCGCTGGAGCGAGGGCAGGTGAATTGTAACACCCTTTTGGCCAACTTTACACCCAAAAGTGCTGCTTAATAACAAAGACCTATATATCCAATTGTTTTCATATACTGAAATCTTGGTGCAACATGAGATATATATATATATATATATATATATATATATATATATATATATATATATATATATATATATTTTATATATATATATATATATATCAACAGGTACACATTTCTAGTACTGGGTAGGATTCCCTTTGCCCCCAGAGCATCGTGAATTCTTTGTGTCATGTACACTATAAGGTGCTGGAAACCATCTTTAGAGCCTCTGGTCCATGTTTATATGCTACCATGGCATAGTTGCTATAAATCTGTCAGCTACATGTTCATGCTGCAAATCTCCCATTCAACCACATCCCTGTTGTGCTTTATTGGATTGTGATCTGTTGACTGTGGAGGTCATTGGAGTACACTGAACTCATTGTCATGGTTGTGGAACCAGCTTGAGATGTGTGTTTTGTGACATTGCAAGTCATTAGAAGATGGAAAGACTGCGGACGTGGTCAGCAGCAATACCTAGATAGGCTGTGGCATTTAAACGATGCTCAGCTGGTATTAAGGGGCCTTAAGTGCCAAGAAAATATTCCCCACACCATTACAACACCACAACCACCAGCCTGCACCGTTGACCAGGCAGGATGGATCCATGGATTTGTGTTGATCACGCCAATTCCAGCCCTACCATCTAAATGTTGCAACAGAAATCCAGATTCTTGGACGAGTTGACGTTTTTCCGATCTTCGACTGTCTAGTTTTTATGAGTCTGCCCACTGTTGCCTCAGTTTCCAGTGCTTAGCAGACAGGAGTGGAAGCCGGTGTGGTCTTCTGCTGCTTTAGCCCATCTATTTTAATGTTAGATGTGCTATGCTTTCAGAGGTGCTCTACTGCTTTCCATTGTTGTAACACATATACAGCGGGTGAAATAAGTATTGAACACATTTTTCTCAGTAAATATATATTTAATGTGGCCATTGTAATGAAATTTACACCAAATGTAAAAGCAACAACCCTTGTAATTCACATATGCAAAGAAATCAAACCACAGATGTCCATAATTTAAGTTTTGTGTAATAATGTGAAATGACACAGGGAAAAAGTATTGAACACGCTTCCTGAAATTTATTTTATACTTTGTACAAAAGCCTTTGTTGGTAATGACAGCTTCAAGACACCTCCTGTATAGCGAAACTATTTGATTGCATTGCTCAGGTGTGATTTTTGTCCCATTCTTCAACACAGATAGTCTTCAAATCTTGAAGGTTCCATGGGCTTCTTCTATGAACTCTCATCTTTAGTTCTTTCCATAGATTTTCAATTGGATTCAAGTCAGGTGATTGGCTGGGCCATTCTAGCAGCTTTATTTTCTTTCTCTGTAAATTTCATTACAATAGCCGCCACATTAAATATATATTTACTGAGAAAAATGTTGATTTGTTCAATACTTCTTTCAACCACTGTATATTTGAGCTAGTTGTTTTCCTATGAGCTTGCACCAGTCTGATCATTTTTCCCTGACCTCTCTTTCGTTAACTAGGCATTTTCGCCCACAGAACTGCCTCTCATTGGATGTGTATGCACCATTCTCTAAATGGAATTTTAACACAAAAAAGTTTCTTGCAAAGGATCATCTGTTTCTGTGATACTCAAACCTCCTTGTCAGGCACCAATGATCATACCCTTCTCAGATCAAGAGAGTGGCAGTCGTTCTGTATCGGGACGATCTGCTAATCAAGATTAACTCCTTGGTCCCATGTTTGGGAGATGGCACATGGTTTAGAAACTCACTATTGGATAATCAATTACAGGAAGTCCAATCTGACCCCTTACCGGCTGATGAGCTTCCTGGTCCTTCTGTTTGGTAAGAACTGACTTGATGACAGGTATCAAAGTACAGATCCTCTCCCTACAAGAACTAGTGAGACAGGTGTCTATTAACCTGTGCAGGGTCCTGGCTTGCTGCTCTTCCTGCAGAAACTAGAAGTGAATGGGGTTAAATCTCAGCCCTTTCAGTTGATTTCAGAGATTCTGCTGCTTACTGCTGACACTTACAACATGCAGACAGATTGACAATGTCGCAATCACAATGCCGACATTAAGAGCAATGCTGGCAGTTATACCCCGGAACCGGCAACATTAACATAGTTGATAAGGTTGAAAAAAAGACATCAGACCATCAAATTCAACCTATTTTGGATATCCTGCAACCCCCTCGCTTTATATTTGAAATTGATCCAGATTAGGTAACCGCCAATCTGTTTCAAACAGGAATAATCCCTCCAAACCCAATTTCAGGTTTTTTGTTTTTTTTTCCTGTATACACTACTATCCTTCAATTTAATTAGCGGTCGTATCCTTGGATATACTTTTTCGCTAAAAATTTGTCTAACCCTTTCTTAAACATATCTATTGAATCTGCCATCACAGCCTTCTCAGGCAGTGAATTCCATATCTTAACTGTCCTTACTGTAAAGTAAAACTTCTCTAACCTTAGGGGTGATCGTGTCCTGTGTATAGTCCTTGGGGTAAAGTTCCCATGAAAGTTCTCTGTATTGACCCTTAATGTATTTGTACGTAGTAATCATATCTCAACTTTGACGCCTCTTTTCTAAAGTAAACATGCCTAAACTGGCTAACCTTTTCTTATATCTTGGTGACTCCATACCCTTTATCAATTTTGTCGCCCTTCTCTGAACCCTTTATAAAAAAAAAAAGATATTTTGGAACTAGAGAGTGGGACCCAGAACTGTACTCCATATTCAAGATGAGGTCTTGCCAACGATTTATACAGTGGCAAAATTGCACTGTCTTCCCTTACATATATGCCCCTTTTTATGCATGCCAATAATTTAATTGCCCTTGCAGCTGCTGCTTGACATTGAGCACTATTGCTAAGCCAACTGTCTACGAGCACTGCCAAATCCTTTTCCATTATAGATTCCCCTAAATGAATCCCATTTAATTTAAAATTGTGTGCTTGTTTTTGATCCCTAAATGCATTTATCTATCTTTTACATTTATCTATGTTAAACTTCATATTCCATTTGGCCGACCAATTCTCTAGTTTATTTAAGTCCCTCTGTAGAGAAGTTACATCTTGCTCTGATTTGATTACCTTACAGAGTTTTGTGTCATTTGCAAAAATGGAAACTTTGCTCACTCAGGCATCACCAAGGTTATTAATAACTAGATTAAAAAGGAGTGGCCCCAGCAAGGAACCTTGAGGTACTCCACTTAAAACTTTTGACCAATGAGAAAATGTTCCATTTATCACAACTCTCTGTTCCCTATTCTCTACCCAGTTTTCGATCCAAGTACAAATTTTGTTTCCTAGACCCAGATCCCTTATTTTGGTATAATTTCAGGGTTTAGTGTCGATATAGAAAAATCAGCTGCCCTTGCTCTGAGGAAAATACAACAACCATATTAGTCAACCCCTTGGCCTCCGATGAGCAAACCGTAATATAAAATACTTAGGGATTCACCTACCAAAGAATATACTCAATCTATATAACTTGAATGTCAAAAATATTATTCTGAAACCTCTTGAAGAGCTTTCTTAATAATAAGAGAGCTAAGTTAATTAAAATTATAACATTTCCTAAAATGTTATATCCACTCTAGGTGCTCCCTATTATACTGACTAAATTGGATGAAAAAAAAACGGTCATTAAAGCATTTAGGGATTTTATCTGGAGCAATAAAATATCTAAAATTAGTTGTTTCCAACAACATTTTAAAGACAGCCTACTTTTCTTCCTTTTTTTTTTTCCTTCAAAAACTCTGTCACAGTCTATGCACTTTATAGACTCCTTTTAGCATATTAAAATTTGCTGTTTTTAAAGTCCTAGTTGATTCCTTATACCGTTGCTTCTGGAAACTAATTTCAAATGAGACCTTATATGATCACTGTTTCCCAAGTGTTCCCTTACCTGAAGATTTGATATTACGTCTACATTATTTGTTATTACTAGGTCCAGTATAGTTTGGTTCCTTCTTGGTTCCTCTACTAATTGGGACATGTAATGGTCTTTTAGCGTGCTCAGAAACCTGTTTCCCCTAGCTGTACCGCAGGTCTGAGTACTCCAATCAATGTCTGGATAATTAAAATCCCCCATAATTAAAATTTGACCTAGTTGTGTGGCCTTCTCAATTTGCTGTAGAAGTTGGGCTTCCTCAATCGTACGAATATCTGGCGGTTTATAGCATATCCTTATCGGCAACTTCTCTAACTCTTTCCCCTCCACTGGATGTTTTCACCCTCAATGCCTCTATAATATTGCCAATATTCTCATAAATACTTCCTGAATACTTGGTTTTATCTGTGGCTTAATATAAAGACCTACTCCTCCTGCCCTTTTTATTTACCCTATCCCTTTTGAAGAGAGAATAGCCTTCCAAGTTGACTGCCCAGTCATGTGTATCATCCCACCAGGTCTCCGTAATACCTATAATATCATACTGCTCATTCATTGCTACTAGTTCTAACTCCCCCATTTTACATATCGGGCTTCTTGCATTTGCAAGAATACTCAAGTCTATTGCCGCCCTTGAGTTCTATATTTTTTGCTGTAACAAGGGCCTCTCCTTAACAGCATGCTTCCCTTTCCCGCCTCTCCACCCCCTTGACTCTTGTTAAATTCCTTCTTACTACTCTCAATGTCTATCCCATAAATACTTACTCCCCCCGAAGCCTAGTTTTACAATCTCCTTCAACCTTCTAACAATCCTCTTTCCTAGCACAACAGCCCCCTCCTCTTTCAGGTGCAGTCCATCTCAATATTAAAGATGGCAACTAAACGAGAAATCAGCCCAGTGTTCTAAGAATCCAAAACCCTCCTTTCTACAACAATCTTTTAGCCACGCATTAACCTCCCTAATATACCGCTGCTTACTTGGACTAGCGCGCGTGGCACAGGTAGTATTTCCGAAAATACTACCTTGGTCCTTGCCTTAAGTTTGCGACCTATGTCTCTGAAATCATTCTTTAGGACACACCATCTTCCTCTAACTTGGTCATTGGTGCCCCTCCCAACAATCTGTCCACCCGATCCGCGATAAGCCAGGCCTGAGCACCGGGGAGACAACGCACTGTTCGGCATGCAAGGTCCTGGTAACAGATTGCCCTATCTATCTTCCTAATAATTGAATTCCCTATCACTACAATCTGCCTGGGTCCCTGAGTAACTTTGGTCCCCTCTATGCTGGAGAGACTGTTCCCCTGGTTGCTAGAGGGAAGCAGTTTAACCCAACTTTACCAATTCTGAACTGTCTTACACAGTATCTTCATCCAATCTGGCGAATCTGCTGGGATGGTTTAGCTCAGAACCAGCCTGTCTCTTCCTCTCTCTGCTACCCCTAGTAAGTTACCCAGCTGCCTACCTGTGCATCCTCCTCTGTCTCTGCTTCACCCTGCTCAGCTAACGCATCAACGGTGAGCTGTAAATTCTGCTCCAGTTTGGCAATCTCTCTCAATGTTGCAATGGTCTGCTTTAGATCAGTTACCTGGGCTTCCAAAGAGACCCATTGCTCACATTTCTCAGAGGTTAAAACCTTGGAACAATTGCATCAAGTGTGCATTGGTCTTTTAATGTCTGCATTGTGATTGGCGGCATATGTCTCCAATCACATTGACTACATTGTCAACCTGTCTGCATAATGTAAGTGCGAGCATTTAGCCTGCCAAATCACGGCAGGTTAAGTGTCCACATTATGTTCCTCGCAATAATGACTGCCACCGAGGACAGGACTACTGTTTGATATAGGGCAGTGTTGTGATATCATAACATGAGTAGGAAGCTACAGACTGTGGAAGTAAATTGACAATATTTTTTTTACAGTCTTTTTGGTTTTTTTCCTCCTCTTCACCCATTGGTGAATAGTCAATGTGTGTGTATATATTTTTTTCATTTTAAAGGAAGGTATGATCAGATGATATCATGTAATTGTTAATCATAATTGAAATCTGGGGATTTTGGAGTTTACAGGTGCTTAAAATGATAAACCAATTAATTAATTTAAATATTTATCAATCTTGGGAAGAAGACATGTACTTTTTTCCTTATTTGAATTCAATGAGACTTTGATGATTTTTTTTTTTTATGCTTGATTAACCATAGAATAATTTTCGGTGGTTGCTCACTTTTAGAACACCTTCCTGTAAAGTCCAAACGTTTGTAAATTTACAAAAAAATAGATGTAAACTGGTCACCATTATCATGTTTAGACCTGCACTACCTACTAGGAAAATATTTTCCTAAGGTGGTGACCACTATTCAGAGCCTCTGAGGCTTACATTCACCTGTTGTTGTTTTTTTGTTTGTTTTTTTTTTTTTTGGGGGGGGGGGGGGGGGTTCGGGTTCCTCTATTTCTCAGCTCCAGCTAAAAATGTGGGGGGAGCAGGAAAAGCTGGTCTTGAGTTGCAATTTAAGATTTAGTGTTGGTTAACATTTATTTGCCAGTTTCAAATGTTGGAACAAAGGGTGCATCTTTTAGAAATAAATCATGGAATCACATAAGTGATTTTTAAGCTTCATAATGGCAAATATAACACACTCATCTGATAAATGTGTCCTTTTCTGGGTATAACACTCTGATTATCTGGCTAGGAAACTGCAGTATTCTAATGGGATGAAATGCAGTGGAACATTAAAGTACAACATTTTAAGTAAATGGGGAATACTGTTCTTGTCAAACGAGAATGATTCAGTTGTCAAAATGTTGCATTCAGCAGAATAGATGTGGTATGACATGGAAACCGCATTCTCCATTCAGTTCAAAAGGGTTGTATTCTGAAAATCGTTTATTGTAACCTATGGGCCAAATGATTGTATTTTAATGCAACTTTTAATCGGCAGGGAATTTTGTGTGAATAAAGTTTGTTGTTTTTGACTTCCTTACTTGCTCAGCCAATCACCAGCAAGCTCTGTCCTTCCTAACATTACTGTTCAGTTCTCTGGCTTATAAAGAAGAGCGTTTGATTATGATTGGGGGGGATTTTCTTTGATGTAAGGATGGCACAGGTACTGCATGTTTATGAGCTTGACAATACAAAATAAGAGATAAGATATAGTGGATATTGGTAGATATATGTAATAATAGAGAGAGAGAGACCATTACAATAGTTGGCCCCTTCAGAATACCATTTGAAGACCGTTGTTTTTTTTGTTGTTTGGTTTTGGGGGGTCCCCCCCCCCCTCCTATTACTACAAGAAATACTGTAAGCAGCCTCTGGTCTTTGTGCCATACTAGGAATTTTAAGTGCCCTAACTATGCAATAGCCTTAGAAATATTGACTTTATTATTTCTATACTAACCATTGTGACTATGTATCTATGAAATGCTAAAGTTGTGTACAGCGACCTGATGCAGAAAATAGGACAGTTGATGTACAAAGCTAGGTAATTTTCCATCACTTGGAACCGTTGATGGCTATTGCCTGCAGAGGGAACTGTGTAGTCTTTACAAATAAACTCTGCTCTAATGAAAATAAAAAGTAATTTTCTATTTTATCTTTCTTGCCAGGTTATTTGAAGAAAGGCACGCAAGGCTCTAATATCCTTTCAATAAGAGCTTGCTGCCTTTTTCTCAAATCAAAAGCCGTCAGCTTGAGCTGGCATCATTCTAATGATAATTAACAGAGGTCTCCTTTTTTGTTTCTTTCAAGTGGGAACCGATGAATCACAGGAGAGCAGCATGACGGATGCAGATGACACACAATTGCACGCAGCTGAGAGTGATGAGTTTTAACCCGGCCCTCACTCCCCACTGGACATGTGGCATTGGGGTGTCTGACTGTTATTTTACTCAACACCACCCCAGCCTCACCCTTGCCTTCTCAGATGCCTTTCTGAGGCTGCCATTTTGTATCATCATCATTGCCTCTGTCATCATTGTCAGCCATTCCTCCTCCCTTCTCCTGATTTTTAAAGCCCTGCAGAGAATTAAAGACTGTGCAATATGTGGGTAGCACTCGTTTGGATTCCTGCTTCTTTTTCAGACTTCTAAGGTGCCTAGTGTTTTCAAGGGAGTGTGCGAAGCAAGGGTCCATCCAACAGTGTCTCCTGTTTCTGCCCAAGAAGATGGGAGGGGGGGGGGGGGGGATACAAGGCTCTTTTCTGAGACATGAAGCTCGCTGTTCAAGAATCCTCACCTTTCATGGATGGATGCTCTGTCACAACACCTTCAAATTCAGTTCCTCCTTTCATCCTCATTGAGCACAAAATTTAGAAGAATTTATGCTTGGATAACATTTATTCAACACTAGGTTCTAAAGATGAGAGAGGCTGAGGCAATCTAAACTATTGACCGTTATCATATGAGAGACTCTATAGACTCCCGTATCCTTACAGTGAACCCGCAAACCTTTAACCTACAGACTCTGAAGTCAGATCCCCTCTTCCTTCCAACTAGATTTTACACGCATCCTTGCACCATTCTTTTCCTTTTGAGGTTATCCTTCCCTAAGACTGAAACATCACTCCTGCAAGCTTTACACATCACTGAACACTTAAAGCCACCTTGGGTTTCTAGAAACATTTATTAGGACTGATAAATGTCTGCCTTCATAACATTTATTTAGCTAATGATTCTAAAATGTGATGGATTAAAAGAGATGGCCCGAGGTTAATGTAATGTGACTGCAGGGTTTCCAGAGTGCATCACTTTTTTCAAGAGTGATGATACTTGTACTCTCCATACTAAAACCTTTTTAGGTTCTGTTCACAAAGGGGTTAGACTCTGAGTAAAAGAAAGGTACAGACATGGGTTAAATTTATTTACTTAATCTAGATTCCCTTCATACAGTGAATGTAGCTATTTTGTGTGTTGAAGCAATATTGAGCCTATTAGTTTACAAGGAACAAGTGAAATCTCATGCCTCAATGATTACATTAGTTTCTAGTACGTTGATGGATTGCGTCTTCATGATGGGTTAGCTCATAAAGTGGTCGCTTTCAGTGTATAGGTGATGGCTATGCCTTAATTGGTGAGATGCATGTTCTAAATCTGCTTGTAAGTTTTTATCTCACTCTCCATACTTTTTACTTTTTTTTTTTATGTTTTGTTTGCTCTCTTCAAAACTCATCTCAAGCTCCTCTTTATCTAACAATCTGACTGGCCCTAGACTTAATGTTTCCAAAGTACCATTTTTCACATACTGTACTTTGTGAGTCCGGGTTCTCTGTCGGAGGAATGTCACTGTCCTCTCTCTCTGCTCAGTTTTTTTTAGTCCCAGTGCTCTGGAAAAGTCCGGCTTTGGTCATCTTGCATTTGGTGACAATATGAAATCAGGAGGATCAACTTCCCTCTAACATTACGCTCATGATGACTAATGGATTACACGCCCGTCACTGCCAGCCAGGCCAGCTACCCTGTAATAGACAGTTACTCTGCGGCACTGGTCTCTGGTGGAACGGGACCCCTTTTTATTGTGTGGCTGTGATTTTGTCTTTTTATTTCTTCCCTTCCCCTTTTTTATTTCGGAAAGTGTACAGTGTTCCATTATTTGGGTTGGGAGGTTCCTGTTTAATATATTTTGCGAATCATTTAAGGATGTGAAAAATCCAAATAAAAACTTCTTTTAAAAATGGCCCTGTTGACATGTATGCACGTGTTGCATGGGCTACAGTCCATTTTTTTCTTCATGTCCATCTGCATTAATTAACGTACAGTAAACCTATAGCACCAGTTTATCTGGGATGAAAATGGCATCTTTTCACATTCACCAATATGTACATAAACATTTACATACCCTGACATGAGTCTATCTATCTTGGTGGTTGATTGCAAACAACAATGTATTGTAGTGTAGGTTACAGTCATAATTTGTGGTCTCGCTGTAGTCTTATTGAAAGTCTGAGATGCACATGAAAAAAAATGCTTCAACCCTGACGAAATCCTCCATTTAAATACCTTCAGTTCAAATACCTTCAAAAGGCCTTAAATAATTGTGAATGTTGTTAGTAACAACCTTCTAGGTCTATTAGTACTTTAATAGTACTTTATCCATTCATGACCAGACGAAACGGCATAGTTTTTGGTATGTGTTTGTTTAACAGAGACTAAAGCGGCGGTTCCCAAACTGTGTGCCGCGGCTCCCAGGGGTGCGGCAGCGCTGTCACTCGAGTGCCGCGGGCCAGCCATAGAAAAAAGAAAGAAAACAAACTTGCCAATCCGTGCGGCGCCGGGACCCAGCAGCCTCCTCTCTCCCGCAGCTGTCGAATGACGTCGGTGACAAGCTGCTGCAGAAGAAAGGAGGCTACTGGGTCCTGGCGCCACGCGGATTAGTAAGTTTTCTGTTTTCTTTTTTTTCTATGGCTGGCGCGGGGCAGAGTGAGAGGGATCGTGGCAGAGGAGGAGGTAAGAGAGCAGAGGAGGGGGGCAGAGGGGGCAACGTGAGAGAGGGCAGTGTGCCTGGTTGCAGAGGGGGCAGTGTGCCTGGATGCAGAGGGGCATTTTTGCATACAACTAAATAAGTATTTCTGTCGTGACCTAAATACGGATTACAATTTTTTGACTCAACTACTTCTAAAACAGGACTGCTCATTAATTATTTTGGAGGGGTGCCTTGAAAAAATTTGGAGACTCAAAGGGGGGTATTCAATTGTTTCTTTTAACGCGCTAAAACAAAAAAAAAACGAGCGCTCGAAAAAAACTTCATATTATACGGTAATTTTGCGCGCGTAAACAGTTAATACGGTACTTACTCGCTGCCAGCGGGCTGAATTTCAGCTCGCTGCTCAGGGAGCTGCGAGATGAAATTTAGCAAGTAATTACCGTATTAACGGTAATATTTTTAGAGCGCTCGTTTTTTTTTGTTTTAGCGTGTTAAAAGAAACAATTGAATACCCCCCAAAGGGTGCCGCAAACTGCAAAAGTTTGGGACTAAAGGCTAAATGTAGCAAATTCCGGTTTTGTAAAATCGACTAGTTTTTTCCTACTATTGGGGGTCACTGCGTGACATTGGAGCAGTGTCCCCCAATGGAGTAAGAGATATTGATTTTACGATGAGTAAAAATCTTTTTGGGCGATTTTGACGCCCATATTTAAAAACGGTATTTTAAAGGCAAAATCCGACTGGTTTTGTCTTTAAAAAAAAAACTGCTGTTTTAAAGTCGACTAGCGAAATCCCTAAACATCTGCCCTTGAGTATTATTATACAATTAGTATGATAATACTATTACTCTTGATGTATAATAAAAAGTGTATTCAGCTATTGAACCTACTTATTTTATAGCTAAATGGTTTTTGTTTGTTTGTTTGTTTTTTTACATATATGAATTATAATAGGGGTTAGGCCTCCTAGCCACTGACTTCAAAATACTTGTATTTTGCTAGCGCTATCAACTACTCGTGTGTGGGGATTTTTGAGTGCTGCTTGCTCTTTTTTTCTTTTTCCCGCAGAGAAAGCCGAATGTCCATTGACCTCACCTGAAGTACAAGTTCTTGTTAATCACCCCTTGTCAAATACATTAATGTTTGCATGCAGTGTCACTAACGTTTGAAATCAAGTAGTTCACACCAGTGATCGCCCAAACTTTGCACTAGTGGTGTGTCTCTATTTTGTTTGGACATTTGTGGGACATAATAAGTTCAGGAGGACGCTGATTGAACAAGATGTAAATCATTCTATTGGAGGATCTAAAACAATACAATATTTTGTTTTATTCTTCTACTGCATTATGGTTGAAGATCAATTTTAAAAAATCAGATTATGTGCAGTACTAAGGGTTAATCTTCAAAGAGCTACAAAATTGTTTTAAAAGAACTACTTAAGTAGATAGGGCAGCTGACATCTACATCTCCGATAATAGTTGGACTAGTAACAGGCTGATTACACCCTAGCATTGCGTTAAATGCCAGTGGCACTGTATATCAAATGTGATTTCATTTGAAATGAGGTGGTAAACGAGCTCACAGTTGTGGACAGGGATGTACTGAACCACAAATAAATGGAGCAGACAAATACTAGTGGGTATATGTGGTCATTGGGAGCAAATATTCCTATACCTGTTTACGTGCTTTAGAGTTTACAGTGGTTTTGATGGCTGTCAACTGTTTTTAGCTTTTTTTTTTTTTTTTTTTTTTCCTCTTCTTCTTCTTTCCTTTCTTTTTATTGATAGGCAGCAAATAAGGTTACCATGAATTATAGAAGAATGATATGGATTCCCCCCCTCCAAAAAAGTGTACAGTACTTAGTCAAAATGACAGAAAACTATAGTTATTATACATTGATTATGATACATATATGTGGCAGACTATTATACCTTGATGCATGTACTATCCACACAGACCGTAATGAAATAGATAGCATGGCCTGGGATGCAAGGCTATAATGCAGATCTTGTATTTTGTTCATTTGACGAATTCCTAGCTTGCTTTATTTTGCCAATCCATTTCCTTGATTTATGGAACGCAGCACAGCAATCTGATCTTCAGAATGAACCCTTAGGCTTGTTTTACACCTTCATTTTAGAAGGGTTTTTAGCTGCTTATAAAAGTTTTCAGGGATGTTTTAGAGCATTTTAAGCTGATAAAGCTAATCATATATTTTTGTTTTCAAGTCTTTTCCTGGCCTTTTAATATGCAAGGTACATAAGTTTAAAAGCACTGCATTTTAAAGTGCTTCTTGTTAATTGTTGTGACCAAAACAGAAAGGAATGTTGCTTAATCAATTTATAGGCTCATTGCAGGCGCTTGAAAGGGTGGGGTTATCCTGAAAGGAGCAAATGCAGAGAAAAATCCCCCAGCATACTGCTATTAACCAGTAACAAAGCTGATATTTCTACTTGTACATAAAAATGCAGAAATCTTAGTTACACACATAATTTTTGTCATTTTTATTTTCAGTTATGTTGTTGTTTGAAGAAATGTTTTATAAAGCATAACTCTGTATATTTCAGTCTATGCTAACCACTTGCTGACTGATTCAGCAGCTTGGTCAGGTACTGTTTCCATGTCAGATTACTAGATTACACATGGGTCTGTTAATAAAGCCAACAGTAATAATCTGCTAACCTGATTCTTGTGTATGCCAGCAGCATAGAAATTATTCTCAAGCACAGTGATTGCTTTGGGGGCACTAGTAGTGATAGTGATGTAGGAACCATTTGACAACATTGAAGCATGTGGTTAGCATTAGTTGTGCTGGGAAAAAAGTGATTAGTTCCACTGTAGACATTTGTCCCACTGTAAACATTGAAAACTAACCATACTTTAAACTCTCTTCATGTTAGTCCTTTTTTGTTTTTTAATCAAAATATTGTTTCTCCTTCATCTTATTGGGAACACTGGAGATATTTGAGTATAAATGTGGGAGCCAGGAGCTCTGGCAATTGAACTAATTATTCAGCTAGAAAAGCTCCTCCTACTCTATACCTCTACTGCACAACAATAACCCCAGTTTAGATTAAGTGCTTTCAGGAGCAAGCATGTGTTTCTGGTACTGCTCATTCAGCCATCACGTATTATGTCATTTATTTTCTTCAGTTAGGGTTTTTCTCTGGTGCTGGGAGTCTCAACTGTGACAATATGATACAAGTGGGTTTGTGAGGGCACTCCCTAGGGTTCCCTCGTCGAAATATCCCCTCCGGAGGAGACCCAGTCACTACTGCTACAGGCAGTGACTGAGGATCCAGTGCCATTACTGGGACAAGGAGGCAGATTAGGCACACAACACACTCTGAGGTATCTGGTTAAGTTAAAGCTCCTTTCTCCTCACAGGAGAGAGCAGAGTTACTTTCAATGGTGGCCATCACCCGAGGTCGCTTAGGCTGGGGGAGATTGGATCAGCGGGAGCTGCCATAATGCATTTAGCACCTATTGGTGCTTGTAATTGCATATAACCTGTACTGTGATTTCCTCCCTTAAGTATTACTGGGAAAGTTAACGCCTCAAGGGCAGGTTCCAGGTATCTTGCAGGCTTCTGTCTCTAGACCCTCTTTCTAGTGTGGACACACCGAAGTGGGAATTGCTTTTTAAGGTGGTACGTCATTCCAGATCTACCACTATCCCTCTTTCAGGGGCATTTACCCTTAACAACAGCACTGACTGAAAGATCCATTTATATCAGCAGCAGGGACTCTGCTCAGACCTACCCTGGCCTCAGCAAGACAGTGGAAAGGAGGACAGACCAGCTGGAGGGCCTTCAGTCAGGCAGACCAAGGTCTGAATTGCTTCCTCAGAACACATACAAGAAGTAGCAAAATCCCTGATTATCTCAAGTTATGGATGAAAATAGTTTATTCCTTCCATCCAAAGCTCCTTGGCTAGAAGTCAGGCAGACTCTAGGACCCAAACTTAAGGTTCCCATTGAAACCATCAGGCAAGGAAGCTGTGTTGGACAATTATGCGCACAGCTTCCAAGCCTGCTGATGGGCAGGCTGGACACCCACCCAGGGGCCCCTGGCATGGATGCACTTCTGTTCCAAGACAGTTGGTTCGATTCAAGACAACTGGGTCTGGGGCATCATCTCAATGGACTACATCATAGACCTCAGGAGGTCTCCCCCCAACAACATTTTTCACCACAGGCCTTCCACAAGACCAGATGAAGAGACTGGCTTTTAGAAAAGCTATTTTGCCATTTCTGTATTAGAGGGTTAATTCTCAGGTTCCAGAAAAGGAAAACGTTTTTTTTTTTTATCCACTGATTCCTTAGTCCAGATATCGGAAGGGTCATTTTAGACCTAATTTAAAATCATTGGGCATCCATCTGGAGGTGTGGAAGTTCAAAATGGAATTTCTGAGATCTTCACAGCATGGAGCAGGGGGAGTGCATGATGTCCACTGATACCAGACACCTACCTGCACATGGCAATTTGGGAGGGACACCAGTGTCTCCTCAGGTTTGCTGTGCAGTCAGCATACCCAGTTCAGGGCCCATCTGGTCTACGTCACCGAGGGTCTTCACCAAGGTCCATGGCCTTATGGTGGAGCAGAGCAATAAGTGATCCCCTGTCTGGATGATCTTTTCAATAAAGGTGAGCTTCACAGCTGTGTGATAGTGACAGCTAATGCCCTGGATTCCCACATGTGGATCCTAAATGTAAAGAATTCCAACCTGGTCCATTACCAAAGGATGGACAGCTTGCTCTATGACAACGTTCAGTAACTGGTGTTTTTGCCAGTAGACAAGATCCTCTCTTCAGGACCTAGTGAAGTCCCACCTGGCCAAGAAAAAGGTGTCAGTGCACTTTTTCATGAGCGTCTTTGGCAAAATGGTCTCCTCATTCAAGGTAGTCTAATTCATTCAGTTTCCCTCAAGTGAGATCCAAATCAAACTTATATGGAAGTGAAACAAGTCCAATTCACATCTGACTTCTCAACGCATCATCCTGTCTCCCAGAGAGTCCACTCTCCCAATCGGTGTACTGGTGCTGAGGTTAGTGCTAAATACACTGGTCAAGGCTCAGCCCGGCCCATCCTTCAGGGAAGGTCTGTAAAAGTACATCAAACAATGACACTGCTGTGGCATATCTAATCTACCAGTCAGCAGGAGCCCATAGGCTATGCGGGGTATGGGGTCGCATTATGAGGTGAGCCGAAAGAAGCATCCAGGCCATAATGGCCGTGTTCATTCCCCTGAGGCAGATGATCTCAGCTGCCAGGACTTTCAGGCGGGAAAATGGACACTCCACCCGGAGTGTTTCCAACAGGTCATGGATCGGTGGGGCCAGCCGGGCATCAGTTTGATGGCGTTTCAGCTGAACCACAAGGTGGAGTGTGGAGCCAGGTCCAGGGACCCTTTGGTGCTGTTAATAGAAGCACTGCTCCTAAAGATCGTAAAATGATAGAGGGATGGAGTTTGTGGCCCCAAATTGGCTGACCTGCTCGGCATGCTGGAAGCTCCTCTGTGGAGATTTCCGTTGCAGCCGACATTCTCTTCCAGGGCCCATTCCTGCATCAGAACTTGGTACCACTAGCTTTAACAGGATGGTTATTGCAGCTGCTATCCTGAAAGCTCCTTGCCTCTCAGATAGTGTGGTGCAGACCATTCCGAGGGCCAGGAAACGAATCTCTACCAGCAGCTACCATAGGTTGTAGGAGACACATATCTTGGTGCTAGCCGAAAGGAATCCCTACATCTATCTGTACACAGTCTCGTCTACTTTCTTTTTTGCAACTGGGTTTGGATCAGGGCCTGAGGCTCGGTTCCGTAAGGGTTCAGGTGTCAGCCTTGTCTGTCTTTTATTCTAATAGAAAGCTGGCATATTTGCCTGAGTACAAACATTTCTCCAGGAAGTGCTGCATCTACAACCTCCATGTTTCTTAGGGGGTACTTTTGGACATCAATCTTGTGCTCGGGGCGTTATAACATTCGCTCTACGTGCCCTTGCAGTCGATATTAAAATGTGTCTGGGAAAACTGCATTCCTTATGGCAAACTTTACAGTTGACAGGGTCTCTATATTGAGGGCCTTGTATTTTAAATTCCTTTTTCTGGTGTACCATGAGAATGTGGCGGTTCTCAGAAAGATACCTTCATTTCTGCTGCAGGTGGTAGTTTCCAGGTTCTACCTTTACCAGGAAATTGCAGTTCCAGCATTTTGCCAGGACAGGTGCAGGGCGAAAGATAATCTTTTAAATGGGCTGTACCTGGTACATGCCTTGTATATCTACATTCTGAGGATCCAGTTTGGATAATCTCTTGGTCTTGTATGATGCATAGAAGAGAGACTGCCCAGCCTCTAATTAACTACTTTCATCTGTCAGGCTTACATAAGCGCGGGTCAACTTGTCCCTGGGGACGTGACTGCTCTTTATAGACACTTTATGGATACCATATGCGTCTCGTGGCTGGGTGCTACTGCTGATTAGCTAGGCAGCCACATGGTCTTTGGTGCACACCTTTATGAAATTCTATAGGTTTTATACGTTTATACAGATGATGCTTTTGGTTGCAAGGTACTACTCTCTGTTAAGGAGCATACCCTCTACGTGGGGGGCCTCTGCTTTGGGACATATCCAGTATCCATGTCACCCATAGGATGAAGGGGAAATGAATCCCTTCCCTCATTTTGCTTCTCGTTCTGTTTTCCCTTTCTTCTTGTTTTGTGTTAGAACTATTCTGCTCTCTATTGCTTGTTACACTTGTTGGGCTCCTTTTTGGAGTTTTATTAATTAAACTGAGGTTACTTTTGGCCACTACAGGTATAGATCGGGATGAGCGTGTCTAACTGAAGTGCCGAATGTCCTCGTCCTCACAGCTATACCCTACTGTCCCCTATGGATTAAGAAATAAGGATAATGTAAATGCAAAAATCTATTTTTTTTAATGAAAATGTAAGTTTCAAGATAAAGTATTTGATGGTGGTCTGTAATTGGCAGACCACTCCACAATAGCTTTCCTTGTGATTCAGCTTATTTGTATAATTATGCATTTGTTGTTTCTCTTTGGTAACCATATACAGTGTTGTGAATAAGTATTTTCTACTTTTTACCCGCTGCATTATTGCATATTTTCACAGTGATTGTAGCAGGTCTTTCTTTCTGTAGGTTGTGCTAGTGTATGTGTATGTATGTATGTATGTATGTATGTGTGTATATATGTATATATATATATATAAAGACTGAAAGAAAACAAAAATACATCTACACATCTTTTACTTGAGTGGAGTGCAAGGTATTCAAATGTGCACACTAGAGGTCTAAAACGGTTCTTACTTCCTGACTGAACTTGCCCTCATAAAAGGGATAACTAATGTACTGTTTAAAGATTTGAGCTAACTGTCAAGGATAAGCCCCTTTAGCTACTCACTGATTTAATATTTTACCAGTCTTATAATATATCACCTCTATTGTGACAGGAAACCGCTCCTGAACCCCTATATCTGTCACAACTCGCCCTCTGCACACTTGTAACTTGGAAGCTTACTGTAAATGAACACACTGTATTCCAGTCCAAATCTCACACTCGCCTCTTTTCTTAAGGCTTCAGATTTGCTGAATTGCCCCAAACAACCACACCCACTTCGGTCTTGCCACCACCTATTGAATACAGGTAATGTGCACTCCTTGTTACACACAGTTAGCAAGGCACCAGCAATCAGAGTTAACCCCTTAATGCTCTATGACACAAATGTACATGCAGGCACACACTAGGTTTGGTATTCAAATGTATTCACAATTCACACCTCAGCAATGAAAGGTTTTAGCATGGTCAAGCAATCTTATCTCATCTACACAGACAATTGATTTGTTTAGAGCAATAAGGACAGAACTCTTAAATTGGTAGATTTAATATACAAAGGGTACAATGCTTACAGATACTAAAAAAACAATTTGAGAAAGATCTGACCTACAAATAAAAAATTAGAAACAGTTATAAATCAAATGGGATGAAAGTACAGAGCATCACTTACATATAATAATCTGTATGCCTGGGGGTAGGCAGAAAAAAATGGACAGTCCTTCAAAACTGCGAGAGAGGGTGGTGTGGCTAGTTACACCTCGAGGGGGGGGAGAGGGATGGTGAGGACAAAGGTAGCATTAGGGCTAAGTAGGTGTACACTGTCCTATGGGGACTTAATCTACATGTTTCTCTGGTTTAATATGTAAAAAAAACTTACCTCTTAGTCTTCCACTACACAAAGAGAAACAAACATTTTTTACTTTTCTTCTTCAAGGGTAAATACTAGGATATAATTTGAGTCCTAAAATATTTTTGTGCTGAATAATTAATGTTTTTGTTTTTAGAACAATAATGTGTGGCTACACCGTAAATAGATATCAAATCTCTCCTAACCAGCTTCACCTTGTGCAGGCATACATCTTGATGTAATTAAGGGCTGCAACATCTTGTGGATGGTAGTGGGGTGTGACATCAGTGGAGTCACTGTATTTCATCACTAGGAGGTGTGGTCAGGTCCAACACTAGGGGAGAGAGTAGACAAAATGGTAGCAGGCGCAACTCCCTTAATTTGAGCATAGTTTGTACAGAGAAATAACATAAAATTATGTATGTAATGTACACTCCCTTGTGCACTATTAAGCCAAGAACATTTTTGTGGTTATAGTTCATTTTAAATCCACTGCAGTTATGCTGCTTTCTGCCAAAACTTTCTCTGAAATTTTAAATGATGTACATTTTTAGTACCTCTTCTTTTCACATATTGCCACTGTCATGGCTGCAGGCTCGCTGGCACTTGTGTGCAGCCTGTTCATGCCTTGGAATTTGGGATCTGCTTCAACAAGGTATTAAATTTGTGTGAGCACACCTACAAATAGCCCTTTAGGTGTCCTGCAGGAAGGTGGCGGCAAGGGAACGGTGGGCAACTGACCAGAGATATGTTCCAAAAGTGCTAGATTCAAAAAGACTTCCAAAAGATTCTGCCGGAAAGAGCTCAGGGGAGTATTTCTGAGAGAAAGAGATACCCAATTCTGCTATTGAGACTAGTTGGAGACAGGAAGGAGTCCTGTTCTTGAGTGCCAAGTGACCACAATGACTGGCTGAGAACATAAATGGGGTCTAGCTGTTTGTTGTTTTCTGTTATTGTGCTTTAAAGTTTCTGACAATTTTAATTTATGTTCAACCTCAATTACCTGTGGAGTCCTGTGTCGCCCCTAAACACTAGTGTCAGGCCGTAGGCCTTTTGAGGAATGTAATAGAGCAAAACACTAACTGGTATTAGCACTACTGAACTAGTAGGTGCGGAGTCTAACGTACCCCTGGTGTTCGCCAGGGACCCCCGCAAGGAGGTTTGGACTTTGCTGCACAGGGTATGCAGGTCGTGGTCCTGTTAGCCAGTTGCCGGTGTAGTGTAGAAGGGTCAGACGGTCCGGGTCACACCAATCGGGAATATATGGTACCAAGGGAGATCCGAAGGAATAGTCGCCAAGCCGGGGTCGCAGTACAATATGGGTCACTCAGATAATGGGATAGTCGCAAAGCCGGGGTCACAACAGGAAAGCAGGAACTGTAGAACACACAGGGGAAACTGGAGCTAGGGAAACCAGGAACACAGGCTAGTGGACCTGTTACTCTGGCACCCTAATGGCACCAGAGTCAGGTTTAAATAATGGTCAGAAGGCACTGATTGGCGGGCACAGGGAGGCGGTGATTAGTAGAGAGAGCGGCGTCCCGTTGCCTAGCAACGGGACGGAGGAAAGGGCGCATACGCCCGACAGCCACAGAAGAGGACCGGAAGCGACTGCAGGACTCCAGAGCAGCCGTAACGGGAGGTCAGATGTCCGTTCCCCGTCTGAGAGGAGATCAGCGGGAACGGCGTCTAACAACTAGTCACTGACCAAAAAGCTGCTACCTGTGAGTATCTTCCCATCACCATGCATATACACTACACAGTCACACTAATTAGAAGTGTCCACTTACGTTTATTTGGCATTTTCAGCCACTCCCATTGCAAACGGGTGCATAAAATCAAGCATATAGCCTTGCAATCTCCGTAGTTAAACATTAGCAGTACACTGGGTCATACTAAAGAGCTATATGACTTTTAACGTGACTCTGTCATAGGATACCACCTATCTACAATGTCAGTGAGATTTCTGACCTGCTAGAGCCGCCTGGCAAATTAATAGTGCTGTTATTGTGAAGTGGAAACATCCAGGAGTAGCAACAGTACAGCTGGGAAGCGGTCAGTCACAAAAGCTCACAGAATGGGCTTGCCGAGTGGTGTAAAAATCGTTTGTCGTCATTGCAACACTCACTTCTGAGTTCCAAACTGTTTTTGTAAGCAACGTCCATACAAGAACTGTTTGAAGGAGCTTCATTGACTGGGTTTCTATGGCCTAGCAGCTACACACAAGCTTCAGATCACCATGCACAAAGCCAAATGACTCAAGTGATGTAAAGAACACCTCCATTGGATTCTGAAACAGTGATAACATGGTCTCGAGTGATAAATAATGTCTCGCCATGTTGCATTTTGATGGGTGAATCTGAGTTCAGTTGATGCCAGAAGAACGCTTCCTACCTGCGTACATACTGCCAATTATAGCGCTCAGTCTTAGAGGACTGGGTCTATTCTTCATTATTTCATCATCATCATCATCATTTATTTATGTAGCGCCACTAATTCCGCAGCGCTGTACAGAGAACTCATTCACATCAGTCCCTGCCCCATTGGAGCTTACAGTCTAAATTCCCTAATATAGACCTACACTCACACACAGACAGACAGAGAGGGAAATGTTTTTGGAGTGTGGGAGGAAATCGGAGCACCTGGAGGAAACCCATGCAAACACAGGGAGAACATACAAACTCCACACAGATAAGGCCATGGTCGGGAATCAAACTCATGACCCCAGTGCTGTGAGGCAGAAGTGCTAACCACTAGGCCCCGAGCTCCAGTGAAGGGAAATCTTAATGCTAAAAAATACGACATTCTGGAGAATTATGTGCTTCCAACTATATGGCAACAGTGTGGTGGAGGCCATTTCCTGTTTCCGCTGCCCCGTTCAAGGTCTATCAAAAAATGATTTTGCGAGATTGGCAGAGAAGAGCTGGACTGGCCTGCACAGAACCCTGACATCAAACCCACTGAACACCTTTGGAGTAAACTGGAAAGCCGACTGCAAGCGCAGGCTTATAGCGTGACATCTGTGCCCGACCTCACTAATGATCTTGTTGTGGAATGGATGCGAATCCCCCCGTCATGTCCCAAAATCTAGTGGAAAGTCTTCCCAGAACAAATTCTTACAGCAGTAAAGAGGGGCACCAACTCCATATTAAAGGGCATGGTTTTGAAATGAGATGTTCGGGTAAATAATTTTTGCTATAGAGATAAATATAGCATGTTTTATTAACTAAAAAAATGTAAACTTATACAAGGAGTTGGAAAGCATACTGTCAAAAAAACTAAAAGAAATCCCTAAACCATATTCTACATTGACCACTGCCTAATCCCAAAAAATACTATACTGAGTCTTGGTAACTTTCACTGCAGTTCCCCTTTCCAGGAAAAGACTCTGCAGGATTTTAGATGACTTTAAAATATGTAGACCAATAGTGCATCCTTATTTGATTACGTACACCTATATGTCGTCCTAGCTCATTTCAAGGGCTAGAACCACCTGGCCCTTGAAATCTGTATCCTACATTGCTGATTTTCCTTGTACCTGAAATGGCACATGGTGAAAACAATGTAAAATTGCTTCAAAGTTCATCTTTCTAATGCATTCGGAACCTTTTTTTAATACATTTTTCTTTCACATTGCATATTTGCATGTTTTATTACATTACTCAAAGTGCACCCTGCAAAAGTGCATCTGGAAGGTGCAAAATGTGTATAGGATGACACCCGCTCTTTGGTACCTCAGAGGTGATGGGAAAAGCAAGTGCTTATACAACGAAAAAGAGACTGTGCATCTGTCTGATGCACCCACCGCCCCTTCATCTCTTCCCATAAAACAAAACCTTGTTTTCTCTGTCTTCCTTTGGGGGACACTGGGGACATTGGGGTATAGAGTAGGGACAGGGCGAACTGGCACTTTAAACTTCTGTTTAACTAAGCCCTAGCTCCTCCCCCTCTATACCCCACCTCCTGTCCAGTCTAGTTTAAGTGCCCGGCGAAAGGGCTGTGTCTGGGCTTTATTATTTTATGGCAGAATGCAGCGTGCGGCAAGCACTGTATGGAGGGGGGGGGGGATCGGAGGTGCTGTGAGAGGTGCCTCTGTTGTCAGCCTCCCTCTCCCAACGTTTTCATACCCTCCTAGGAGCCGGGCACAGTCGACGCAGGCTGTGTCCGTCCTCCTGATCTGACAGTCGGATAGACTGCAGACACTGCGTGAGGAGGGGTGGCAGAAGGTAAGTGAAACCCTCTCCCAGCACAATGCTGAGAGAGAGGGCTAGAAAATCGCAGTGTGTCCCTGAGCAGGCTGCTTCTTACTAGGAGCAGTCATTCTATAAAAAAAAAAAAAAGAATCTATTTTTAGCTCAGGAGACAGGGTCAGGCAAGGGTCACTAACATAGTGAGCTCTGCTAGGCACTGGATTGTTGAATGTTACCAATTCAGTGCTGGGCCCTGGGGAAATCTATTACACTTCCTACATGGTAGTCTCTCACTATTATGTGTGCAGACACCAGAATAAACAGCCATTTAATAGCTCCCCTTTTCTGTCCTGAGTCCTGATAGAAAGGTTTGGGGATTGTTATTTTCAAAAGTTTATTACCTTTACTCTGTGGGGTTTTGTTGGCTGTATTGCAGGCTCACTTTCTGTTCAGTATTGTGGGCTGCTTGTTATTTATATTGTGTTTTGTTACACTGTTTATTACACTGTTTTGTTTGTGTTTTGTCCCATCTGTTAACATGTCAGAAGAGGAAAAACTATGCGTGGTAAAGCTGGTGTTACATCAATGTTGAGTTTCACCTGGACTGTCTGTCACGTTAAAGTACCATCAGATCAGTCAGGCGTGCAGGCTTTGTGCGCAGCCTGCCAGCTTTCAAAGAGCATATTGTGTAATACAGCAGCTGCTGCTTTACATAGGGCAACACATGCCTGGGTTCGGTCTCTCTCCAATACAGTGGCTGAACTTGCTCAGTTGGTGCTGTCACAGGCTGTGGTCGCTCCATCTTCTGATTCTGCTTGCACTGTAGCAACTGACATGGGTTCTAGTTTGCTAAGTCAAGGTTTGACTGTTTCTCCCTGGTGGAGTGTGTACAGCCTGCTTGGGTAGTCTGTTTATCCTTTTCCTCCTGAAGTTTTTTGCTAAATGGTAGACGCTTCCACGTGTGGATCCACGTGTGGATGCTGTAGTTACAAGGTAACTACTATTCCTTGTCCTAACAGGATGGTACAGACCATTAGGTTAAGGCCGTCCTTAAGTTCATTTTCATGGCAGCATGTGCCTCTTTCATGCCTGCTTTGGCATCTGCGTGGGTTAACAAAGCAGTAGAACACTGGTCAAAACACTGTTTTCAAGGTTTGTTGGCAGGCAGGCCTTCCTCTGAACTGCTTCCATTAGTGGAGCAAACTCAGAGGGCGATAGATTATTTACGAGAGGCAGCTACATACGTGGGACTGATTGGTGCACGTATTTCTGCGTATTTCTGCCTCTGCAGTTTCAGCTCGTCGTATTCTCTGCCTTAAGTCCTGGAAGGCTGATGGGGAGTCTGAAAAGGTTCTTGAGACCATACCGTTTTCTGGGGGTCTTTTGTTTGGACCTCAGCTTGACTCCATTATCAGTCAAGCTACAGGTGTAAAGGGCACCTTTCTCCCCGTTAATGCTCCCAAACAAAGATTATCCAAATTCCAGTCCTATTAGTCCTCAGGAAGGTTTCAGGGTTAATATTCCTCAGGTCAATCTTCTACAGGCCAGTCACTGGCCCCTAGGGGTGGTTTGTTGCGTGGGCGCCAGGCCTATTCGGCTTGACGTCCAGCAGCGAAATCTGCAAACAAGCAGTCCGCATGACGGACATTTTGCTCCTCTGCTGTCGCCAGTGGCTTTTCTTGTTCAGGGATCAGTGGTTGCAGTCTACTACCGATGTCTGGGCTTGGGTGTAGTGGATTGAGGATACAAGATTGATCTGCTCTGTCTTTTTCCCAGACAGTTTTTGCCATAGGGCTTCCCACTTGTCCACGAAAGCGACTGGTTTTACGAGAAATGATTCTATCCCTCCTTTATTCCGGAGTGATGATTCCGGTGCCAGATTCTCAAAGAGGTTTGGGTTTTTATTACAACCTTTTTCTCGTACTAAAACCAAAGGGCTTATTCAGACTCGGAAAATGTTTCAACACCCATGTCACAGTGCCCAGGTTCAAGATCGAGCCTTTGAGCTCAGTCATACACGGCATGGAACAAGGAAAATTCATTGGGATTCTAGACATCAAAAATGCCTATCTTCATGTACCTATCTAGAGGGATCATCAGTCCCTTTTGAGGTTTGCGGTTCGGTCACAGCACTAACAATTTCAGGCTCTTCCCTTTGGTCTGGCCACGACCCCACGTATCTTCACAGACATCATGCCGGTCGTGGCTGCTCTGCTAAAGTCCAAGAGGATTACAATCATTCCTTGTCTGGAAGATCTTCTTTTAGTGACAGAGTCTCCAAAGGTGCTATAGGCGACATATCCAAGTAGTAATCCAGACTCTACAGTTTCACGATTGGATTCTCAACTTCAAAAAGTCCAAGTTGCTCCCATCTCAGCAAATGATCTTTTTGAGTATTTTTATTTCACATCCGCCAAAACGGGTGTTCTTACCAACCAAGACAGGTTTCTAGCCTTGTAGAACAGGGTAAGATCTTGGTTGGCGGCAAGGTAGCCTTTGGTACATTTCGCCATGAGCGTTTTTGGCAACATGTTATCGACTTTCTAGCCGGTCCAGTTTGCTCAGTTTCATGCACGGCAGTCCCAGTTGGATCTTCTGTTGCAATGCAACAAATACCATCTGAATCTGGCGTCTCAGGTATTTCGCCTGTCTCCGCAGACCATTTAGTTGCTTCTTTGGTGGTTACATAAACAGATTCTCGCCAGGGGACGCAATTTATCAATTTAAAATTGGACTTTAATCTCAAAGGATGCCAGCCTTCGAGATTAGAGGCCTTCTGTCTTCATGCTCGGTTTCAGGGTTTTTGTACTCAAAAGGAATCCAAGCTTCCAATCAATGTCTTTGAACCGTGAGCAATCTTCATGCTCTTATAAGCGCACAACACTTGCTGCAGGGAAGGCCAGTGAAGATTCAGTCAGACCATGCCACATCAGTGGCATACCTCAATCATCAGAGCGGTACCAAAAGTCCCTTGGCCATGCGGAAATTGTCCCTTCGTCCTAAGGTGTTTTGTCAGTTGGTGGAATGGTGGGGTCACCCGAATATTTACATGGTGGCATCTCGGATGAACCACAAGGTTCTCCTCTTTTGCTCCCGTGCAAGAGATCCTATGGCTGTTACATTAGCCGCCATGTCTGTCCTTGGAGGTATTGCTTAGTGTACCTTTTTCCACCGGTAGCCATGCTTCAAAGGGCGTTAAGAAAGGTAAAGAGAGAGGGTGTTCCAGTTCTTCTGATAGCACCGGATTGGCCGCAGAAGGCCTGGTACACCGACGAGCTTGGACCTGGTGGTTGCTGCTACACCCAGATCTATTAACTCAAGATCCCTTTTTGTCATCTACGTTTACAACGTCTAGCTTTAACAGTGTGACTGTTGAAGCTATGATCCTAAGCGCTAAGGTGTTTCCGAACTTGTGGTGCAAACCATGCATTGTGCTCGGATACCAGCCTCTGCAAAGATTTCTTATCAAGTCTGGAAAACTTATTGACTGGTATAAAAAGAAGGGATATCCTACTTCTTCTTTTTGCTTGGCCTGGTTACTTAGGTTCTTGCAGGAGGGGTTGGATGCAGGTTTGCTTCTAGTTCTTTTTAAGGTCAGGTGTCAGTTTTTTTTCTGTCTTCTTTCAAAGAAAACTTGCTGTCATTCCTTATGTGCACATTTTCATTCAGGGCGTTCTTCATGTACAACCTCCATATGTTCTTCCGGTACCACCATGGGATTTGAATTTGGTGTTGAATGCTTTATGGCATCCGCCTTTTTGAACCTTTGAATACAGTGAAATTCCAATTTCTATCCTAGAAAACGGTTTTGCCCATTTCTTCGGCATGCACAGTTTTCAGAGCCTGCTGCTTTATCTTACAAGTCTCCTCTTCTTGTTTTTCATACAAACAAGGAAGTTCTTCGAAACAGGACCTCTTTCCTTCCTACGGTTGTGTCTGGTTTTTTTATCTAAATCAACACATTGTCATTCCGGTCCTGAATGATTTTATGTATTCAGTTTAATGATATTTCTATTGGTTTTCTCAATGTTGTCTGAGTCTTCCGAATTTATGTGCAGAGGTCTCAGAAGATGCGCTTGAAGATCTCTTGAGTCTCTATCATGCTCACAAGAGAGGCTGGCTAGCTTCTAAAGTAATTATTGCTAGGTGGATTACGGCTGTTATTCGTCAAGCTTATAGTAAGGCTGGGGAGCCTGTCCCAGATAATCTATGCAAGCACTCTACAGGGTCTGTAAGTGCTTCCTGGGCGGCCTGCTATGGTGCTTCCAGAGAACAGCTGTGTAAGGCGGCCACATGGTAGTCTGTACACACATTCACTAACTTTTACAAGTTTAATGTGTTTTCTTCTAAAACTTGCATTCTTGGACGCAAAGTGTTTCATGCTATTTCTTCTGAGCGTTCCCTCCTGTAGGGCAGCTTTGGGATGTCCCCAATGTCCCCGGTGTCCCTCAAAGGAAGACAGAGAAAATGGGATTTTTATACTTACGTAAAATCCGTTTCTCTTAGTCCATTGGGGGACACCGGGCACCCACCCTTAACGCTCTAGTTTCTCCTACAGTTTGACATGTAGTCTTGTTGGTAAGAGAATGTTGTTGTTTGTTAATTTTATTCTCTTTTCCTGTTTCTCTCTATCTCCGCTTTCTGTGGGCTTGGTTAAACATAAACTGAGGCTGGACAGGACGTGAGGTATAGAGGGGGAGGAGCTAGGGCTTAGTTAAACAGAAGTTTAAAGTGCCAGTTCGCCCTGTCCCTACTCTATGCCCCAATGTCCCCGGTGTCCCCCACTGGACTAAGAGAAACGGATTTTACGTAAGTATAAAAATCCCATTTTAGTGTACTTAAACCACACGCTGTCACGCGTTTCAATTCAATAATCTTTATCCAGGCGTGTTGAATCGAAATGCGTCGGCGGACGTCAGTGAGTGGCGTAAGACGCTGGACGGGGGAATTTGGAAGTGGAAACCCTAGCCCTCTTCAAACGGCGTGCAGCGCTGAAGTGTTATCCGGGACATCTACGGCGGCTGCAATAAGATCTATCACGCTTGTTTGAAAGATTGCATGGTGAGGGTCCACCCTCTCCTTGTCTAGCGGTGTCTGTTTATCATCGTTTATGAAGTTGTCCATGAGCGGTTTTTTATTAATAAATGTTGTGAGGATTTTACACTATGGAATCTTCTGTTTTTTATAATTGTGACGGAGTGGAGGTTTATTCTATGGGATAAAGATCAGGAACGAAGACTGACGAATATACATGCCAGATTTACATTGCTAGTCTCCTACTATCTTCTAGTAAGTGCATACCCATGAGGGGCTAAAGGAGGATCTTTTCCATCACGTGGTGTTGTTGTATAATAGAAAACACGGGTTACTAAAAAGTCTTTTCGTGTGAATATTTGAATGGCATAAACAGGCTATACTATGTCAATTTTATATTTTTTTACATATGTCCTTTGGAGGAATATCCACAACGAAGAGAATTAAAGAAGAGGAATTATTATGCTCCTTGTGAATACTGTTATCAAGAAATAGTGACTTTATTTATTTTAGGACCTATGTGGATATTTTATATGTTTAATCATAAATGCCAACTTTTCTTATAATTTGTGGTTTGGATAGATGTATGAGTACATAAAAGGTATTGTACATTTTAAGATAAGCGGCTGCTTTGGGACTGATCGCGCAGAGAGACTTCCTTTTGATCTTTAGACAAAATAAACCTTCAAGGACAAATCAATTCTGTGTATACCTACATATCGTCTACAAGGAAAATTGAGCATTCATATTTATACTCAATGTAATAATGGACCCAGTACTGATGACGATGACTTATTTTCAGTATAACCTGTGAATTAAGTTATAGCTCTTTTTCACACAAACCTTTGATTGTGGTGGTCACTATAGCTAGATAAAGGCCTAGTTGGATGGAAACTTTATGGGTCCTATGGAGGCATATTGGGTGAAATTTACACCAAAAAAGCGACCTATAAGGATAGTGTATTCACACCCGTATGCTAAGTCGCAAAGATCGCAAGATGCGTCCAGCGCTGCCCCTGTAGTATATTTTACATCAGGGATACATACACACCCACATATACATACACACCCACATATACATACACACCTACATATACATACACACCCACATATGCATACACACCCACATACACACCCACATATGCATACACACCCACATATGCATACACACCCACATATGCATACACACCCACATATACACCCACATATACATACACACCCACATATACATACACACCCACATATACATACACACCCACATATACATACACACAATATGGTCATAAGCACAAGAAAAATTTGTTAATATTTGTTTTGATAGCGAAAAACACATTCGCTATTAGGCTTTATATAATACAGCAAATATAATATTCCTTTTTGCGTACAAATAAAAGTAGCAAAAAAGTATTTTTAAAATACACCCACAAAATTCTATAGTATATGCATGATCAATGAAGAAAGCACCTATAAGCTTCAGAGGTGTATTCACATTTAGCCAATCAGAAGCAGCTAGCTATTGCTGATGACCATCATAGTCAGCATGTATTTGCAACTGCCAGAGCCGGAAAAAGACATTTTAGTGCCCTGGGTGAGAAACAACACTGGCAACCCCCTCCCCAGTTTTGGTAGGGGCAACACTACCCTTGGCTGTGGCACATTGCACTGCCATAGTTATGGCTCTGCTGGTATTAAGTACAATATCTGCTCTTTGACTAAGCCTTCCTTTTGAATAGATGTATATTACAAAATGTAGAGGTAACATTTCCTGCTTGCATAGAGATGTAAAGTATGAAATGGGTGAAAGCACATCCAATTTTCAGGCACGTTGCATTAAGGTGAAGAGCAGAGAACATAGAATAAACTCAGCTGTCTAAGGAATTAGGGGTAAGTATTGCTGTCTGTACTACTCTACCTCACTCACCCCTCTTACCACTCACCAAATACACCACACACCAGATAAAATACATCACCAAATACTACACTATCCCTCATTCACTTAAATAGCGCTTGTTCACCACCATCCCTGTTACCACACCTTACCCACTAATATGCTCCCAACCACTCCTTAGCACCATACCTTTTTTGTGATAGCTGCTTTGTTAGGTGGAAATTGTCATAGAAATATTGATTGGGTAAAACGTAGCAACATTTTTCACTATATGCAGCTCTGTGACTGTGCAAGTGGGGGCAGAAAGCGGACGGCAGACCAACCACCAGCTGTATCAGACACCGCCATACCAGTACAATAGGGTGGCTGGGTCCATAGATTGTAAGCTTGCGAGCAGGGTCCTCTTACCTCTCTGTATGTATAACCCAGTATTGTTTTATTACTGTTTGTTCCCAATTGTAAAGTGCTATGCTGGCACTATATAAATAAATGATGATGATGATGGTCCGATCTCGACCAGCCACGAATAAATCAACATAGCAAGTGCTGGCCCCTATTAACCAGAACCGGTGCCTTTCAATGAAATTCCCACACTGGAGCTGGCATGGTATCCGAACCTTGCACCCTGGGCGCTGGCACATATCGCATTGCCCTAGATAGGATCCCGCACAGTACAGCAGTGTACATAATACGTAATACTACAGTTTCTCGTTTGTATTATAAATGACCTACAGTACATAATGTATAACCATTCATCTAGTTATATCTATATGGGCACAGCAAAAATGACAACCGTCTTTTTGTTTCCTAGCTAGCATGCAAATAATGGCAACAACAATTAATAATGAGTGTATACTTAGCCAAGGCTCCTGTATGAGTAGAAGAATATACATTGTCCTAGGCTATTGAATAGGTTGCAGATGGATTATATACAGTAGACACAAGATATACAGTACTGTGTAAAAGTGTTGGCAAGTGTGGAAAAAATTCCAGACAGACTTGATGATGTTGAGATCAGGGCTCTGTGGGGGCCATATCATCACTTCCAGGACTCCTTGTTCTTCTTTATGATGAAGATAGTTCTTGATGACATTGGCTGTATGTTTGGGGACGTTGTCCTGCTGCAGAATAAATTTGGAGCCAATCAGACGCCTCCCTGATGGTATTGCATGATGGGTAAGTACCTGACTGTATTTCTCAGCACTGAGGACACCATTTATCATGACCAAATTCCCAACTCCATTTGCTGAAATTCATCCCAAAACTTGCAAGGAACCTCCACCATGCTTCACTGCTGCATGCCGACACTCATTATTGTACCGCTCTCCAGCCCTTTGGTGAACAAACTGCCTTCTGTTGCAGCCAGATATTTAAAATTCTGACTCATCAGTTCAGAGCACCTGCTGCCATTTTTCTGCACCCCAGTTCCTATGTTTTCACTTGGCCTTGTTTCCACATTGAATGTATGGCTTTTTGCCCATAATTCTTCCATGAAGTCCACTTCTGGCCAGACTTCTCCGAATTGTAGATGGATGTACCTGTTTTTTTCCAGTTCTCATCTGATGGCACTGGACATCTTCCGATTTCAAAGGGAAGTAAGCATGATGTGTCTTTCATCTGATGCACTAAGTCTCCTTGGCCGACCACTGCATCTACGGTTCTCAATGTTGCCTGTTTCTTTGCGCTTCTTCAAAAGAGCTTGAACAGCACATCTTGAAACCACAGTCTGCTTTGAAATCTTTGCTTGGGAGAGTCCTTGCTGATGCAGTATAACTACCTTGTGTCTTGTTGCTGTGCTCAGTCTTGCCATGGTTTATGACCTGTGACATGAAACTGTCTTCCACAACCTCATCTTTGTAGTAGAGTTTGGCTGTTCCTCAAACAGTTTAAGCCTCCTACACAAATGTTTCTGTTTCATTTAATGACTGTGTTTCGACCTACATATAGAAATGATGATCATTATCCCCTGTTTGGTATGATTGGTTAATCATACACCTGACTATAATCCTACAAAATCCCTGACTTTGTGCAAGTGCTCCTAGAAGAATTGATGCTGTTTTGAAGGCAAAGGGTTCACACCAAATATTGATTTGATTTAGATTTCTCTGCTGATCATTCATTTTGCATTTTGTTAATTGATAAAAATAAACTATTAACACTTCTATTTTTGTAAGCATTCTTACTTTGCAGCAATTGTTCCCCACCTAAATGTCGCCAGGTGGGTTCTTTTCGCACTGTTGTAAGTCCCTTTCAGGTCCTGTGCTGGTAACGTTCCTGAGATTTCTAACTGTTCCCACAGATTGTTTTATGCTTCCTAACACCAATGTGGGGCTCAAACTTCTGTTTCAGACTTTACACACTGAGCTACTGGCTCAGTTTACAATATTTTACAGCTTTGTTGTCACGATGCTACCGGATATACTGTTATTTCTTCACCAACCTGGATTAGCCCTGGCAATAACAGAGGTGCAGAGTCTAATGAACCCCCGGTTTTCACCAGGGATACCCCGCAAGGATGTTTGGGATTCACTCAGGTGTGGTGAGCTGGTAATAGCTGAAAAGAAGAGACTGGTCAATTAAGCCAGGACTGGTACACGGATGAACAGTGTATTGACAAAATGAATATTGAGAGGGAACATCAGAACAAGCTGGGTCAGCAGTAATCAGAATCAGGAGTGCCAAAATGAAAAGCAGGTCTTGAACGGTCCAGGTCAAAATGACCGGAATCAGCCACAAGCTGCACAGAAACACTGAAGAACAGAACTGTGCACAGAACAAGTTTAAATAGACTAAGCAGATTGAATTGGGCTGGTTTGTGATATCAGCGGTCACATGACCACATGCTCAAAAATCTTAAAGGACCACGCTTCCCTGCCATACGGAATGGGGCAGCAGTACAGGAGACTAGAGTGGGGAGAAGAGCAGATGAAGCACACTGGACACTGGGTCCATTGTACTTGTTAATACTGTTATAATGGTGCATAAATGGATCTGGGAGTCTCTTGATGACCAGCTGCTGGTAATGATCTGTAAACATCTGATACTTGTTATCTTATCCTCAAGCTTATATAAAGCAGCCTCATAAACATTGCCAGTTTATTGATCTAGTCTCTGAACCACCCTCTTTGAACTTGAGCTCCAATAAAGGCTGCAGCCCCATTCTCACCAGTCTGGGTTTGCTATTAGGGGTTGGGTACGTGTCCCCGACTACGAGTAGACCAACAAGGACTTACCCAACTTCAGAAGGCAGACGATGTCAATGACGAAAAGATGTTAGCAGCGAAACTTTGAAATCACTACTTGGCAGCATCGCAATAAATACAAAAGCCGGCACACAGAATGTCATGTGACTTTCTGGGACTGTACTATTATTAGGGGTGTTAAATGAGTAATGCAGAGAGCCGCGGAATGTAAAATATTTTCCAGCAACCATTCTACTTTGTACATCTGTAGGCTCCCTGCATTACTCATTTAACACCCCTAATAATAGTACAGTCCCATAAAGTCACATGACTTTCTGTCATACTTGCCAACATTTTAGATTTGGCTTCCGGGAGCTACCGGGTGGAGGTGGGCGTGCAGGGGGCGGGGTTCCAAAAATCGCGTAATTTTGGCCTGTGACATAATGACGCAAACCGCATCATTTAACAGCAGGGGCAGGGTCAAGCGCCGCGATTCCTGGTGAATCGCGGCGTTTGAACCGAATGCTGCCCACTTCACTAGGAAATGGGCAGATCAGGGAGATTGCCACACTCTCCCGGGAGTCCGGGCAACTCTCACGAAATGCGGGAGTCTCCCGGACATTCCGGGAGAGTTGGCAAGTATGCTTTCTGTGTGCCGGCTTGTGTATTCATCGCAATGCTGGCAAGTAGTTTTTTCAAAGCTTCGCTGTTAACATCTTTTCATCATTGCCACCTTCTGCCTTCTGAAGTCAGGTAAGTCCTTGTCGGTGTAGTGGTTGTCGCGTTAGTCACTACCAGCGGCTATTCATCATCAACATCAACATTTAATTATATAGCGCCAGCAAATTCGTTGCGCTTTACAATTGGAAGGGGGCACCACGCAGAGGATTTCTCTGTTGTCCTTCCCCCCTGTTTTAGGGGGAACCAGCCCAGGCTATTTATTGCTGGAGTAGTAAAATAATTTGTTGGGGGTCATGTAGCACAAATTTTAGTAGAGCTTCTCATATTTATTTCAAGAGCCAATTAATTAAATGGATTCTTTAAATGTTGGAACCCCCCTTGAAGTGAATAGGTAATGCTTTGTTCCACTTGCTTTTGGACACATTCACACACTTATGTGAATGCTTCCAACCGTGGTTATACTGCTTATCAAATGTATAGCATTTGTATGTATTTTCACATACAGTTTGCACTTGTGTGTTTTGACGCAAGCAGAATGCGGCATTATCAGAATGTTCCACATTTGCTTTAAACATTAAAGAGTGTCATCTACAATTATGTGTTTTTTTTATTTTCCATTTATAGCAGAGAATATTGTAGTATTAAACTTTATTTTCAATCATTTTGAACATATGAGAAGATTTTGTGCTCTGACCAACTTTTAACTTGCATAATAGGAACTATTGTGCCACCTTGTGGTAGAAAAAGGTTATCACAGGTCCATGCAATCCTTATGCAAATTACTATTTGAATGATTCACCCTTAAATTATATTTACATTTATCAAATTAAATAGTGTTACCAGAAAGACAGAAGGTGCAAAAAGTTTCAATTGTTCAGTACTGAATCAGATTTTTATTTTTTACAAAATAAGTGGGAAATATGTGCTGTGGACGTAATCAAACACGTCATTCAATACTGTGAGAGAAGAAATAAATGCCCACCCTTTTCACAAAGACTGCTTTAGTAATAATGATTATCGTGAAACTGTTGAATGCTCATCAAAGTGGTTAAAAAAAACTGGTTAATACTGGTTCAACATTTTACTTTGCACCTGGAAACAGCCCATAGATTCCTAGTCCTAGGGGATTGCTGATACACCTCATGTTTAAGATAACCCACTGCTATGGGAAAGAATGAAGAGAGCAAGTTGTAATGAGTCGGCAGCCGTTTTCTCCTCTGGGAACTGTCATGAGGGTTGACAAGCGATAGAATTGTCATATCTGTTTTCTGTTGAAGAAAATCTAATTTCATTCTTAGGGGATGCGTTAAATAGCTATTTTTACCCAAAGCGACTTACAATTACTTACATACACCTGCAAGGTCAAGTCTAAAAATAACAGTAAAATATCTAATGGAGCACTAGTTTTACACCAAACTAAAAATGATTTAGGATGTAAAAATTCCATTTTTTATTGTTATAGTTCTCTAGTCTGTTTAGGCAAGATCATTTCCACTTTTTTTATATAGAGCACTGATGCATTCACAATAAAATGTGTAAAAATCAGCCACATAATATGTATTCAATCAAACTTTAGTTTACTCCCACATGTTGCTCACTAGCATTAGAGGAAGCAGAAATGGCGGAAAAATGGCAATACAATTTTATATAATATGGAGAAGATGCATTATCCTAAAGACACGTTAAGATTGTAATGGAAGGGAGGCATAAAGAAATAAATTGTTTCCCCATATTGTTTTTAGTTTATTTCATACAAAGTATCTTCCTCTAATCAGTGGTCGATGTGGGGGTGTATATGTGTTATGCCATACCGTCACTTCTCTTACTGCCTTCATTGTAAAACTATAAAATAACACTTACTTACATACCCATAACAATTTTTATACCACGGGTATACCACGGGTTGGCATACAGAAAAATGTTGACAATAGAAAGTGCAGGAAATTAATAAACCACTTGTGCATCATAAATATTAAAGATAAATTAAGTCAAACAAGAAGAGATAGACAGTTGATGCTGTCTTTTTTAAATCATTTATAAGGTGCAGTGGAATGGAGGAGAAGGTAGGTCCAGTTGGTTGGAGGCCATGGAAAAGGGATCTGAACTTACATCTCAGGATAGAGTAAATATGGCTACCGATGTTGGAGTTTAAATTTAAAAATAAAGCAAAGATTGATTAGGAATACCACATTTTATGAAAATAGGTGGAGGAGTTCATCAGAATACTGGTAATTTATTCCATTTGATATGTTTACTCCTTTCACTATCGTAGACAAAGTGGGGGGATATTTTTTCCCCATGCTGTGGCAATTTGGCAGACTTTCTTGCTGAGAATATGTCTGATCAATATGTGTGAGTGTTTAGGGACATCCATAAACAGTAGAAGCAACAAGATGTATTTGAGAGGAATGGTAATATCAGTGTTATGTCCGTATTGTCACTATCAATAAATACTGTCCGATGCGATTGATGTGGTTCCAAAGCACAAAAGAGATTTAATAGAGAAATTTAGCAGAACACAATAAAAATACAAAGATACATAGGCTGCGCAGCCCTGGATCCAGGAACAGTCCGTCAATCCTGATGTCTGTTGGCAAAGAGAGACTGTTCCTGAATCAGAGGCTTCTTATATGCTGTTAAGTTTAGAAAAAACACTGATGATGTCACAAAATATACACAGATAACACTAAGAGAGTTCTTCATTGGTCCAGGATTTACTAGGTTCCAGTAGACTACAGGCCATAGGTCAGTTCAATTGATCTTCTCCCAAATGAGGGGGCAACTCACTCCAACTGTTGCATATGTGTCTTCCCAGCCGAAGAACCAGTTTAAACTGACCCATAAAAAGAGTGCTTTTGTGTATTAATCTCATATTTATTTTAGAGGACCTGATCCATAAATACCTTTACTATAATATTATCTGTATAAATGACCTTTAATTAATTTATTAAATAATCAAGTGTGAATTGGAACTTTTAGAAAATGTGTATTATTTACATGTGTAAGTGTGAATGTAAGTGTGTGTGTTATTAATCCGTGCAATTGCTTCATTACACGGGACGTACTAATCGCAATCGAACAGTAAACCAATATTGATTAATTTAGCCAACATCAATTATTTGACTTCCACTGGCTAGCCTTTGATAGTGCAGAAAACTATCACTTAATTATATTTTCTATCTGATGATTGTAATGCAATTCTTCATTAACCGTGGTACCAGTACTTCTCATTACCATCACATTATCATTTTTAGTGTCACCTCAGTAGAATGTTTTTCACACTTCACCATAGTAGGAACAAATCTAACACATAATCCAAGTATTATACAGACACCAAACTAGCAATCATTTCTTGTACCCATCCCCCTACACCTGAGAACCAATTTGCTGGATTCAACCACGAGAACCATCCTTTTCTCCTGTTTCATACAATGAAGAGTTATGGTTCTTCCGGAATTCCCATTTTAACTGGTCAATTGCACAGTATCCACCAGTAATACCTGAAAGTGTCATCATACATATCTGTGGTTAAGTGTATAGTGGGTAGAATGGCATTTTATATCACAATTATTTTCTTTTTTGTAACCTCCTGGTACAGGTGAGGAATTGCTTTTCTAGTAAAATGGTGTAGTGATGAAATTTGGTAACAGGGACACAAGACCTCAATTAACTGTCTAAAACCAGCTACATTATTAGTGGATATTGGGCGCAGATCTATTACTAGCATAGTCGCCATGGCATCTGTGATCCGCTTTGCGACTGGGTGACAGCTTTTATACTTGCTTCCTCTTGCAAAGGATTGTTTAACAGTAAATTGTGGTAAACTACTAGTAGTCTTCTTCTTAGTCTGCTGCTGGTCCACCCCCACCAGCAAGAGCAGCAGCAGTTAGGGACTAACGCTCAAGGATTCTTCTGAGAAGTCCTGGATAGTGGAGGAGTCATCTCGCCTTAGCAACTTGGATGCAGGACTAACTCCGATCACTTGTGAGGATATTGATGATGAAGGTGTTGGGGGTGTAGATTGCAGGTGCTGGGATCTAGATGAGAGAAGGGAGTTAGCTGATGCTGGACTGCTTGTTGTTATTTTTTAGCATAAGTTTCTGATTTTCCCAAGAGCTTTCCATGAACTTGCTTCAAATGGCGTAACATGGATGAGGATCCTAGATGGCTAAAGTCTATACCTCTACTGACTGCGGCTTTACAATGCTACAAATGGCTAGACAACTGTTGTCAGAATTTGGGTAAAAATAATTCCACACATAAGAGGTGAATTTTTTGGTCTTATGCCTAGGCATGACAATGGCCTTCTTATCACTGGCTATAACTGCTGCAGTCTTTGTTTGAAAGTGTATGAAAATAATATTGTGACCTATGAGGTGGTCAAATTGACCACAAATGACTGTAAATTAGTGTTATTAAGGATAATAATAATTTAGGAACAAATAAAGAGCAAAATAATAGGATTTCAGCATATCTTAGCAATTTTTCTAAAAAATACAGATCCAAAACCAAAACCAAAACACACGAGGGCGGTTTTGCCAAAACCAAAACCAAAACACGAAGGTAATCCAGATCCAAAACCAAAACCAGAAGACAGGGGTCAGTGAACATCTCTAGTGGAAATACAAGGAAATATATGCGTATACTATGCAAACAAACCACACTTAAATAGACATGAATAAAATGACATGAAAAAGGAACAATTTTTCTTTCTTGTTCGTAAGTCCTCACCAGCACCCCTTAGATCACACAAAATAGATATTCAGTTTGGCAACACTGGATGATAAAAGATATAGAACTATTGTGTACTTACCTGTCTATGACGCGTCTCCGCCCTTTGTTGGTAAACCAAAATCCGTAGGTTTTGCGAATCCTTGAGCAATGTGGCGTCGCTCCACGAGCCCCCAAATTGTTATGTCTGTATTGGCGCTATCAATAAGTATTGTCCGATGCGATTAATGTGGTTTCAAAGCAAAAAAGCGAATTAATAGCAAAATTTAGCAGAACACAATAAAAACACAAAGTACAACCGATACATACGCTGTGCAGCCCTGGAACAGTCCGTCAATCCTGTTGTCTGTTGGCAAAGAGAGACCATTCCTGAGTCAGAGGCTGCTTATATGCTGTTAAATTTAGAAAAAACACTGATGATGTCACAAAATATACACAGATAACACTAAGAGAGTTCTTCATTGGTCCAGGGTTTACTATGTTCCAGTAGACTACAGGCCATAGGTCAGTTCAATTGATCTTTTCCCAAAGGAGTGAGCAACTCACTCCTGTGAATACGTGTCTTCCCAGCCGGAAAAATGGTTTAAACTGAATCATAAGAAGAGTGTTTTTGTGTATTAATCTCATATTGCTCATAATTAGCGACCACTAGATGCAATCGCTACTGTATCGAAACCAGGTCACCGCTGGTAAAATATGGATTAATATGAGACCAAACTATTTATTTTAGAGGACCTGAACCATGAATACCGTTGCTATAATGTTATCTGTATAAATAACCTTTACTTAATTTATTAAATAATTGAGTGTGAATTGGAACTTTTAGATAATGTGTATTATTTACAAGTGTAAATGTGAATGTAAATGTGTGTGTTAGTAATCCATGCAATTGCGTCATTACAAGTGGCGTACTAATCGCAATTGCAGGGTAAACAAATATTAATTAATTTAGCCAACCTCATCCAATTATTTGACTTTCACATCAGAGATGAAGGAGACCAGACTTTTGAGCACCATGGAATGGGTTGAAGTTTGGGGCAGCTCCATCAGACATTTAGAAAAGAGTCCCTTTGACCACAATTCTTCCAACATAGTTCAGATGTGCTAATGTCACCAATATGCCAGAACAAGCTACAAATTAAAAAATTATTTATATGCATTCTCTTAAATGTGTACATTTATAGAGGATTTTGAGACCCCTTCATATATATACATACACACACACATATATACATACACATATATATATACAGTCAAGTCCATAAATATTGGGACATCGACACAATTCTCATATTTTGGGCTCTATACACCATGACAATGGATTTGAAATGAAACAAACAAGATGTGCTTTAACTGCAGACTTTCAGTTTTTATTTGAGGGAATTTACATCCAAATCAGGTGAACAGTGTAGGAATTACAACGGTTTCTATATGTGCCTCCCACTTTTTAAGGGACTAAAAGTAATGGGACAAACTAAACAAACCTACATCAAACTTTCACTTTTTAATACTTTGTTGCAAATCCTTTGCAGTCAATTACAGCCTGAAGTCTGGAACGCACAGACATCACCAGACGCTGGGTTTCATCCCTGGTGATGCTCTGCCAGGCCTCTACTGGAATGTTATGCAATGGCCAAGTCAATCACCTGACCTGAATCCGATTGAGCATGCATTTCACTTGATGAAGACAAAACTGAAGGGAAAATGCCCCAAGAACAAGCAGGAACTGAAGACATTTGCAATAGAGGCCCGGCAGAGCATAGACAGACTTGAGCATCTAGATGGAAATAGGAAATTAAATTGTTTTTGCAGTATATAAAAATTTCCCTAAGCCCGGGACCGGCTTAGGGAAATTTATATATATACTGCATGGGCAATTAAATTTCCAATTTCAAAACCAGTTCCCAAGCACTCTGACAAGCAGTCAGCATGATGGGTAAGCTGCCCAACCAGTTACTTCTGTGGTGGTAGCCTGTCTGCTTGTCTTCCGGGACGAGTGGTTCATTTCAGCAGCTGGTGGTTAGATGAAGTCAGTTGTCGACATGATGGCATCTCTGTTGAACTACAAGGTGGAACTCTTCTGCTCCAGGACAAGGGATCCACAGGAGATTTTAGCAGATGCCATGTTGGTTGCTTGGAATTCTCATCTAATCTACCTGTTCCCTCAGATAGCAATACTTCTGCTAAAAAAGGTAAAGAAAAAGGGTGTCCGGGTGATTCTAAAAGCTCTGGAATGACCCAGAAGGTCTTGATACACCGACATCCCAAGGATGACACAGGGCCTGGCATGGAGCTTGGCTCTAAGACCAGACGTGTCAATTATTATTATTATCAGTTTTTATATATAGGGTACCACAAAATGTCCGCAGTGCTGTAAAGGAACAAACAATAGGACAGTATAAGGTAAAACAGCATGGTACAATTAACACTATAACTCAGGTAGTTCAAAGCACAGCTAAAAGAAAGGCTGAAAGAGTGAGGGATATTCAGCACAACCTGTGCCTAGGAGGGTGGGTGAAGCTAACAGGTTAAGAGCCACTGAAGGGGGGGACAGAGAAAAGCATGAGAGGATACAGTGAGCAGAAGGCCCAAGGGCAGGTGGGCAGAGTAGCTGGAGAACAAAGTTAAAAATGCTGGAACAGGAGCATAGAGGGCCCTGCTCAAGGAAGTTTACAATCTAAAGGGGGGGTAGACATACCGAAGACGCAAGGGTAAAATGGGGACAGAGTTACACGGAGTGAGATAGGAAGGGGAAGAAGGGAGGCGAGGGAGAGATAACCGATAGGATGGGTAGTTAAGCGGGTGATAGGCTTTTGTAACGATTGTCTCGTTGTCTGAACGCAGAGATCCCTGGGGAGATGGATACATGTGTTAGCCTTGTGTGGCACTGGCCGAACAGAGGCGCAGAGTCTAATGGGTTCCCCGGTCTCCACCAAGAACCGCCGCAAGGCAGGATGGACTTTAGCAGTCAGGAACATGTAGGTCATGGCCCTCTGAACAGTCACTAGGCGTAACACAGCGATTTATTAGCAAAAGCAAGAGAATAACAATTAAATAAATAAGTGCAGCCTATACATACGCTGTGTCCTGGATCCAGCATACAGTCATTCAATCATGAAGTCTGTGGTCTATGTGACTGAATGCTGGTCCCAGAGCCCCTGATTATATACAGTCAGTGATACAGTGATAACAATACAGATGATTTGGCATGTTTCCATAGGTTCAGGCTTCAGGAAGGTCTAGTGTGATATGCAGGTCATTGGCTAGTTCAAACAATGCCATACAAGGGTGGGGGTTAGCTCTCCAGAAGATGCATACTAATCTTCCTGCCAAGAACTAGTTCAAACTGGTCTATTTACCTTACACACCCAATACCATTCATGATCATTTATGCCCTATAGTCCATATCTAGCATATGCAAAGTGCGATCATTTCGGCGATTGAACCGGAAGTCTGTAGATAAATAGGGGATTAGAATGATACCAGACATGATATGTTTCCTGTGACCTGAACCTTAGATCTCACTAACGTGTACATATAACCTTATGATATTTAACTATAAACTCAACAACATCTGTTCATAAACGACTGTGGATTGGAACTAATATAAAAGTGAAATATATACAAGTGAATGCGTAAATGTATGCGTGCGTTATTTATCGTGCGATTGCATCATGACACGTGGCATACTGATCGCAATCGCACGGTAAACGTTCCTGACTATTCTCCTACTTACCTCCGTTATATCGCGCTACCATTGGCTCTGATCCAGACTGTCTGACTATTCTGCCTCCATTACTGAACTGGTGACTATCTGGGAGAAGTGCGACCTGCGCACCTCACGCAATGAAGCCCATACCTCCTTGCGGGGCTCCCTGGTGAACACCGGGGGTGCATTAGACTCCGCGCCTCCTAGTTTAGTAGTGCCAATACCAGTCAGTGGTAATCCACGTGACAACTAGAGAGACGGAAGCGACCAAACGACATGGATTCCTCTGGCGGACTGACGTTAGACTGGAAGTTGGACTGACAAGGCTGAGTCTTCTCAAGTGTCCGTTCTTTAAAACGGAGGTAAACCTTGTTACAGAAGGAGATAAGTTCATCAAGAGAAGAGGAAAGTGTTAGGAACCCCTCAAACCAGTACAGCAAAACCCGGAGTCTGCTCTGAGAGTCTGGTATTCACTGTTGCCCCTAGTGGTGGGGACAGACTTGGCTGCAGACTAACAGAGGGTCATGAGTAGCGTACCGGCTGGGGGGAACCCAGGAAGGCAGAGTGAAGTCCAGGCAAGGGTCGAGGGCAGGCAAACAGAGAATTCAATAAACAAGCTGAGGTCAGAGGCTACAGGCAGAACAGCAGCGTTAGAGTCCAGGCAAAAGATCAAGGGGCACAGGCAATCAATCGTAGTCAGATATTCAGGCAACGGTCGGCAACAATAATCAGAATCCAAATAGCACAGAGAGCAAGGGACACAGCAGGTTAGTATGCAGCAAGCATGAACTATAACCGGCAGTGAGGCCCAGTCCTCACTGCCTTAAATACTATGATGGGCAAATCAGAAAGGAGGAGGACAGGGCTGATAATCAGCCTCAGGAGGCTGCTGATTAATTACTAGCTGGAAACTAGCATAGGTCATATTACAACCAGGAACATGTATGAATGACAAAACGAATCATGCGACAGCTCCTCCTGGAGTTGGAGGATGTCCCTACAACCTCTACAAATATAACAGTGCATTGAAACTAATACACGTGCTCGGCTGCTACCTCACACCAGGATGTGGCGTACCACCGCAGCTCGTAACAGGAAGTTCCCTTGAGGCCAATGCATCTTTAATCTGTTCGGACAGCCTTTGCCAGAATGTCGCAATCAAAGCCTCGTCATTCCAACACAGTTCAGAAGCCAAAGTTCTAAATTGAATGGCATACTGACCGACGGAGTGTGAACCCTGGCATAAACTCAGAATCGCGGCTGCTGCATTACAAACTCTACCAGACTCATCAAAAATTCTCTCGAATACGGTCAGAAAGTTAGCACAGTTGTGGAGTAGATGATCATTCCGCTTCCATAGGGGTGATGCCCATGCGAGGGCTTGGCCAGACAACAGTGAAACAATATAGGCCACCTTAGCCTTTTTCGCTGGGAAAGTTCCCGAGAAGGATCTCAAATTGTATAGCACATTGAATAAGAAATCCTCTGCAGGACTCGGGATCCCCGTCAAATTTAGGAGGGTTAGGAATACGTAACTGATAGGCCGCAGATACAGGTGTGACTGTATCCACTGGTGGGACAGACTGCAGGGTGCCGACAATGTTCCCTGAAGTGAATCCAGACAAGTAAAGAATCTTTGAAGAAACTTCACTAAATGTTCTAGATTAGCTTCCTGCTTCTCAACTCTCCCGAGCAGGTGTTGCAGGAGGTCCCTGGGAGAGGAATTGTCCGCAGGATCCATCACGGTAGGGTCAGAGCAAACTGTACCGATTGTCTTGTTGTCTGAACGCAGAGATCCCTGGGGAGATGGATACACGTGTTAGGCTGGTTAAGCACTGGCTGAACAGAGGCGCAGAGTCTAACGGTTTCCCCGGTCTTCACCAAGAACTGCTGCAAGGCAGGATGGAATTTAGCGGCCGGGAACAAGCAGGTCGTGGCCCTCTGAACAGTCTCTAGGCATAACACAGCGGAGAGAAATCAATATCTGAAAGCAGGTCAGCTAGCCGAGGACTGGTACACTGGAGGTAGCGAGGTACAAAATAAGTATGCAAAAGGAAAGTCTAACAACAGGACGGAATCTGGTACACAGGCAGTAGTGCAGTACAGAATCAGGATCCGAGGAAGAGAGGTCAAAACAAACAAGGACTGGTACACGAGGGGTTAACAGGCAGAAGTACTTTCCAAGAAGGATTCACAAGAAAAACCAAGGACAGCAGCAATACAGCATAACAGGTAGCCAGTCTGGGTATGGAAATCTGTTGCTCTCACACTGTTAGAGTGTGAGAGTGAGCTTTATATACACTGCAGAATATGCCGCCTCCCAGTCACATGTGACCGCCCAAACTAGGAAGTGCTGATCTAACACAGAGACAGGGGGAATGAGAAGCACAGGTGTGTGAGCAGGGAGGTTTGTGACAACTTTTAAGAAAAGGTGGGTTTTTAAAGCCTGTTTGAAACTGCACAGATTGGGGGAAGTTCTGATAGAGGGCGGGAGATCGTTCCAATTGAGGGGGGCAGCGAGGATGAAGTCTTGATTAACCTTCCTAAGGTGGCAGTTGACACCATGATTCTTAGAGCCTAGAGATTATCTGACATTGTGGTCCAGATCATCGTAAAAGCTCGGAAGCGTGTTTTGGCCTCAAATCATCTTCTAATGTGAATTGAAGGGGGTTTCCTACTTCTTCTTTCAGGTAGACTGGTTACTACTATTCTTGCAGGATGGCCAGGAAGTGAGTTTAAAACTAAGCTCTTTGAAGTTAAAGGTTTCAGTCCTCTCTATTTTCTTTCAGAGAAAACTGGCTATTTTAACTGAAGTGAAAACCTTCTTACAGGGGGTAATGCATGTGCAACCTCCATACAGCCCCCTAGTTGCACCATGGAATGTCAATCTGGTGCTATCAGCCTTGCAGCTTCCTCCTTTTAAATTTATTAATTTGGTGGAGTAAAAGTTTCTTACCAGGGAGACTACTTTCCTGTTGGCTATCTCCACAAAACAAAAAGTTTAGGAGCTGGGGGTTGTGTCTTGTAGATCTCCTTTACTCATTTTCCATGAGGACAGGGCTGTGTTTAGAACTATACTTTCCTTTCAGGCCAAGGTGATCTCCCAGTTCCATCTGAATCAAGATATTGTGATTCCAGCCTTAGACTGGGATAAGCCTCCAGAGGAAGAGGGCTCTCTTTGCCCTCTGGAAGTGGTTAGGATCTTGAGAATCTATGTACATAGGACCAGGAAATTACACAGGACGGATCAACTTTTAGTCATTTACAATGTTCAGAAGAGAGGCTGACTAGCCTCTAAGTAGACCACTACAAGGCAGGTTACTTTGTTAATTCACCAGGCTTATTTTGTTGATGCAGGACACCATGTTCCTGAGAATATGAAGGCTCTTTCCAATAGATTGGTTGGTGCCTTTTGGGTGAAGGGGCATGTAGTCTCTGGTTCTACAGGTTTAATACTTTTGCATCTGAGATGCCTCCTGGGCACATTGAGTGTTCTGAGTATTTTTCTGTAAAAGAGGCTTATCTGACTTGGCCCTTTAAAAAAAATAAACACATACATTCCTACATTTGGGTAGAACTTTCAGGACAATTTTGCAGTCGGGCATGGGGATCTCTAAACGGACATAATCAACTAATCTCTTCACTTGTCATGGCCCAAGCTGGGATTTTTGTAAACTAGTTGATCTAGGGAAGTTTATTTTTTATTTATTTGTTAACATCTATTTATATAGTGCCAGCATACTTCATAGCACTTTTACAACAATCGAATAAATCAAGACTGGGTATTTACAGACAAAGAGGTAAAAGGGCCTTGCTTGGAAGCTTACAATATATAGGAAAATTGCAGTTTGATACATGAAGATAAGTGTCAAATAATGCATATTGGTCCAGCCAGATTGCAATTGGGAAAAGTGCTTAGTGGCCGCTTTCCTTGAGCAAGCCACCCCAGCTGCTTACCTTAGCAGGGGGGGAAGGTGAGGGTGGCATCCTCTTCATCTGGAACTGCGAGTGTGGTGCTTGGCTGTGACATCATAGCCAAACACTGCACTGCCAGCATAACACTGACATGAACAGCTTCACATCTAAGATGCTGCTGGCAGCTTCTACTTCATGTCAGCAGCTGGCGCTCGATGTGAGGGAACTGCAGAGGGCAGTATGTCACTCATCCAGAGTTTTAGGCACATCTTACTCATTGGTACCCTAGATGTGTCTAATGGTAGTGCCGGTCCCGATCCAGTTATAAAGCAAAGTTTGTTTGGGGGTCAGAGGGTTGTTTGAGTATAGAAGGAGAAGGGTGTGAACACCCTAGGAAGGTTAAGAGGATGCAGGGGCAGACTGGGCAGGGTGGCAACTGCTCCCTGGGCCCGTGCCATAGTGGGCTACCTTGGGCTGGGTCACGGGGCCAACTGCATTTTTTTCTTTTCAAATGCTCCTAATAGGCTGCTGAGTCAAGTTTTGGCCCCTGGGCTAAAATTTGCAAGTCCTTCCCTGAGAGGGTGGTTTTGAAATTTGATAAGTTTGAAGATGTGAGTTTTCTGCTTGAAGGATTAAAGGCTAGAGTAAAGTGTTGATGTAGGATTGAGAAAGAATTCAACAGAATGGATGCAGCTTGATAAAGTTATGTTCTGCAACTGGGATTGTGAGCAGGTAAGGTGAGTATGAATGAGAGACGCAGATGTTAGGAAGACGGTAAGCCGGGTAAGGCCTTTTAATGTCAATAGAAGTTTTTTAGATTGGATTCAGTAAGTTACAAAAAAACAATGTAGGGACTGACAGAGCGGAGAAGCAGTAGAGCAACGTTCTCGTGAGGGAAATGAGTCTAGCCCCTGCATTCAAAATAGATTGTATGGATGGAAGTTTAGTTAAGGGATAACCAGTAAGAAGAGTGGTGTAATAATCAATGAGGGATATAATGAATGCATGAATTAAAGTTTTTGTTGTGTCTTCGGTGAGCTATGTTCATATTCTGGAAATGTTTCTTAGATACACCAATCAGCCACAAGATTAAAATCACTGAAAAGTGAAGTGAATACCATTGATTATCTAGTTACAATGGCACCTGTCAAGGGTTGGGATATATTAGGAAGCAAGTGAACAGTCAGTTCTTGAAGTTCATGTTTGAAACAGGAAAAATAGGCAAGTTTAAGGATCTGAGCGACTTTAATAAGGGCCGAATTGTAATGGCTAGACGACTGGGTCAGAGCATCTCCAAAACTGCAGATGTTGTGGCGTGTTTACAGTATGCAGTGGTTAGTACCTTCCAAAAGTAGTCCAAGGAAGGACAACCAGGGAACCAGCGACAGGGTGATGGGCGCTTCCCATTCAATGATGTGCGTGGAGTGTAAAGACCAGACGGTCTAGTTCAATCTGACAGAAGAGCTACCGTAGCACAAGTAGTTGAAAAAGTTAATGATGGCTTTGATAGAAAGGTCAGAACACACAATACATTGCAGCTTACTGCATAGCCGCAGACCATTCAGAGTGCCCATGCTGATCCCTGTCCACTGCCAAAAGCACCTACAATGAACATGTGAATGTCAGAACTGGACCATGGAGCAATGAAAGAAGGTGGCCTGGTCTGATGAATCAAATTTTCTTTACATCATGTGGATGGCCAGGTGCTTTTGTGTTGTTTACCTGGGGAAGAGATGGCACCAGGATGCACTATGTGAAGACGGCAAGCCGGCAGAGGCAGTGTGATGCTCTGTTCAATCTTCTGCTGGGAAACCTTGGGTCCTAGCATCCATTTGGATGTTACTTTGACACGTACCACCTACCTAAACTTTGTTGCAGACCAACGGTGGCAACGGTATTCCCTGATGGCAGTAGCCTCTTTCAGCAGGATAATGCGCCCTGTCGCACTGTAAAAATTGTTCAGGAATGGTTTGAGGAACATGACAAAGAGTTCAAGTTTTTGACTTGGCACCAAATTCCCCACATCTCAAGCTGATTGCGCATCTGTGGAATGTGCTGAAAAAAGAAGTCCGAGCCACCTCACAACTTACAGGACTTAAAGGATCTGCTGCTAATGTCTTGGTGCCAGATACTACAGGACACCTTCAGAGATCTTGTGGAGTCCATACCCTGACAGGTCAGAGCTGTTTTGGCGGCACGAGGAGGACCTACACAATATTAGGCAGGTGATTTTACTGTTGTGGCTGATCTGTGTATATTTAAGATTCATGTGGTCTTGGCTATACTAGCAATGCGAGCTGTCAAGCTATATGTAACTGCTGATTCCCTACCAAAATGACTGCACTTATATTTTGGCTTTTGGATTATTATATGCACCTCAATCAAGATTTTAGAATACATCATGTATAACAGCCAGGTGTAAGTTTAACCAGTCTCATAGTGTTACACTTGTATTGCACAACTAAAAATAATATTAGCAACCTCCCAAATTATTTTGATTCCCTTATTGTTACTGCAGAAGATACAAATAATTAAAATATTTTTTGCAGTAGCAAAAACTGCCAGTGAATCATTGAAGTTACTTACCCCAGCACCTCAAAATTGAGACAGTCTCAGGGTATCCAGTAGTTTAGTGTGGTCTTACTCTAACAACACTATCATTCAACATTCAGATGTAATTGTAGTTTGTCCCATAGGGGACTGGTGGTTAAAGAAAACCCAAAGGTCACATATGATATTGTCCAGCTGAGCCATAACAAAAATATCATAGTGATATTAAGAAAAAAGTTACTATGAGAATTTTTTTTATTATATGTAAGATACTGGCACAGCAGGAATCATTGATTCTGATCAAGATGACCATAAACACCTAAAAAGGACATGTTATTTTTTGCGTCTATGAGTCCTGTGTTATGTCAAAAAGACTGTGTGGACAGGAAGAATCAGATTTTCTCCTCCTCCTATCACAAGAAAACTGTAATGCAGCGTAAAAACCGCCTATCTGCACTAGCCCATAGAATGCTTGGATTATAATGTATTGAATATTTTCTGATTTACAGCCTTTGGGTCTGGACTGCTAGGGGGGTCCTCGATTCTGGCTTTGGTTCACCTTTGTACTCAGATATGCAAAACATTCTATTGGAAACAGCCTCTTTTTCTAGTCCCAAAACAAAAGCACGCTTATACTTTGAGTCCCAGAAATACATTATAATACCAAGGCACTTTGTTGTTCCACCTATAAAATGTTGATTTGCGACATTTAAATATGTCCATAGACATGTTACTATTTCTATAGTGCATGTAAATACGCCACTCATTTGGCTATGTTTGATGCACTACAACATCCATCATATGTTGATTAAACATAGTTACAATGTCATGTTTTGTATTTTAAAAAGTCATTTTTAACAAATTGTCACTTATAAAGCCCAGAGGCTGAGAATTGAGGGAACTGGACTGTATTAAATGGTACTGTACATTATTGGAAAATAGGGACACAGACACAAGAAAGTCACTCAAAAACATGACTACCTTTCATTACATTTTGGCCATAAACCCAGTTCTCAGTAATGATCACAGCCACTGAACATGAATGTAGTGCAATTAGATTGTCATTTAAATACAGTCCTGCAAATATATCACAACACAAGTTGGACCAAATCCCGAGGCTTGCACGCACCATACGGCCCTGTGGTATTGTTCAGTAGGTCAGTATTAAAAATCAGGGGCACTACCAAACGCAGTGACAAGTCTGACTTGATATCAGCTATGTAAACATAGGCCTTACATGCTTTATTTGGCCTTTCACGGTGTTACCTAGGGACAGACTACAGCACAGATGACAAAATAACGTCAGGGTTTCATCACCACAATACTAAAAGTGTATTAGTGACTGGACGCTTAAAAACTAGGGGGACAGTTATCTATCTGTGGATGATGTGTCACATAGAAAGAAAAGGGTGCACAACTCCTGAAATAATCATGTCACCCTCTCTCTTTGGTAGAGAGAAGTTGCAGAGGTTCATGTTAAGCATTGTGGGCCAATGTTACAGTCAGTAGGTTACACACTCATACCATGACATGACTGCCCCCCTACTCCCCTCACAAGCCCACAACCAGGGACACAATAACGGCAATAAACCACGCCCACTTTTCCTCCCTCTCTTGCCTGACTGACACTTCCTCGGCCAATCTCTTAACGAGCTGCTCATCTTTCACCAATCAGACGCTTACAGAGGAGGGTGAGGGGTGAGGCCGTAGCCAGCAGCCCTGGTTGAGCTGTGCAGGTAGGTGCAGGCAGAGGGGTTCGTGTGGAGTGGGGTTCATGCACCAGGTGGCAGTGGGTGGGGTGAGAGGAGCACCCCTGGGTATGTAGGGAGGCCAGAGCAGGACAGGTACAGACCATTGCAATGACTGGATATAGGGAATAGCTGCACTATATCCCTCTCTCTCACCAGCAGTAAACAGGCCATATATTGGAACTTTGTATGATCAGCTGTGCTATGATACTCCGTGCACACTGTACGATGCCACCGACACTTGACAGGAGGGCAAGCCAGAAGGATCTTGAATCAATTGGTATTTAAGGGGTTAACTCAATGTATTTATTTGGATCGTGTGTGAATTTCTCTCTCTCTCTCTCTCTCTCTCTCTCTCTCTCTCTCTCTCTCTCTCTCTCTCTCTCTCTCTCTCTCTCTCTCTCTCTCATATTGTCTTGTTTTCTGTTTGTTTGTTTTTTTAATATGATCTTTCAACTATCAGAATTGAAATCTTAAAGAAAAAACAAAAACAGAAATACTAAATATGTTATAAGAGTGGGGATATTGAGTATTGTAGAAATAATAAACCGGTTTAGATGTAAAAAAAATAAAATAAAGTAAGTTGTGAATATGCCATCTTGTAAATCAAAATGGAGGTCTGGGCAAAGGATGGTTAGATTTATGAAGCGGGATACAAATAATGTGGGATTTCAAACAGCTTGCATGTTAAATACATACTGTTAAAAATAGTTTCAGTTTCTGTAAGTTAAAATATCAGAAGGATACATTTCGTTGTCTGTAGTTGCATGTTTAAAACTACTCAAAGTGTTGTAAATTATATTTCAAAATTGCTACTTTTATTTATTTAAAAGTAGTTTTGAATAGGAATATAAAAGGTGGGTTATGAAACAATTACCCTTTTAACATTAATTATTAAAATGTTCAATTAACTTACATATATGTAATTAATTTAAAATCAATCATTAAAGAACAAATGATACCACTCTTTAATAGTTTAGGAATCTGGTACAAAAAAACAACTTCAGTATTGTATCTTGTGTCTGGCAAACATAGATAACTAACGTATTATTTTCTTTTTAGCAAAAAAATCTGTAGTCAGATCTGAAGAATACAGTATGCAACAGCCAACAAAATGGTAAGACTGTGTCACAGGTAAGCACAAGTATTTCACATGGCCAAATGGTGGCGAGTGGACTCTGGTTTTACCATTTGGGATTTAGAGAGAAAACTATGCGAGTCCCATAGAGCATGGTCTGAACTAGCAAAGGGCAGGTTTTTTTTAAATAAAAAATAGCTTTTTCATTTGGATAGTTCTTTGGTTTAAGTTGTGTTCTGGCACTTGTAATACAGTCACTGATTTCTCCGGAAATTGCATTCATGATAAGAGGTCTATTTATCAAAGGCATTTAAGGTTTCTACCTGCTTACCAAAGCCTCTGCCAGTGAAGACTATCGCCGGCTATCTCACGGGGAAGCCTATTTAACAAGGACAGCGGCGGTACAAGTACTAACGCTGTGCAGTGATTACTGACGTAATCTCGTTGGCAGGGGGTGCCCACAGGAAAAAATACATTATTAGTAAAATAAAGCATTTTTTCCTGTTGTGTTTTTTTTTTAATAAAGTTATTAGTTCTTATTTTATTTTTTATGTATATTTGTACATTTAGAAAAAAAAAAAAAAAAGTCCATCATGCCATGCTGGCTCACGCATGCTCAGAATCACCATCCACTGGCCAGAAAATGGTAAGACTCCCCTTACTGCTGCCAGACATGTCACCATGGAGCGGAGCATCACTTCTCTTTTTTTGTTGAATTGCTTGATAAAAGATTTTATTACAGCAAAAATAAATCTTGTTATCGGAGCGGTCTTGGTAACTAGACCTCTAAAGAGTATATTTACTAAACTGCGGGTTTGAAAATGTGAAGATGTTGCCTATAGCAACTAGTCAGATTCTAGCTGTCATTTTGTAGAATGCACTAAATAAGTGAAAGCTAGAATCTGGTTGCTATAGGCAACATCTCCACCTTTTTCAAACCCACAGTTTAGTAAATATACCCCTAAATGTTCAATGGATCATGATTGTAGCATGTGCATTTAATCCCATCCAGTTTTCACTATGAATGTTCCTGTGTACTCTAAGCATATTCATTATTAGGATCAATGATTTATATTCCAAGTGTCAGTTATTTGGAATCACTATGTATTAAGTGCAGTTCAGACTGAACTTTTATTGGGGTCAAAAAAGCTGCTATGGGTAAAATCCCCAAGTCACATGGCATCTACAGGGAATAAGGGACTGTTTTCTGCATACAGAAAATCAAGAGATCACGACTGTCTCAATAACAATCCATTCCTGCAGCCTGTCTAATTCAACACCATGTTATTTCTCCCATGCTTTATTCAAATATCTATCTTCTCCTTGCAGTGTTTGACAAAGTAAATGTAGCAGTGATGCAATGTCATACACAAATCATTGATCTCTATGGGTAGATGCTTGTGCAGTACACATGTATTTCTTGCCACAGTAGATGACATGCTTGGGATATGGTAGGACATGTTCTGCTTTCATCTGTCAAAAAGAGAACAGAAGAGAGATGGAATCAAGCAACACTCACGCGCGTATAACCTGGATCTGAAATGCCATCAAAGCTACCCACTTTGAATTTTAGCAGAAATATGTTGAAATGGTTATAGATGACACATGGCATAATAAAATCGTATCACCCATTTATATTTAAGTTAGAGGTTTTCCTGTCACTCTGTGAGATATCTACCATTGATAAGGGATTTGCAATGTATGATTTTCCGATACTATTGGTATATGCACAGTTCCATATGAATTTATTTAGAAGGGACTCTGATAGATGCAGACTGTTAATGAGGAGGGGTAGTACTATTGTTGTAATAGTTGGGTGTCAGATGTAGACTTGAAGGTACACTTATTAAAAGCCCCTAGCTTTTGTGCAAGTTAGACAATGAAAGACACCATCTGACTGGAAGCTATATTTTAGTGCAAATGCTGCACCTAGTAACATTATTAGATAATCAACACTAACGGAGGTTATTTAATAATATTGCTCAGAGTTGCAAATCTTCACTAAAACCAAAGCATCATATGATGGCTTTCATTTTCTAACTTGCACGAGATAAAGAAAAAGTAGTCTGGGTTGCTATGGATCTAGTGCGGTTTTGCACTTTTGAGCAATGTAGGTAAATAACCCTTACTAATAAGCTTTATGTACTAACATTAATGAAGGATGTGAATATTCAATAACTCCTAACAACCAGTCTGCAATTAGCTTTTATTTCTGTAGTTCAGAGTTAGACCAGTAATGGGCAACCGGATACAACTCAGGGTCCGCATGGACAACCTTTTAACCTTTAATAGGGCCACATATCTGTAATAACAACATAATGGAAGATAAACAAGTGTCACAAGCTACAATATACAAATCTCACAATAGAGCAAAAAGGAGCTGGCGGCCGAAGATGAAGGCTCAGAGGGGCCGTCTTTTTCCAATCACTGGATTAGACCGTGAAGGAAACTATCTAATTGGTTGTTAGGGTTAAGTGTATGTTTGCACCTTTGAGCAGTGGTAGTAATGGATATTAATATACATATGCATAACTAACAGTGATCTGTGTGGGACAGTGGTTAGTATTGCTGCCTCAGCTCTGGGCTCATGAGTTCAAGCAGGGCCTTATCTGTGTGGAGTCTGTATGTTCTCCCTGTGTGTGCAAGGCTTTCCACCACAGCCCAAAACATATTGGTAGGTTGGCTGCTGACTGTAATGGACCTAACTGCATGTGCGCTTGTGTGTTGGGGAATTTAGACTCCTATGGGGCAGGGACAGATGTGAATGACAAATATCCTCTCTACAGTGCTGCATAATATGGTGGTGCTATATAAAACAATTATAATATGTTTTGTTTTGCTGGGAGATTAAATTGATGAAATTGACTCTCTATTTGTTTTCTACAGGTGGGGTATGGCCAAGCTGGATATATCCATTTATATACATTTATCTTGTTTCTCCTCCATCACTGGTATGACTGCATCTGCCCTGGATCATGCCCATCTTACCATCAGAATGGGGGTCTCCAGGATGCAGGTAACCCTGTGTGACGATGAATAGTACTTTGTCTTACATTCCTGTTTTATATTCTGTTCCTGGGAAGGGAAGAAATCTGTATGTTCAATTTACGTTTTGTTTTCTAGAAATCTAGAGTTTCAGTGTAATTTCAATTTTTATAGCTTGAATATACTAAAACAGGGCTGCAAAAGTGTTTGTGGCGCCAACAAAAAAACAAATCTCTCAAAAATTTACAGAATTATTAAATTATTAGCCGTGTTGATATTTTGTTGTATTCACCACGTAGATAATAAACACATGACTACCTTCTATCCTGTCCATGCATATCAGCTCAAGCTGGAGCTAGAAAATATACTAAAACTCCCCGAGAGACATGTATTCTTACGTGTTGTTGTGGCACGACTGAGATTTGCACTTGTCGATGAGTATTTGTGACAGACGAATATCCCAACTCCCTGTATCTGTTACTGCTGTATGGTGCAGCAGCTTGATGCTTGGGAGATGGGCCTGACAGACTGCTTTATTGTGCTCAGCTCTACACAATAATGTCTCACAGAAGTGGAGGAAGCAGTACTCTACCAGCTAGATAGGTATTCATTTTCCATAGGATGTATCAGGAAGTGAAAATGTCCTTTTTAAAAACTAATTCCTTCCAAAACTAAAAATACAAGAAATCTTATTTACCTTCACTCCGGCAAGGCCTCCCATGCTTCCAACAGTCTTGAACAGTAGATTCTCTCTGTTACTAAAGCAGGCCCTGTAAACATTAATACCGGAGTTGTCAATCCCACTTTCATTCACATGAGTAGGAAGTTCATAGAGAGGGGACCTTAACCTCCTCAGTGTTAGAGTGAGCAAGGAGAGAGGATCTCATGCTCATAACTGACAGAATCATCAGGTGACTTGTTCCATCAATGGAAAGCAAATGACTAATCCTTCATAATTTATTATGTTCTCCAACTATTATTGTCTAAGTAATTATTTTATTTTAGAAACATAGAATTTGACAGCAGATAAGAACCGCTTGGCCCATCTAGTCTGCCCATTGTTTTATTAACCTATGGTAACCTCAACCCCTATTTGAACCCTTATTCTTTATAAGGATATTCTTATGTCTATCCCAAGCATGTTTAAACTGCTCTACTGTATTAGCTTCTACCAACTCTGATGGGAGGCTATTCCACTTATCCACTACCTTTTCTGTGAAGTACTTTTTCCTACAATATCCTCTGAAACTAGGTGTTAGGTGTGGTATTAGCCGACAACAGGTGTTGAGATTTTAGTTGGCCATTTTTATCAACCATTGTTCTGTGTAGTGATCAAAGGTGATATGGTTTATAGTAGCTGATCTTAGGTCTCTGAAAGTGAATTATATGTGTAGTAGAAGCAAAGAAAATCTTTTTCTAATGGAAGTGTTCTAATTGCTTCAATTTGTAATATGAAATCATATTAGGAAGGTAATAAAAATCTACTTTCACATATATTGCTGTTAATTGAACAGTTTTGTAATTATGTACCTTGTGTATCTAGGTGACTTGGGGTGTTAAGTAGACAGAAATATAGCAGTGTGCGGTGAACACTTGGGGTAAATTTATCAAGCTGCGGGTTTGAAAAAGTGGAGATGTTGCCTATAGCAACCAATCAGATTCTAGTTATCATTTATTTAGTACATTCTACAAAATGACAGCTAGAATCTGATTGGTTGCTATAGAAAACATCTCCACTTTTTCAAACCCGCAGCTTGATAAATTTACCTCCCTATATTTTTCAGAGTAGTATCGTTCACATTCCTCAAACTTAATACATTATTTGAGGGGTTTAGTTGCACTTTAATGGGGGAATTTAATTCCCCCCAAATTTGTGCGGCGTTAAAACTATTACCGTTATTACGGTAGTCTTAACTCGGCTTTCTGAGATGCGAGCAAAAAGCCAGCGTTGAAACTACTGTAATAACGGTAATAAAGAGCATTATTACCTTAATAACAATAATAATGCGCAGGCCGCGTTACTTTTACTTGTAATGCGGCCAATTGTATTCCTCCATAAGTGTGTTATGCACAAGCTGTCCTTTTAGATCATATTTACCAAATGTTTTTTAAATATAATAATGTAAAATAAAAAAAACTGCTTTCTAATTGATAACATTGCAAGTTTAAATTGTCCCCTACAAGAGCCTTTGTGTTTTGTTGGGTCATAGTTTATTGATTGAGTGTAGAATGTTGTGTGGATTAAATATAACTGTGTATGAAGGGAGATTATACTATTATGCACCCACCACCCAGCGAGATGGGGACATAACAGCCTATGTGATCCCTGCATTATTCGCCTGTTGCATAATAGGGCTGATGTTACATGAAATCCGGCATATGACACGTTTGGTTTGTCTTGCCGCCCTCCTGTGGCCATAGTTCGGTATTGCAAGCCTATGTTTCTGAGCAAGCAGCAGTTGGAAATACCATTGAGACTGCACAAAGGGTGGGGCGATTCTCACACAAGCGGCAGATTATTTCTCATTTGACCCTTATGTGTGCTCCCCTTCTCAGTCAGGTTAACTTGGTACAAGCTAGGAGAATGCAAGGACTCCTTCATATATCGAGAGTGCGTTGTGAATGTGAAATCCAGAGCTGCATGGTGTCCTCCCCTGGGGGGTTGTATGGACTCATCCTGTGGTTGTGGAGGAGGGTGTTGCAGAAGCTCATATTAGTGCAGCTTGTGTGTGGTTTGTGCAAAGCTGGAAGATGATTCAGAGGCAGCAGCAATGAGCTGTGTTTTCCCTATGCTGAGATCTGCCGCTTTGCTCTTCCCTGCACACAGGAGCCCTCCACTGTCTGCCTGTAAGTACATGGTATGTCTCTGGGGGTCTTTCTTACACATTTGCCTTGTGTGCACGCCTGCCGCCCGTCTATTGTTTTGGAATTTCCCTCCATGCCAGCTTGCCATGCGAAGGAACCTCCCTACCCACCCCCACAATTTTGGTGCAAAAGTGTTAGCTCTGCAGACTAGATCCCTTCCCCCCCATCCAAGTCACATAACTGGAGGGTCCTACCTGGGATTTTGAGTTTTGAAAATTACGTATTAATTTATGTAACTTTATTCTCGAAGCATTATGGGATATGTAGTCCTTTATGTTTTACAATGTGACATGCTATGACTTGACCCTGTCAGTAGCTATTATGCATCTCTTAAGCATATATTAACATAGGTGAGGGATCTATAGATTTATTTATTTTTTTAATGATCCTTTTTCTTGATAACACAGAAATGCATTGCGTTGTACACTGCAGTAAAACATAATGTCACAGTCCATTAGGGAATATAAAGTCTTCTGTTAAACCCTTTGTAAAACAAGTACAAGGAATGAAGTCTACATCTTGTGAGTTCAGATGTGATAACATTGTAAAGTCTCTTCTGTTCCGCATAGATAGCAATCACATTATCCCGAGCGGTGCATTCTTATGGTAGCGTACATGAAGATATTAACTAAATGCTATCAGGACAGGCTAATGTACTGTGAGCTCGTGTCTGGTTTACCCTGTGCTGCCTTTCTCCTGAAAAGAGATGTATTGGGGCATGGTTAATGTGTAAGGTTTTGACTGCAGATGATCATAGAGGTGTTTCGTGTTGTTGTTGTAACCTGATACAGTGTGGTCTTATTGTAAGGACAGGATCATGCATGGCCAGTGCATATGTTGCAGACTACAGGGACAGGATTCCAGTGCAGTGACTTTTGTTCCTTCAGGATAATATTGTTCTTTGTATTTACCAGGACAGGCTTACATGGTTAATGTTAAATGTGTTCCGTATCTATTGGATTGTTGGTTCTTTTGTGCTGTCATTATCCACTCTCCGTATGTTGTTCAATCTGATAGCTCTTAACATTCCCCCAGTGTACAGTGCTGTGTAATATGTTGGCGCTTTGTAAAGGATAATATATATGTAATGTCCAATGCTCACGGACCTGGAAATAATAGGAACAGGACGTCCAGGGTGAGTGCTGAGTTTCTGATATATGTATAAGTTTGTAGTTAAGGTAGATTAACAGCACTACCGATTTTCAGAAGAGGCTTCCAGTCTTGAACTGACATTGTATAGTTTCTACGTTCCTAGTGATTGCTAGGACATGCTCAATAAATGCGATGCCCGTTGCCAGCCCCTGTGTGTAATCAGGAACATGCTGCACTGTATATTAAGCAGCAGCATGCTTGTTTTGCATTGTGCTGTGGTCCCTGTCAGGACTACATTTCCCTGCATGCTTTGCTGTGCTGCCATGCCCCTCCCTTTGTTGTTTGTGTAGTGCGCGGGAGGCTCTTTGGTGCATTCACAGCAGGCAGTGGGCTCCCCCTGGTGGCCGCGGAAGCTGTCGCTGACAGTGTGCTTTTATTTATAGTGTCAACTTGTTCTGCAGCGTTGTATATAGGAGAACGCACTAGGGGCCATGTGAGCATCAATTAGCTGAGCTTAGTTCAAGAAAATGAAATCAGGCCTACACATGGGGCGGGTTTTATTGCTGTAAATCT